>NW_026571115.1:6962813-7045313 GCF_026225935.1 Boleophthalmus pectinirostris | reverse complement strand
GCCAGCTCCTCGGAGAATACCAATACATCAGTAACACTCGCGCCTTTCTCCGAGCGTGTGCGTGACCAAGGCCGGAGCCGAGTCAGGTCCATTCACACGTACAGGATCGAGACGCTTTAACATGCGCCGTGTTCAGTCAAGTTTATTTATATGGCACGATTAAAGGCGCTGTATGGGATTTTTACTGTCTTAACAAACGAGAAAAACAGAGTTAATTCATTGGAAACAGTTTGCCGTTATTCCTCACTTACCTTATGTATTCAGAGCGTCCTACAATTTAATTTTTATAAGCACTTGTCGCAACTCTCAAAGGCCAGAGTTTTGCTCACAAGAACTAGAATGATACCACGCACTTCCTGATTACTGGATAAACAATATTAATAGTAGATGGGTCCAGTCAAGTGGTAACGGAGGGAAACAGGGGCAGATTTTTGACATTCAAATGTCTCTTATTCAGAAACTAGAGGGACTATTGAAATAAGTAAAGTATCAGAATGTAGGAAAGAGTTACACTCCAACAGGGTCAAGTTAAACCTGTGATATTCTTTCAAGTTGTTGACAAAAAATTTAAAAACTCATGTCGGTAATGGAGGGAATGAAATATGCAGCACTTTTTGGGCAATAAATCCAAACAGTGATAACTCTTGGTTCTCACTTACATATCCTTAACAAACTGGTTTGAATATTTGCTTCATATAGTTTTCTACCATATGGTACAAGATTAGGTTGAAAAACCTCTTACTTTTTGAGTCATGAGATTTTTTATTAAGAAAGGTCATGGTAACGGAGGGAAAAGTAACGGAGGGAAAATTGTGCAAATAAGTAGAAGGTGCAGGATTTTACATCATTTGTCAACTTTTTTCTTTAATATTACTTCAAAATGAAAGGAAACTATTTCTATAAAATATGTCAGTCCTTCCAAGCAAATTTTTTATCATTTTAAATACATTTTTTTTGAAAAGTCATGTACCTTCACCAACAGTTCAAAGATCGAATAACAGAAGATATGATGAAATACATCCATTTATTTACATGATTTGCAGGTCTTTGAAATTTGGGAAATAATTTTTGTTCCATGTTTCATACATGGTCTGTTTAAAATGTATGGAATCTTAGAACTAAAAATGGTACAGAAAAAAGGTAAACAGTTTCATAAACTAGAGTACATATGTATCTGTTCAATACATTTTTATATCAGATGCATTAACTTGAATTTTTGGCCTTGCTGTTTACTTCTGCTTGACCGGGCGCAGATGCAGACAGCCACACAGCAGACTTATTTTGACCTCAAGATCTAATATAGCTTTATATTTGGATTAATTTTGCCCAAATATATAGGAAATAAATGAGGTACAGGCCTTTTAATAAATGTGTTACTTTGGTCATTATGAATAAAGTCTTAAAGAGGAGGTATAAAGCAATAATATGTTTTTTGGAGCTTTCTACCATGTTAAAATGTTCCCTCATCAAAAACATAAAGAGTTTTTACATGTCATCCGTGCATGTTTAGTACCTGACCAGCCTTCACATGGACCTGGAGCTGTGTCCTGTCTCGCTGATTTCAGAGGGCATGATCGTCAGGCGGGTTAATCAATCATGAGAGATGCACCATCTCATATCACTGCTTACACATAAAAAAAGTAGAAAAATCTACATAAAGGACGGAGAAAACAGTGCAGATTTTTACAAAATCATCAGTCAAAGCACCAAACTATGACTTATTTCAGGTAAAAGACATGTAGATTCACTCTCCATCGGGTGCTCGAGGGTTCATGGGAGTTTGCCCAACCAGTCCACATGTGCTTTGTAGACTTGGAGAAGGCATTCGACCGTGTCCCTCGTGGTGTCCTGTGGGGGGCGCTCTGGGAGTATGGGGTTCGGGGCCCTTTGCTAAGGGCTGTCCGGTCCCTGTATGACCGGAGCAGGAGCTGTGTTCATTGCCGGCAGTAAGTCAGACCTGTTCTCGGTGCATGTTGGACTCCGCCAGGGCTGCCCTTTGTCACCGGTTCTGTTCATTGTGTTTATGGACAGAATTTCTAGGTGCAGTCAGGGGCCAGAGGGGGTCCGGTTTGGGGACCACAGGATCTCATCTCTGCTGTTCGCAGATGATGTTGTCCTGATGGCTTCATCGAACCAGGACCTGCAATGTGCACTGGGGCGATTTGCAGCCGAGTGTGAAGCGGCTGGGATGAAGATCAGCTCTTCTAAGTCCGAGGCCATGGTTCTCAACCGGAAAAAGGTGTCTTGCCCTCTCCGGGCGGGTGGAGAGTCCTTGCCTCAAGTGGAGGAGTTCAAGTATCTCGGGGTCTTGTTCACGAGTGAGGGAAGGACGGAACGTGAGATTGACAGGCGGATCGGTGCAGCTTCGGCAGTGATGCGGTCGCTGTATCGGACCGTTGTGGTGAAGAGGAGCTGAGCCGAAAGGCGAAGCTCTCGATTTACCGGTCAGTCTTCGTTCCTACTCTCACCTATGGTCATGAGCTCTGGGTAGTGACCGAAAGGACGAGATCGCGGATACAAGCGGCCGAAATGAGTTTCCTCCGCAGGGTGACTGGGCGCTCCTTTAGAGATAGGGTGAGGAGCTCAGTCACACGGGAGGAGCTCGGAGTAGAGCCGCTGCTCCTCCACGTCGAGAGGAGCCAGTTGAGGTGGCTCGGGCATGTGTTCCGGATGCCTCCTGGACGCCTCCCTCGGGAGGTTTTCCGGACATGTCCCACCGGGAGGAGGCCACGGGGAAGACCCAGGACACGCTGGAGGGACTATGTCTCTCGCCTGGCCTGGGAACGTCTCGGGATCCCCCTGGAAGAGCTGGAGGACGTGTGTGTGGAGAGGGAAGTCTGGGAGGCCCTCCTCAGACTGTTGCCCCCGCGACCCGACCTTGGATAAGCGGAAGAAAATGGATGGATGGATGGATGGACATGTAGATTTTGTTCTGAATGTTATGAGGATTTTGGAGAAGAGACGTCCCCCATACATCACATTATTTTGCAGGAGACTGTACAGGAGGATGATACAAATAGTAGTAGTTTCATTAGTGGAATGCACATTGATTGTGTCGTGATGGAGGTCTCTAGAGGAGGTGACTTAACCTGGGGAATGGGAATGGAGCAAAGACTTAGAGCATCAAATACCAAAATTAAACCAATTCATAATAAACCGTATTTTTTGGACTATAAGTTGCTCCGGAGTATAAATCGCACCAGCCAAAAAATGTGTAATGAAGAAGAAAAAAAGATATATAAGTCACACTTTTTGGGGTAAATTTATCTTAATCTTTATCCTATAAAATCAGAGACCAGGAACCGACATTTATCTTGAAAGGTCAAGTTCTAGTAATAACAATAGAACAGAGAACAACAGACTGTTAACGTCACATATGAACAGTTCTTCAGATAAATATAACATAAACAAAAGAACAGAACAAGTTTACCAAACTCTCCATCTCACTTCAAATCACTAATTTGAATTCTTCATCACTTCTGGGCAACTCCACGACCTCCGGAGGTAAACAGAGCGCCGCTTCCTCTTCTGTGTAGCTGTCGTCAGACTCAGCATCAGTTCCAGTTACACTTATTCCGACCTTTCTGAATCCCGACAGGATGGTTTCGGTTGTCTTTATGTTTGTTTAAATGTAAAATTTTCAGTGGTACAGAAGTAAAGGTACGATCGACTGACATGATACAGACAGAGCAGAGGCTCTTTCTGCAGGAGACATGCACAGTAGAGTGAAGTGACAGTGGTACAGGAGGAACAGCAGATACTGACACACAAGACTAGAGCCTCTTGTCATTTTAATATATAAGTCGCACTGGAGTATAAGACGCAGGAAACACCCAAACCATGAAAAAAGTGCAACTTATTGTCTGAAAAAAATGGTAAATAAGGTTTTTGGCAGATATATCATTCTCAAAACTGGGGTCACATACTACACATACATCTAATATGTTGTATTAACGGTTAATACCCCTCCTATTCATGTGGTCATGTTTTATTAAAGGTAACTTTTTGGTTGAGGATCAGTCACATACTTCTATGGAAACCTAGAATGTTCCACAGTATGACATTAAACAGCTCTACTTTACATTCATTTAATTACAGGTGGTTTTATAGCTCAAAAATACCTAAAAAAAAACCTGGCATGACTATAAGCGGGGTCGCCTCTCCACAGATCTGACCTGTAACTTGGTCTGGTTTGGTCTCCATGAAAGGTTTATTGTCATACTGAAACATTCCAGACAAAGCAATAACATCTCCATGGAGAAAAACATTGGACCGACCCTCCACCAAGGCATGAATAAGTGCAATAATACGCCAAATAAATTGAAGTTGAATCAAGTTTTTAAACATCTTGACTTTAAAACTAAATCTTAAATTATTATTCTGAATTCAGCTGATTTTACCTCTTATACATTGAGTGTTTTGTGGTTGACAGTGTCCTGTGATTGGTCTCTTGTTCACGTCAGGGCTGTCTAATCTCTCCTCTCTTGTTTGTACAGAGCGAGTGCTGCCGCCGCCGCTGCTGCTGCTTTACTGCTCAAGCTAAATGTTGGAGATAATGACTCTCTATGGCAGACGGAGATACCGGGCCCACGGCACAGGCCTATTGTCAGAGCCCGGGCCTGAGGGGTTACCATGGAAACCAGCGCAACTCCGACTCACAACACCGTCGTTTAGAGAGGTGCGGTAAAAGTGACACACGCCGTGCAGAAACTCACTATGTAATCTCTTTATGATACATTCATCTCTGAAAAGCAGAACATATTGACTTTAAAGCTCCTATATTACACAAAATTGACTCTTGTGAGGTTTAAATCATGTTATAATGTTGTTACCTCATCAGAAACATACCTGGAGTTTTATTTTGTTTCATTCACACATATTTCAGTAATCCTTTATTACTCCTCCAAAGCTCCCTGTGATGTCTTGAAGCAGTAGTTTTCAAAATAACAGCTACTTTTTACCTTAAGTTCAATAACTATAGACAATTGTTGAGATAAAACTATCCAAGGCTACGTTCAGACTGCAGGGCTTCATACTCAATTCAGATTTTTTGTGTGAAATCAGATTTTTTTGCGAGGTCGTTCATATTTCCAGTTAAATGCGACTTGTATGTGATCTCCAGTGTGAAAAGTGTCCCACATGCACACGGTGTTGGGAAGGTGACTTTTAAAATGTATTCCCCTACAGATTACAGATTACATACCCTAAAATGTAGTTTGTAACGTAATCCAATTAAATTACGTAAAGTGAGTAACGTAATCTGAATACTTTGGATTACTTGATATTGTCATGTTTTTTAAACCAACCACATCCTGAAAATTCATGTTTGTTTTCTTCAAATTGTCTGAGCCCAAGTCTCCATGAATAAGCAACTTTTTTGCTGTAGAGAAGCAAAGACCAGGAAAACATAAAATGTTTTGTCTGCTTAAAGAAAATAAAAAGCCCAGTCTTTACTTAACTATATTAAACATATTATTAATAGAGAAATGCTTTTTATATGAGATCACATTAAATGATGTCCACCCTACTGTTAGTGTTATATTATTTATTACAAAATAAATAAATAAAGGCACCAGCCCAGTAAAAATCAGCAATATTGGATGTTTTTTACTCAAAAAGATGCAGAATCAGATTATTATCAACGCTGATTATTAACGACCTCGTCCATTGTGTGACTGACGCCACCAACGTTAACAAGATGTTTACGTGGCTCTTATTGCCGCGTTGCCCAACACTGCGTGCACATCAGAGGACACAACGACATCACACACAGTGAGCAACTCATTGTTTACGGAAGTCACCTAAACGTTGAGCTTGTCTCTGAAATTACGGTCCAATTCTTAGTAAAATGGACAGGTTACATGTCCACGGCCGATTCGTTTGTTTGAGCCTTTACCCTCCTTGTATTTGGCTCACAGGCTCTTTATTTTTCGTTGACATCGTTGACCGTCTGTAGCCACGCTCTGCCATTTCTTTGGTGATCATTTCAAAACCGCCTGGTTCCGTTGACACCCCTCCAATTTGGCCTGAATACAGCGATCCTCCCAAATATTAATGACTCGCTAACCTCGCTTTCCCTCCACTGACTAAGACTCTGAACCTGACCCGTAGGTCAAAAGAATGCGACCTGGCCGTTCAGACGGAAGTCGCACATCCACAAATCAGATATGTATCGGTTTTAGGACCGCAAATCCAAGTGGCCTAACCAGTTTGGCGCCACCTAGTGCCTCCGCTCAATTTCATTTCGCTCCAGCAACTAGGTCAGGTTTCAGAATACACTAGATGGTTTGCAAGAACCCCGGAAGTTGTAGACCACGCACCGGCCAATCAGAGAAGAGCTGTGAAGCCATGACGTCAAACTCAAGCACCTGTCTGAGTCTCGTTTGTGGTACAGCACAACAGTAAACAAAGCGGTCGAGATGGATGTAGACGAAGACAGACATTCTGAGATCGAGGATTTAAAGCCGGAACAAAGAGAATATTTTGGTGAATTTTATCAAGGGGAAAGACGTTATTGCCCTTCTTCCTACGGGATTCGGTAGTTGAATTAGAAAGTGTGCAGCGCATTACATATGTCACGACCAAATAGCAGTGATTGGTTAAATAAAAAAAGTACCCACCTACTGTCAAGTGAACGAATCCTAATGCTGTAAGGTCAGACGGTTTCCATGAAGTGAACCTGTCTGATGAATCAGGCTGCAAATAGTTTGGGTCACATTTGAAAAAAATCTGGGGCATTAAAAGATCAGATACAGGTCACGTAGGGGCCAAAAAATCAGATTTGGGTCACTTCAGGCTGCACTGAGCTCCAGTGAAGATGTGTGGAGTTTAAAACACACTGGAGCACTTCCTGTATCACCACATGACATCACAAGGTGGAACAAGGTGGAGTGTTTTCAGTTTGAGAGAAGAACTCGGACTAAATATGCAGGGTTTGAGAGATAAACGTGTGAATGAAACAAAACACAACTCGAATCGGGGCAGTTCAGCTTTTAACTGGTTGGTTCTAATGAAGGTTGGGGTGATTTATTGTTGTGTCCTTGGGCAAGACACTGTGTGTGAGTGTGGCGTGTGTTGGCACAGACTGGCGCAGCTCCGTCGGCCCCTCGGCGCCCGTGGTTCTGTCGACTGCAAATATTTGGAGTTGAGTTCAAAAGAAGAGTTTATTTTGTTGGGTTCATTTATGTTTAGTCCAGATGTGTCCAGCTCCACGGACAGATGTAGAGTCTGTCAGAGCATATGTTCTTCTCTTCTCTTTCTCTCTAGCTCTTCTTTCCATCACTCTCTCCTTTCCCTCAGGTATTCTCTCTCTCGTCTGCCCCTCTCTTTCTTCTCTCTCACTCTTTCTCCCGTCTGTTTCTTTCACCTCCTTATGTCTGTCTTTTCTCTCATATCCCCAATCTGGTCTCTCTCTTCTTTCTCATCATCCTTCCTTTCTCTCTCTTCCACCCTTGCTCTTCTCCTTTTCTCTTTACCTTTCTCCATCTCTCCCTATCTCTGTCTCTGTCTCCTCCCATGCTTTACATGCTTTCTCCCACCCTCTCTCTTTTTTAACTTTCTACTCTTCTTTCAGCTCCGCCTCTCTTTCTTCCTCTCTTTCTTCCTCTCCCCTCTTCTCCCCTCTTCTCTCTCTCTCTCTCTCTCTCTCTCTTCCACTTCAGCTCTCTACCTTTGTCTCCCACTCTCCATTTCTCTGATCTCTCTTGCTCTCCTCCTATCGATCTCTCTTTTTCTGTCTTGCCTTTCTCTCTCTCTCTCTCCTCTCTTCTCCTTACCTCTCTTTTTCTCTCTCCTTCTCTCTTCCCCATCTCCCCTGGTCTCTCTCTCTTCCTCTCTCCTCTCTTTTTTTCTTTCTTTCCCATCTCCCTTGGCCTCTCTCTGTCCTCTCCCGCCTCTTCCTCTCTTTTTCTCTCTCATCCTCTCTTCTTCATCTCCCCTGATCTCTCTCTCTCTTTCTCTCTTCCCCATCTCCCCTGGTCTCTCTTTCTCTCTTTCCTCCTCTCTCACCTGGTCTTTCTCTCTCTCCTCCTCTCTTCCCCATCTCCCCTGGTCTCTCACTCTTTCCTCCTCTCTCCCTTGGTCTCTCTCTTTCCCTTCCTCCTCTTTTCTGCTTCTCTCTTGGTCTCTCCCTCTCTTTCCTCCTCTCTTCCTCATCTCCCCTAGTCTCTCTCTTGCTCTTTCTCTCTTCGCCATCTCCCCTGGTCTCTCTCTCCTCCTCATCTCCCCTAGTCTCTCTCTCTCTACTAAGCTCTTCCCCATCTCTCCTGGTCTCTCTCTCTCTCTCTCTCTCTCCTCCTCTCTTCCCCATCTCCCCTGGTCTCTCTCTCTCTCCTCCTCTCTTCCCCATCTCCCCTGGTCTCTCTCTCTCTCCTCCTCTCTTCCTCTTCTCCCCTGGTCTCTCTCTCTCTTTCCTCCTCTCTTCCTCTTCTCCCCTGGTCTCTCTCTCTCTGTCCTCCTCTCTTCCTCTTCTGCCCTGGTCTCTCTCTCACTCCTCCTCTCTTCCTCCTTCCCTGGTCTCTCTCTCCTCCTTTCTTCCCCTGGTCTCTCTCTCTTTCCTCCTCTCTTCCTCCTTCCCTGATCTCTCTCTCACTGCTCCTCTCTTCCTCCTCCCCTGGTCTCTCTCTCCTCCTCTCTTCCCCTGGTCTCTCTCTCCTCCTCTCTTCCCCATCTCCCCTGGTCTCTCTCTCACTCCTCCTCTCTTCCTCCTCCCCTGGTCTCTCTCTCTTTCCTCCTCCCTTGGTCTCTCTCTCTTTCCTCCTCTCTTCCTCCTCCCCTGGTCTCTCTCTCTTTCCTCCTCCCTTGGTCTCTCTCTCTTTCCTCCTCTCTTCCTCCTCCCCTCTCTCTCTCTCCTCTCTCTCCCTGGTCTCTCTCTCTTTCCTCCTCTCTTCCTCCTCCCCTGGTCTCTCTCTCCTCCTCTCTTCCCCTGGTCTCTCTCTCTTTCCTCCTCTCTTCCTCCTTCCCTGGTCTCTCTCTCTTCCTCTTCTCCCCTGGTCTCTCTTTCTTCTTCTTAGATAACTGCTTGTATCTCAGTCCTATAGGGTACATTACATCATGTTTCTTTGACCTTTCCGAGACCCACATGTTTCTGCTCCATCACTCTCCCTCCTTCCCTCCCTCCATACTCTCTCTCCCTCTTTCCCTTCCCCCTTTCTTTACCTGCCCTCTCCTCTCTCTCCCTCTCCGTCTCTTTCCTCTCGACCCCTCTCTTCCTCTCTCCGTGGTGGTCTTGCATCCTTAGTGTCTGTCTTTCTCTCTTTCTCTCCTTCCTGTCTCCATCCCTCTCTTCCGTTCTCTTGGTGGTCTAGTATCCCTAGAGTCTGCCTGGCCTTTCTCCCTTTCTTTCTTTCTCTCTCTCTCTCTCTCCATCCCTCTCTTGGCCTGTCTCCTCACGTTCTCTCGCTCGGAGCTTGGGGGATTCGTTTAGAGAAAGGTTGCCAGATTTCACCAAAAACATCTGCGGCGGGCTCCAGTTTGTTGAAGCTAATAGAGAGCCGGGGGAAGGGTCCAGGGGAGAGAGAGAGAGAGAAAGAGAGAAAGAGGGGAGGGTCCAGGAGGGAAGGGAGGATTGTGGGAATGCGCTGAAGAAGCTCAGTGCAACACAACTCTAACTATCAACACATTTGGTAAATACTAACTTAAATGGGCTGGATCAAATTTGACATTAAATAAAGTAAAATTAGCAGAGTGTTGGAGACGTGTAGAGACACTTTTTAAAATATTCCATCCAGTCCTTGTATTTGCAGAGGTCGCTGGGGCTAGGCTAGTGCATGTCAATGGCCATAGTTAGCCATTAAAAACAGTCTTACCCACTCCACAAAACACCTGAAGCAAAACTATTATTACACCAGACTGTTGATAGAATAATTTTAGAAGTAAAACCAACCTTGCAATTGAAGGATTTATGTCTGAGCAGCAGGAGTGAGTTGTACTTCCTGATAGAAAACTTGGTAGCAGCGGACTGATATATGAGAAAATAGTCCCTCAACATGCAACGATTCATGCGATGCAACGTTAGTTTTATTTCAAACATTATTCTATCAACACAGACATTTACATTGACAGTCTGGTGTAATAATAGTAGGGGTGTGCAAAAATATTGAAATATCGATATATCGTATCGCTTAATGTGATGATACAGTATCGATATTGTGGCTACTAAATTATTTTGTTACAGCTACAGTTTTGGTGCTTGTTTAGAGGAAGGAAACTTTTGTTTTTTTATAACTTTGTTTTTATTGGTTTTAAGTAACATTTCAAAACATACAAAAACAATATAAAATCAAAAACAATGTAATAACAGTCTGGAGTTACAGGTTCTTGTTTAAACATGCATTTGGTATTGATATTTTTATGTACTATGTTGTTTTACTGGTGTCATTTATGAATACATTCCATTTTTCCCATTGCTCATCGTATTTGTCCCTTTCAGTTTAAGATTATATGTTTTTCTTTCCACAATCCTGATCCAGTCTTGTTGTGCAGGTGGATCTGGTTGTAACCAATTCTTTGTAATTCCCTTTTTAGATGCAGCTAAAACAGTTTTGTCAAATACATGTCCTCCTTCCTTATTACATCAGAAGGAAACTTTTTTATGTGACACATTTGACATTTGATGAATAAAATGTTTGTGTTTCATATGAACTTTGCACAAAAAGTGGTTTAACAAAGACTTTTAGTATCACAGACATGATTTAGCCTTTATTTTTATTGAACTGTATCGAATGGATTTGAAATATATCGTATTGAATCGAAAGTGCACTGTATCGAGATATGTATCGTATTGGCAACTTCTCAATGATACCCAGCCCTAAATAATAGATTTGCTTCGGGTGTTTTGTGGAGTGGGTAAGAGGATAACTATGGCCATTGACATGCACTAGCCTAGCACCAGTGACCTCTGCAAATAGAAGGACTGGATGGAATATTTAGTGTCTCCTTGTGCCGCTGCGTGCTGACTATATTTTATTATAAAGAATTTTAGTGTCTGTAAACCAGAAAGTAATGCTGGTATGCTGTTAGCATGCTAGTCATTAGCACTGTCATGATAGCCAAACTCCACTCTGGTCTGGATACAAGCAGGTGTCCGTGCTTCTAGGTCAGATCTGTGAATAGGCAACCCCACTCACAGTAAGAACGCATCAATCTACAAGCCAACATTTTTAGCAATTAAAACATGGATGTTGTAAATAAGTGTAATGCCATACTGTGGAACATTCTATGCAAACTAATAACATCTGCATGAAGACAAACATGTGGCAAATACTCAATAGAAAAGTAGTTTACCTTTAACCCCGTAACACCTGTATATATATATATATTTTTTTTGTTATGTAGAAACAAGTGCTTTTCAAAGATGATCTAACCGACACTGGGGGACTGCAGCTGCTATCTCAGCTTATATCTTGATCCAAACAGTTAGTCGCATATTTCTGACAGTGTTAAGGGTTTAATATACTCTATTTAGTTAAGCCTCTTCTTAAGCGGCCATTGCCTGGCAAATCCAGACTCATATCTCTTTTTATTTTTATTCAAATATCAGTCTAATTCCCACTCTCTCCATCGCACCTCACATCCAACCAAACGTGATCGTCCAATCAGATTTCTTGTGACGCATGATATGAAACAAAGAAGCCCATTGGTCACCCATCATTTAAAATAAACTCACATGTTTTTCAGTCCACTGTGATAATGTTTCTTTTTTCCTTGTGAGCAGCCATATCTGTAACAACCATATCTGTTAATACAACCAGACCACGCGTGTGATTGGCTAACCCACCTGTCAATCACGCCCCTCTGAACTCTGGGCCACTTAACCTTTGACCAGACTCACATCTTTGTCAAGTATTGAAGACGTGTGTATTCTTTATCCCAGACAAAAGCCGCCATACTTCCTCTACATCTTCGCCTTTGTGTGTACATAAAGTTCCGCATTGTTGTTTTAAGGCTTTCTTGATCTGATCCGAGCCTGTTCTCTCTCTGCTCTTGTTTGCATGTTTCTCCATCACATCCTCTCAGGGCCGTCTCCACAAATACTGTGGATTCTGTAAACAGCGTTAGAGTGGGACATATGGACCCAGAGCCTGTGTGTGTGTGTGTGTGTGTGTGTGTATGTATAGATATATATATATAGACACGCCTATATGTGTTTGAGTCTCTCGATGCCTCTGATTCTGCTCACAGCTCGTGGATATGACACCATTTCCTCTGCATAAAAGAGACAGTCTGCCACTCCTGGTCGGGTTGCCAGGTTTGCATGCAAAAATCATGAGCGTACGTGTGTGTGTCATGTACCGGTGTGGGGACAGAGTGACACAGGAGCGACGGAGACAGCCAAGAAAAACAAGGGAGAAAAATCTATAGTTTGAAACATTTATTATTTGGAGCGATAGTGCCTCAGTGACAAGAAATGTGAAAGAAGGTACATTCTTGATAAAAAATACAGTCATACTTAAAAACAAGTAGGAAAATATTGAGGGTCAACATTTCATTTTTTGAACGTAAGAAAAAAGAAGAAATTGATGAATGAATAACGTAACATTAAGCAATATGCCAAATTAATTTTTATTATTTAACAACATATTTGAAACCATGTATGACAATTTTCTCCTTTAAAGCTACCATCTGTAATAATAATAATAATAATAATAATAATGATAATACAAATGCTGTGTACATTACTGCAGTCGGATAGAATGACAGAAGAAGACAGAAGAGTCTGACCAATACATTGTAAAGAAGTAGACTAAGGGAGTGTGAGCGCTCATGAGACTCACAGTTACAGGGACCAATTTCGAGTGGAGTTCTATATTAGGAATTTATTTTTGGACAAAATAGCAAAATAAAAACATCAGAGTCATGTAGAGCAGGTTAATACCAACATTTTAAGACCAAAATAAGGAGCCTGACAACAACAGTTACAGAGAGATGGATGAAGTTCAATATAAAATGAACTGGAGCCAGAAGGGTACCATGCTCACTTCCTGTTTCCACAGATCGTCTAAATGAATGGACATAGCTAACTCATTAGCCGGTGTGTTCTGAACAGGAAGTCCACATGCAGCTCTTCCAGCTCCTTCTGACCCTGGCTCCCATTGACTTACATTGGAATGTTGTGATACCTCTCTGTAACTACAGCTTTGAGCCTCGTCATTTTGGTCTTAAAATAGGGTGGTCATATTCGGTTTGTGAAAACCCGGACACCTTACTGGGGATGGGGCGGTGGGTCTCGACATTGACCTACTCTCACCTCGCAACCTGTGCACATGGCCTCCCACTTGTCCCGACCAGGATGGAAAATGGAGAGTTTCTTGTACAAGTCATCGTTAAATGTGCATTTGTGTTTCAGCATGTTGCAGACAGACCAACTGTTTGTCTGCTCGTTCTTTCTGAGTGCACAGAGAGCGACGAGAGATGCTCAGTTTAATGGCCCAATGAAAGGTAATGAAAACCCAGACATGTGCATCACTTAAAAAAAAACGCCCAGGACAGGACGCAAAAAACTGACATCTCCAGGGATGTTTGGTCACCCTAGCTTAAAATGTTTGTATTAATCCACTCTACATGATCCTGAAATTTTTATTTCACTGTTTCAAGATATGAACATAAATAACGGACCAATCAGATGCCTTCAAGGTCGCTCCCGCTAGAATTAGCAACAGGTTTGATTGACAGCTAGTGCATTTCCTTGCTAAGTAAGACTTCTTCCCACTTCCCTCACATTTAACAACCTCAGTCATAATTGGCTCTTGTGGTATGATGCTCGCTTGCTCCTGTAACTATGATTTAGAACGCGGCAGCGAGCAGGTTACATGTGTCCTACATATATTTATACAGTCGATGGGCTATCTACTGGTGAAAAAACTAAATGAGTCAATGGTCATATTTTTATACAGCGCTTTTTCACTTTCAAGGCCCTCAAAGCACTTTACAACAAAGAACCACCCACACATTCACACACACACATACACCAGTGTACACACACACTAGGGATGAGGTGGGTTAAGTGTCTTGCCCAGGGAAACAATGAACAACCAGCCTTTGGATCAATGGACAAACTGAGCTGCTGCTGCCCTAAATAAATACATTTTAAGAAGGTAGCTTTAAAACTTCTCTAAATAAGACAAAATAAGACAAATAAAACATGAATTTGACTTAAATCCAAGACATTAAACTCAAGATATTCTGAATTCATCTTAACTCTGCTTCTGTCCATGGGCAAGACACTGGTCACAGTGGGTGGTTGTGACAATACCCTCCACCCTCTCCCATTCTCACCCTACAGATTTCCCTGTGAACAATATGGCGCTTCTGTCATCATCACTGCGCTTTTATCTTCTTCATCTTCTTTTTCTTCCTGTGTCTGCTGCTGCGGCCTCCCTCTCCCCGAGACGCTTCCCCTCCGCAGACCCACAGATCAATAACTCATCTGTAGCGGTCGATTAGCCCCGCCCCCAAAGGGAAACACGCCCCTCTGCAGGACAAACAGGGGGCGGAGCCAGAGCCCAGCTGTAATTACACAAGTTTTTACATAGTGCAGTGTCCCTCAAACTGTGGTTTAAAGAGGCACTGCGCAACTTTTCTGCTGGAGGGTCCACTACCTGCTTGTCTCCATGGAGATGTTATTGCTTTCCCTGGAATGTTCCACAGTATGACTTTAAACCTATCCATTGAGCATTTATTCATTACGGGTGTTTCTGTTACTCAAAAATACAATAATTCCTTCTGTGAATAGGGGCGCCTCTCCACAGATCTGAATAGTAATGTAGCATAGTGCTGTAACCTGCTTGTCTTCCTTGTGATAGATAGGTTTAATCTATACTGTGGAACATTCTAGACAAAACAATAGCATTTCCATGGAGACAACACAGTGCATCTTTAAAGTGTCAAGATACTCACATTTCAAACTCGATTTCAGTTAGCTCAGTTCACTTTGTTTTTTTAAATGTACTCTTTTTAATTGTTTATTTTGTACAGCGTCTTAGAGGGTTTAGTACGGAAGCCCTGAGAGGCAAGAGAGAGGGAAAAAAAAGAGGCAGGTCATTTGGGCTCTATTTTCAAATTATTATTTTTTTTCACCAACTCATAAAAACCCCCCCAAAAACATAAATAAATAAATTAAAAACTTTTTTTCCCTGATAATTTTTTTTTTCCCACAGAAAAAAAATTTCTACAATTTTTTTTTTTTTCCTCTTATGTTGTTTTTTTTTTTTTTCCCACCGTTGATGTGGCTGATGAGGAAAACCCAGCGCCTAACGCCATGAGCTAATTTCCACTGGTTCGTCGGCACTGAAGTTTGGTATTTACAGGAATATACTGGAAAAACACTTAGGCTCTGAGCGTAGTTTTTTATTTATTTATTTTTTCTTCATCAGCCACATCAACGGTGGGAAAAAAAAAAAAAAATACAAGGAAAAAAATGTAGAAATTTTTGTTTTTGTGGAAATTTTTTTATTTTTTTTTAGTTGGTTTGAAAAAAAAAAAAAAAAAAAAACAGTTAGAAAATAGAGCCCAAATGAAGCTTCAGTGGTCCAGGTAGGTTTCACAGTGATCCATGGGCGTATACTAGTCTATATCAGTGTTTCCCAAACTTTTTAAATATTTGAAAAATCCCAAACCTTCATGACCCAAGTCAATAGAGATTATTTGTAAATCACAAAATAAAGGTGGATTTGATTATTATTGAACATTAATGAGGATATTTTATTGTTGACTGAGTGATCGTGTCTCTGAACAATATTATTACTCAAGTTTTAAACAATGAAAAACTGTAATTGAATCAGCAATAAAAGGATCCATAAGTCACCTATTTAGACAACAAATGTAGCCCATTTCTTTTTCTTTTCAACATTCAATTGAAGCAGCAATATTGGAACAAAATAGTCAATAAAATAATTACAAAAAGATTAGAAATTATACTAAACATGTCTTAACATTTCCACATGTGTCAGAATACTGCAGATCGACAGGCAGATCATGACAAGAAAACACTGGTCTTTAGTACACTTCAATAAATCTATATCTTTAAAAAAAAAAAAAAAAGTGAATTAGTGAATTTCTTTGTGTGAGTTGCTGAGAGATTTTATTTTTAATTATTATTATTTTTTTATTAATGGATTTGTATAAGGATTTTGGATATTGGAAGCACAAATTGTTAAGAAAAATAGAGCACTTTTTGTACAACACAAATGCAATCTATGTTACTTGACTTTTTTTTTTTTCTTCCTTCTTAAATAACAACACAGGAGTTAACAAATACACAAAACAAAAGGGCAAGTGAAAAAACAAAACAAAACCTTGTCTCCTCTCCATACTTCCTTTCTGTTAGACAACTAATTCACACAAAATTGGGTCTCAAAACAGTTATATATTGGATCCACTTCTGCCAAAACACATGATTTTTTTTCCTTTTGAAGTCTCAGTGACATTGTAAATCTTTCCATCTGAAATATTTCATAAACAGTATTGTCCAACTCTTCCATTACTGGTACCGCAGTTTGAAACCATTTTCTTGTCAGTGTTTTCATTTTTAATTATTTGATGTCACCTTTTCCATTTAAACGGCCCATATGACGTTATTTTCTGATTTATGGGCCCGGTCATACAGAAGTAAACACAAGGTCAAAAATTCAAGTTAATACATCTGATATAAAAATGTATTAAACAGATACATATGTCTCTAGTTTATGAAACTGTTGACCTTTTTTCTGTACCATGTTTGGTTCTAAAGTTCCATACATTTTAAACAGACCATGTATGAAACATGGAACAAAAATTATTTCCCAAATTTCAAAGACCTGCAAATCATGTAAATAAATGGATGTATTTCATCATATCTTGTGTTATTCCATCTTTGAACTGTTGATGAAGGGACAGGATTTTTCAAAAAAAAAAGTATTTAAAATGATAAAAATTTGCTTGGAAGGACTGACATATTTTATAGAAATAGTTTCCTTTCATTTTGAAGTAATATTAAAGTATTCAGAAGAAAAAAGTTGACAAATTATGTAAAATCCTGCACCTTCTACTTGTTTGAACAATTTTCCCTCCGTTACTTTTCCCTCCGTTACCATGACCTTTCTTAATAAAAAAAATGTCATGACTCAAAAAGTCAGAGGTTTTTCAATCTAATTTTGTGCCATATGGTAGAAAACTATATGAAGCAAATATTCAAACCAGTTTGTTAAGGATATGGAAGTGAGAACCAAGAGTTATCACTGTTTGGATTTATTGCCCAAAAAGTGCTGCATATTTCATTCCCTCCATTACTGACATGAGTTTTTAAATTTTTTGTCAACAACTTGAAAGAATATCACAGGTTTAACTTGACCCTGTTGGAGTGTAACTCTTTCCTACATTCTGATACTTTACTTATTTCAATAGTCCCTCTAGTTTCTGAATAAGAGACATTTGAATGTCAAAAATCTGCCCCTGTTTCCCTCCGTTACCACTTGACCAGACCCATATGTTATAATGTTGTTTCCTCATCACAAACAGACCTGGAATTGTGTTTTGTTTCATTCACACATGTTTAAAACTGCACACAAACTCTGCAGATTTAGGCTGAGTTCTTCTCTCAAACAGAAAACACTGTTCCACCTTGTGATGTCATATGATAATACAGAAAGTGTTCTATTTTGTTTTTAAACTCCACACACCTTCACTAGAATCATTTGGACAATTTCAGCCCTGGAATTGCCAATCTCTACTGAACTAAAGGTAAAAATGTAGCTGTTAACTTAAAAACGATACCACTTCATGACATCACAAGGTGGAACATGTGGAGCATGTTGGTCTTTTGAGATGAACAGACTAATAATAAAAATGTGAATGGAACAAAACACAACTCCAGATATGTTTTGGATGAGGTAACAGAAGAGTACATTTGACATAATATAGCACCTTTAATGTATTTTATCGGTAGAAAGCAAACAGTTTACGTTTTAACACGACGTAAAAAGGCGACGTAATTCCAGTCATTTCTCACTTTGTATCCGTTTACAGTGAATGCCTCCTCTTTTTTCCAATACAATATTAAACCCGCGTTGTTGCCGGGCTGTTTGTTTACATCGCGTTTCACAGCGGACCAAACGAAGCAGACGGCGGTGCTCTGACCTTGACACAACGCCGGGTAAAATCAGCCCTGACCTCCAGACGCAGCGCCGGAGCTCCGTGATTCTACAAAAGGAAGAAGTCTATAAGAGCCGCGGTCAGTCCCTTAGCGCAAGCACAAATCACTTAGCATCAGACAAGACTGCGAAAAAAAAAAAAAAAAAAAGCTCTCCTCTTCTTCTCCTTCTTCTTCCTCCTCCTCGCGCCACTTGATCTATTTTTAAAACTACAATTCAATTTTGATGTGAGATTATGTAAAATGTATGTTGGGTTGGAGTGTGTGGAGCATGAATGAGGTTGGACACGCACATGAATTAGTAACATGGAGTGAACACATGTATTCAGGCTGGATCGTGAGCTCTGTCTTTAAGTTAAACGTTGAAGACTTTGCTATGAAAACGCACCAATTGGACGCAGACATGTTTGTAGTTTTTCTCTTGTGATATTGAGTTTTCACAGCGAACGGCGAATCTGAAATCTTGAAGGGTTACTCTGTTTTCTATATGTTATAATGTTTCTTCCTCAAAAACATACCCAGAGTTGTGTTTTGTTTCATTCACGCATGTTTTAGTGACCCTGAATTATTAGTCTGTCTACATCTCCAAAGCTCAAAATGTTCCATCCCACCTGGTGATGTTCATGTATTAGTAGTTTTCACGTTAACACACCTTTAGTTCGGTCGAGATTGGTAATTCCAGGGCTGAAATGATCCAAATGATTCAAGTGAAAGTGGCCATGTTTACACGATGTTTTTAAATTCCAAATTCATTGTTCGGACTTAAAGTATTCTCCTTTGAGTTTACATGGAAATAATAATTCCGAATTGAGGTTCACATGGAAAACACGTTAAATCGCCTTTACAGTCGTGCCTCATTATATTGCGGTTCACCTTTTGTGGTCTTGCTGTTTCACAGAATTTTTTAGTGCAATTTAGCTTTTTTTTTTTTTTTTTTCAGTGTATGAATGTGCATTGTGTTCCTCCCCCTGCATCCTGATTGGCTAAGGGACTGTAGATCACTGTCAATCAAACTCCTCCGTGCTGTGTCTCCTGTACAGTACAGAATGTATTCAGCTTGCCAAATTTACATAAATGTTGGATCTCTAGCAGTGTGATTCTTAAGTACTGTATGTTTGCAAGTTTTCTCACTGACAATATCCACAATGTCGACGAAATGTTCTCCACCGACAAAGGCTCCTGTGGTCGACCCCAAAAGGCAGAGGAAGATGCAAACCATTGCACAAAAAGTTGAAAATCTGGACATGCTGAAGGAAGGTAGAAGTTACCTACTGTAGCAGAGTCCTGCACCGAGTCGGGTATCCGCAGGTTACACCGGTTACTACACCAGGTCTAAACTGAGGGGCATGGAGCTCTATGCCGGTCCTTTCACCTGCGGTCACCCGACAGTCTACACGGGGGCACCTCCAAGCCCGTCCTGACAGTGAGTCCTGGTTTCATCCTGGTTTAGTCCTGGTTTCGTCCTGGTTTAGTCCTGGTTTAATCCTGGTTTCGTCCTGGTTTAGTCCTGGTTTAGTCCTCGTTTCGTCCTGGTTTCATCCTGGTTTCGTCCTGGTTTAGTCCTGGTTTAATCCTGGTTTCGTCCTGGTTTAGTCCTGGTTTAGTCCTCGTTTCGTCCTGGTTTAGTCCTGGTTTAGTCCTCGTTTCGTCCTGGTTTAGTCCTGGTTTAATCCTGGTTTCATCCTGGTTTAGTCCTGGTTTAGTCCTGGTTTAGTCCAGGCAGGTGCGGTTTTAACTTTGATATAATCACAGGTTAACAGGTGGATGTGGTGCTGTACTGCTCGGGTGCGGGTCTCCAAAAATTCCATTTCCCCTATTGCGGGTTATTTTTAGAGCGTAACCCCCACGATAATTGGGGGACCACTGTATTTAATTCCACTCAGCGTCTGGGGTGGGGAAGGGTTCAGGAATGTATTTACGTCGACCAGAAGAAAACACACTTCACACCAGAACACAGGCACAAACATGATCCAAACTTTTCCCGCAGTTGTTCCGATGATAAATGCGCAGCAGCTGGAGAATTCTCTCATCACGCTTTACGTCTGTGAGCTGAGGAGGAGAAGGGAAGAGCGTCGGAGAAGAGAGGAAGAAGACAAACTGAGTCAACAGCTGCTCTACCTCAGCCCACTCCCACATCCCGCTCACAAATCCTACGAGAGGTGGATGAAAGTCCGAAGCCAGGACTGGTGGAGCCGAATCGTCCAGATCACAACAGAAGGGCGACCCAATGAGCATGCACTGAATGACCGCGATTAATTTTTGGAAGAATAAACGTTGACACGATTGAGGAATCAATTAATTTGGCTTTAAAATCAGAATAAAATATACACTTACTTCAGAATTAATTTTCATTAATTAATTGTTACATACATTAAGTGTTTACATGCTCTTTTTAAAGCTCTCTTGTAAAGGTGGCAAGTTTAAGGAGTTTAAAAACACGGTGGAGCACTTCCTGTATTACTGTATGACATCACGAGGTGGAACTGAGTGTTTTCTGTTTGGGAGAACAACTCAGAACACAAAACTCCAACTCCAGGTCTGTTCATGACGAGGAACAGAGTAAAATGGGCCTTTTAAGGCTAATTAAGTAACAGCTATTATAAAGTGGTTCCAGAAGATATAATGTGATGTTTTTAATAGTTAATCGCTATGGTAACAGTCCTAATTTCTCATCATTCTGAGGCCCATGAAGAAAGTATAAAAGAGTCTCTTGCGACCCATCCCCAAACTTTGCAGTTCATGCTTTATTAAGGCTAATTAAGGAGTAGCTATTATAAAGTGGAACCAAAAAATAGAAATGCTTTAAATTGATAATATTATGTTTTCAGTTATTAATAATCGCTATGGTAACGAGGCTAAACTCTCATCATTCAGACACCCATAGATACAGACTACTGCCTCCACATCCTAAAACTTTCTCATTTCTTTTCTTTTCACCCTCTTCTTCTTCTTTTTCTCTTCTTTTTTTTTTTTCAGCTTGCACACGTTTGCTGTTCTGTCACTTACAGATCGTTCCGGTCGCTCCACGTGCTCAGGTGAAGTGTGAGCCCGGCGCGAACTAGAGGAAACCTGAATATGCAAATGAACCGAGGAGATAGAGACATAACTGAAGACAGTGTGCAGAAAATTAGACGCTGATTTAAAGGGGCACTGTGTAACTTTTCTAGTGGAAGGTCCGTCACTTGCTTGTTTCTGTGACATTCAACAGCTCTGCCTTACATTTATTCAATTACAGGTGGTTTTATCACTCGAAAATACAGTCCCCCCTCACTATAAGGCAGTTCACCTTTCACAGATTTTTTTTGTGTGCAATTTTGTATGCTTTTCTTTTTTTTTTTTTTTTTTTACAGCATATGAATGTGCCTTGTGTTCCTCCCCCTGCATCCTGATTAGTTAAGGGACTGTAGACCACTGTCAATCAATCTCCTCCGTGCCGTGGCGCCTGTACAGTACAGAAGTACAGAATATGAGTAGAGATGCAAACCATCGCACAAAAAGTTGGACTTCTGGACATGTTGAAAAAAGGTCATGCACTGTAACAGAGTGCTGCACCATGGTTGGTTACCTGTGGGTTACACCTGTTACTACACCAGGACTAAACAAAGCCAGGTCTAATCTTGGACTTAGGAGAGAGAGAACCCTGAGCCCATGGAACAGGGTGTCAGCAAAGCGCGATCGGGCGATGGCTACACTTACGTCCGTGAGATGCAGAGCTCTACGCCGGCCCTTTCGCCTGCGGTGTACACGGGCGCACCTCCAAGCAAATCCCTGCAGTTAGTCCTAGTTTAGTCCTGTTTTAGTTCTAGTTTAGTCCTGGTTTAGTTCTCCTGGTTCAGTCCTGGGTTAGTTCTGGTTTAGTCTTGGTTCAGTCCGTGGTGTGTGTGGTGCAAATGTGTGGACTGATGTTTCTTCTGTTCAGTAAATAAAGCCTGTGAAGTGATGACAGTCGAGTTGCATCTGTGAATTCGTATTTGTGCTAAAGAAAGTGTAACCGTTTTATTTCATTTCATGATTGTAATTCTTGAAGTCGTAACTTTTCAATTTGTATTCTGATGGATGCTTCAGTTAGAATGCTTTTAATTTGTGTGTGTGGGTTTAACTTTGATATAATCACAGGTTAATGGGTGGGTGCTGTTCTGTACTGCGCGGGTGCAGGCCGATGTGTGTCTCCAAAAATGGACCCGTGCAGGACACTGCACTGTAGTCCATTATGGAATAAATCAATCTTCAGTATGTGTAGTGTATAAAAGTGTATAAAGTGTGTGGTGAGGGGTTTTACAGCCTTAAAATAGATCATTGTAAAATATAAAGTTGACTGCTTCGTGGATTACCCCTATAGTGGGTTATTTTTAGAAAGGGTTTCTGTACCACTGTACCTCAAAAACATTCTGACTGTGAACAGGGTCGCCTCTTCACAAATCTGACCTGTAACTTGGTCTGGTTTGGTTTCCATGAGGATAGAAAGGTTTAATGCCATACTGTGAAACATTCCAGACGAAGCAATAACAGGGTTTAAAGTTTCCATCAGCAGTTTTCCCGTTCAGTAGAGACGGGCAATTCGAGGCCTGAAACGATCCAAATGATTCTAGTGAAGGTGTGTGGAGTTCAAATCCAAATCCACTTTATTTCTACAGCTCATTTTACAAACAAAGCAGTTTCCAAAGTGCTGCACAGAGAAACATAATATGATTGGGAGACCAGAATTTCAAAATCAAAAACTGGGACACTCTTGGTTTGGGGGTGTGGTTGGTAATAATAAAATTGTGAAATGAGTGCGTAAGGAAAATTGTTCTGCACTCGTATAGTCACCAGTATAGTCACATTTTCTTTGTGTTTTAAGCAGCACTTAAAGGTTGTATAGAGGATTTTCCAAGGAACGAGAAATCCAGCGACTGTTTGTTATTTTTCAAATGTTGCGCATGCGTGAAACCACCCCCCCTCCCCTACAGCTCCTACGTAGAAACGCCTCCTCCCGCCTCCTCTTTACGCCAGAAACAGGTTTGTTTACAGCCGGTGCTGCACATGACTTGTAAACAACTAACTACAGTGTTGGTTAGGCAAGGCGGAGAAGTGAGGAGCGGGGGGAGCGGGTGTGCGGACATTTCGTTCGCGGACGAGAAGTGAGGAGCAGGGAGAAGAGTGGAGCGGGGAGCAGGGAGAAGAGCGGAGCAGGGAGAGGAGAGAGGAGAGAGGAGGGGGTGCGCGGAGATTCCGTGCCCAGAGAAGTGAGGAGCAGGGGGAAGAGCGGATCGGGCAGCGGGGACAGGAGCAGGAAAGGGGTGCAGAGAAGGTTGCGCGTTGATTCCGTGCGAATGAACTAGCTACAACACGCAGCAGCAAGCGGACTCTTTCTTTGCCTTGAAAATTACGTTTTCAGACATAGGATATCGCATTCGTGTCCTGAAAAACGTTTGTCTAGCTCTTGGAAATAAAGTACGTTTTCATAATAAGCAGAAGTTTCCTGTCCAGGAGTAATTTGGCGACCAGTGCGTCAGTCTTTAGACCCTGCGTCTGCTTCAGTTGCGCCATCGCTGGAATGAATCTTCAAGAATCACCTTAGTTTGGCTTCGCTGCTTTTCCCCTTGTCTTCTTCTTTCAGCGACCTCAAAAACGGACTTTCTTTTGCGGCGAACTGCTCCTGGATTCTTGTCTGCCATTGCAACAAACTTTGTGCGAACTGCGAGGAAGATATAGGTCAAAAAAAGCCGCTAAGAACTGTTGCGTTGGTGGAGTAAACAGCGTCTGTGCGGCTTGCGTCTGTGGACTGCGTGACAGGCGTACGTAAACCACGTACCGGCGGCGCGCAGGCAAGTCAGTTACACTAGAAACGTAGGGAGATTGATTGACAGCCTGTCAGCTAACAGATAACGAGGCAGTGTCGTTATCTATTGGCAAATGTTTAGCCCCACCACGTCCAGAGTTGATGAATTTTTATTCTCTTTTTTTTGGTCATCATAATTACAAGGCTACTGCACCTCTATAATGCTATCATTGACAACTTGAAACAAAATAAATCCTCCATACAACCTTTAAGCAGCTTTTCATATTTTATCAAAACAAGTGGCAATTTATGTCTCTCTTTACTGTTGGCAGAGGTCAGATTGGTCCAAAATAGGGACACTTGGGACATTTCCTGCATAAAACTGGAACAAATCAGTGGTTTTGGATACATCTGCTAAACTAAATGTAAATTGCTAAAAGTTTGATCATACCTGACCTGGAACAATAAAAGCAGTACAAATCAAATCAAAGCAAAACCATAAAAATCATAAAATTGCAATAAATAAAATAAAATAAAATAAAACACACAGAGAATCATATAACTCACGTGGTGTTAAAAGCTGGAGAATAAAAGTTGCTTTTAAAAAGAGTTTAAAAACACAGAGGAGCACTTCCTGTATTACCACATGATATCACAACCCAGAGGAAACCCTAAATACACAGGATTTATGTGTTAAACATGTGTGAATGAAACAAAACACACTCCAAATAATTAATAAAAACACAGCCAAAACTGCTTGAAAAGATAGACTCAAGTTTATAGGTGGATTATGTTACTTTTCTTGTCACATAGTTCAAAAAGTTAAATGCCATACATACAAAGTGACCAGATTTAAAAAAACAAACAAAAAAATCAAGGTTTGTGGTGGTTGGTAATAATAAAACTGAAATGAATGCGTAATTAAGGAAAACTATTCTGCACTTGAGGCATTCATGACTTACATGTGAGTCAGTGTACCGTAATTTCCGGACTATAAGCCACTACTTTTTACTCACACATTGAAACCTGTGGCTGTGGCTAATAAAACGATGCGGCGAATATATGGACGGATTCTTTGTTTTGTACATTGTTCATTCATATTTACGGTCTATGGTTTGGCAACACAGCGGATGAGCACATGGATCTAGGGTTAACATGAAGTTGCAACACTAGCTAGTGATATTGTCAGTGCACTCAAATAGTTTATTGCTGTGTGATTAAATAAGTTATGATACTAAAGGAACATTAGTGAGGGGGATACGTCTTACCTGTATCTGTAAATGATGAGAAGAAACGTCTCAAGATTCACTAGCTGGACATTCACTCATACCTGATTGACAGAACTAGCCCCGCTCCTGAGAGAGTCTGAAATCTGCTGAAATCCTCCAAGACACTGACATGATACAGACAGAACAGAGACTCTTTCTGCAGGAGACATGGGCAGTAGAGCACGAGGAGACACAGGGTGATGCGCTGAGGAAGATGCTCGTTTGATTGTGTTTTGAACAGTTATTTTGCGCTTCATACACACACCCTCCTCATGGAAAACACATGGAGGAATGCAGATGATGCAGCTTTTAAATTAAAGACGACTGATGTGGCTGTGGAAGAAGGAAACAGAACTGCTGCAGGTGAACTCGGCATCAGTGAGTCGATGGTGAGATTTTAGTGACAGCAGCATGATGAACTGACTCAAAAAGATGACAAAATCTTTCAGAGGCAGATGGCCCTAACTTGAAAATGTTCTTGAAGACGTGGACACCTGCGGTTTATATTCATATATATTTCTATTTTATATTCATATTCATATATTCACTATATATGTATAATTTAAACATTTTGTAAAAATTTTGTTGATGCGGCTTTTATTCGCGTGCGCTCAGTAGTCCGGAAAATACGGTAGTCACATTTTCTTTGTGTTTTTGTCATTTTTAAGCAGCTTTTCTGTATTTTACCTAAACAAATGACAATTTATGCCTTTCTTCACTGTTGACAGGGATCAGGTTGGTCAAAAATAGAGACACCTGGCACATTTCTTGTTTAAAACTGGCACAAATCACTGGTTTTGGATAAATCTGCTGGGACAGGGGGCACAGGGCTCGAAACTGGCACTGTAAAACCACCTGTAATTGAATAAATGTAAAGTAGAGCTGTTAAATGTCATACTGTGGAACATTCCAGGCAGAGCAATGACATCTCCATAGAAACAAGCAGGTGAGAGACCCTCCACCAGAAAAGTTACACAATGCACCTTTAAAGGAAAAGTGGTTTGGAGTTAGAAACTGAAACGAGGAGCAGCTGAAGTTTTACACAACCAAAAATATTTATACATTTTGCTTTTCTTTTTTTCCTGTCCAAAACCAATAATAATTAAAAGTTCAAGTAAACTAGTCCTGGATAAATAGTTACGTCTACACTGTAAACATTGTGGAACATTTTGGGCAAAATGATCACAATCCCGTCTCCCCAGAAACAAGGACGTGGCGAACCTTCCACCAAAACAAGTCACTGGACCTTTAATGTTTTACCAATAAAACAGAAGATTAAACGCAGTTGTGACGTTAGATAATTAATGAATACAAAACAAAAACATTCATAAATTAGACTTTATAATATCACAGCAAAAAGTATCTCTCAAAAAGTAATAAACGTGTTATTTATATTTACAGTTAAGTTAAAGACGCTCTTTTTCTCATGGAGTTCACTTAGAATTATTTATACATTTTTTCTTTGATGTTTCTTAAACCAGGATAGACCCGGAATATTCCACCCTATGGCATTAACTCTTTCTCCCATGAAGACGACATTTGACGACCCCCCTCGTTTCCTTCATGACGACTTTTGACACCTCCGCTGTATCACTAAAGACGTGATTTGACGACCTTTAGAAACGGCTCGGTTTTTCACATGTAAACAGAGACTGTGATCGGTGGGGGCCACTACAACCCACACTAGACTGACCAATAGGATTCAAGGATATGTTTTTGCCGTTTTTTTCTTAAGTTAATCGAAGTACTGACGATTGTAGCTTCCGGAAAAAAAACAACACAAAACACGTGCAATGGAGAGATTGACATATTTTATGGATAAGTTTAGAGAAAGTGACTTTTATAGATTTCAAAGTGATGATGAAGTTGATTATAAAGTGGAAAACAGCGATAGCGACGGAATTTCAGAGAGTGAATCTTACGAAGATGAGAATGTCGCTGATGCGTCTGTGTGGAGTCCTGCGATGTCCCAACAAACTTTCCGGGCTTTATACTCGATTATGAACCAAAATTGCCCCAAAATCTGGATGTCGCTCAGGTGAGTCCTTTGAAATATTTCAGTCTTTTTTTTCAAGATGCAATGTATTACTGTATGAACTACTACAGAAACAATCGCTAATGTGGAGCTCTGCACGAGAAAGTAACCAAGATGATAAATACTGGACACACACTGACAGGGAAGAGTTTTATTATTATATTATAATAAGTTAAATGAGTTGAATAAGCTAAATGGAAAAGAACAAATTAGGCACAACAGGTAAAAACAGGTGCACACTTGGCTATACTGTATCTGGTGATATGAAATCAGTTTAAATACTTTGACAAATATATTTTTTAATAAATATAGTACTTAGAACATGTATATATCAGATGCTGAATGTAGTTTTTTGTTTTCGAGTTTGCACCTGACCAGGTAAACTCTCATTTTCAGTGAGCTGTTATAAACCTGTAAATGAGTTGAATCACATTTAAACATCCATAAATGAAGAGTTCAGAGTCTAAGGTTTCCAGAGATACAAATATGTCTGTGTTACAATTAAGTTCATGAGTGTAAAAATCATTTATAAGTCTGTTTTCTTTTATGCAGTTATGCTCTATGTTTAGCCCTAGTCATATATGTAGGGGTTGTTCCTAGTGGGCGTACAAGGGGGAAAGAGTTAAATTTACCATCATAGTTGTTTTTATTGCTCAAAAATACAGTGAAAATCGTGTTTTCTCACCGGAAGCAACTTTGAACTAGAAATTGAAATACAAAACTCTAAATTACGGTATCAGTGAAAGTCATTAGCGCACCTCTGCTGTGGACGAACATGCTAACGCTATGCTAACGCTAGCTCCCCCCCGCAGATAACGCGGCGTGCTTCTCTATATGCTAATCGCTAATCCAGCACGGGCTGCAGACTCCATGTAAATCAGGAGAGACTTTTATTTGGTATGCATGTTTCCCGTGCACCACCCACGCACCGAGCAGGGCCAGAGCCGTGTGTAACTGGATTACAATAATCAGATTACTGACTTTAGGGAGGCAGAAAAGACAAGTTTGTAGATTACTGGAAATGAAGGCTTTCAGTTTAGAGCAGAGGATGTTTCAAATGTTATTGGCGACAATGATTTGAATTAAGATTTGAGTCTTTGCGGTTCGCACGGAGGAAGGCGTAATACTGGGCTAAACTGGGAGGATTTTACAAACAAAATGTATTGATACTTTAGAAAAAGATCAATTCTGCAACTCAAGAAAAATACAAACTGGATTTAAACAGCACAGTTTCAGGAGCCTCTGATCAATATGAGTGTTTATGATTCTGTTTAAGTGTTTCAACAAAAAGGTAAAAAGTGACTAACCAAAAAACAAACAAACAAAAAAAAAAACTAAAAAAAAAAATGCTCGCTTTTGACTACACAGGTATGTACCTATGTTCCTCAGTCCTGCTGTTCCAGTTTGTGTGGGCAGGGGGCAGCAGTACCTCGTGTTTACAAAGGCCCCGCTGGTCCCTGGAGCCATTTTTCTTCGTACCAAAGAATTGTGGAACAGTAGCACCGGGAACACGAGCACGTTCAGAGTGTTTCCATGTTCACATAGGAACCAACGTTCATTATTTTAGGTTTTAATGAGCCTTTGGAGAAGCTGATCTGACGTGGTCCAAATAGGCGGCAGACTTAAACCAAAAAGTGTCTTTGACCAGACAAAAATTGATTTAAAACTGACTTCCATTGTTTATGTGACGTAACTTAATCACATCTAAAATGTTCAAACTAATAAACTGAAAATAAGTAATTTAAATAATAATTAATAATTAATGAATTAAGTAATTAATTCATTAATAAGTAACTTGTGAACTCAAACTGATTCTAGAATTAAAATGAAAAATGTATTTCATGATGTAGATATTAGCATAGACACATTTATGCAGTTGGAATGCTACAAAAATTCACAGATTACATGTCGAGCATTTAAACTGTACAAATCTCTTATTCATGACAATAACATTAGTTTTGTTCAGTAGTTCACTAATGCGTCGTTGTTGTTCGCCTTTACGTTTTTTTGTCTTTCTTACCTTGATAGTTTTGTATAAAGTCTTCATGGAAGAATGTTTATTGTTTGTCGACCTTGTTGGTTGAAGATTTGGTGTTGGGGCAAATTTATGAAGCTGGTGGATAATAAGCCAGACATTTCCACAGATATTTTGCCATAGTAAAGCATTATCATAAGTGGCGTTCCCCCTACATCGCGACACTTCTGGCTTTCACTTTTGTGAAAAAGGAAGGAAGTACCTCCCCCAGCAGGAAGTACTTCCCCAAGCAGTAAGTACCTCCCCCAGGTAAGCATCATTTTCTTTTAAAGGTAACCTTTAAAAGTCTAAAGCCTTTTCATTTACATGAGCCTAAAGTCCAATTTTAAATCAGATTGTTTAACATAAACTAAACACTGAAATATATAAATCAATTACATGAAATGAAAAGGAATGAAAACAGTTCTCCCCTCCACATGATCCGACCCACGACCTCCTCCCAAGGCTTTAGAAATTCCCCCCGTCTTTTATCTGGACCATGTGGAGCTGCAGGTAAGTACAGTGAATATGGATGTAACTGAAATGAATAAAAAAATAAAGTATATTTAAATGAACAATACGTTATGTGATAATTAAACAAGTTCTACGTCGGACTGCATTGGTAGGATATTGAGAAATTAGCAAAATATGTGAAATGAAACAAATGAATGTGAGTTTACCTAGTGTGAGAAATGTTAGAGTCAGACTAGATCTAAACCAGAGTCCTGAGCCAGGGGGAGCAGCTCTGGTTCAGGCCAGGCTCAGATGGAGCGGGGACTGATGTTCGGTGCTTCTCAGACCGAGGCACCTTCTCCCGGGAAGCACCAAGCGCACAGAGGACGGACCGGATTCACGCTTCTGTCCGAATTCTCTTCACCACCTCGGAACCAGCCGCAATCCTCGAGCACGGAGAACTGGAGTAACCCACCCTGCACGGAACCAGCTCGCAGATGATTTATTCTGTAAATCACTTTGAATTACTGCGAGCTTAACCGTAAGGAGGGTTTGAACAGGGCCAGGGAGAGATCACTACATTACTCAAACGTGCACGGATGACGTCTAAAACCAGGCACGTTTTTGACGAGGGAACAACATTACAACATGGTAGAAAACTCCAAAAAGTCGAGTCAATCTCACCAATAAAGTGATTCTTTGGGGTGAGATTGTATTCTTGACTGAGCTTCAGACAGAGCAGTGCATTAAGTTAGCCTCAAACTAACTGCAGCATTATCTCACTGATCATCTTGTATTTTGCAGGACTGGGAGATCAGGCAAAAATACTGCCCGTTCACAATTTCTCTATGATTTTTGACTGAAATCGAGCGGCTCTAAATCTGACTAAGCCATGTTCGTTTGTGCGTTTCACTGGCGGTTGTTCGTGTACAAATGAGGGCCCGGTGTGAGGCCCCGCTCCGCAGCTCCGTCTCATTGATTAGCTTTCATTCCTGATTAGTTCATCGACCGCGGTTTGAGCCCGGACATCTATAATACTGTACGCGCGTGGTGGAGGAGGAGGCGGAGAGCTGCCCCGCCGTGTTCGCGCTAATAAAGTTTAAGCAGAGCGCCGGGCCGTCACTCAAACGCAGGGTCAGATTGGGAGCGCGGGGACGAGCGGAGGGCACGGTTATGGCACTTAACTAGTCTAGGGGGAATGAATCTCGAGAGATGTCACGGGAACGGCCGTTGAGCAGAATGGGGCGGCCATCTTGTGACTGCCAAAGATAACAGTCAGTTCAAATACAGGCCTATATATTCAATTCAGAGTTAATTTATCTTGCGTACAATACTCTTGAAGGCTTTTTGTTATTTTCAGTTATACTCTTACTTAAAGGTGCACTGTGGAACTTTCATTAGGAGGGTCAGCCATTTAATTAAGCGTATCCATCTTACACTGGCCCCGTTTACGTGATGTTTTTTTAATTCCGAATTAAAATATTCTCCTTCGAGTTTACATGAAAATAATAATTCCGAATTGAGGTTTACATGGAAAACACGGTAAATCCTTTTTATTTAATTCTGCTCAACGTCTGGGGGTGGGGAAGGGTTCTGATTGGACAGAGACATGAATGTATTTACGTCGACCGGAAGAAAACACACACTTTAGCTGCTACCGGCTTTTTTGTCACCTCGGTTTGTCGTTACGCCACGGACACATCCAAACTTGATCCAAACTTTTTCCGCATTCGTTCCGATGATAATTGCGCAGCAGATGGAGAATTCTCTCATCACGCTTTACATCTGTCAGCTGAGGAGGAGAAGGGAAGAGTGTTGGAGAAGGGAGGAAGAAGACAAACTGAGTCAATGAGCCAGTTTCACTTTGTAGAAACCGTCTGACCTCGCAGCATTAGGATTTGTTTGCTCGACGGTAGGCGGGTACTTTTTTTCATTTAACCAATTGCTGCTATTTGGTCTGGTATGTAATGCACCGCTAACAGGGTTAACTGGTATATTAAGCTTTTCCCAAATCCCGTAGGAAGAAGGACAATAACATCTTTCTCCTTGATAAAATTCACCAAACATTCTCTTTGTTCCAGCTTTAAATCCTTGATCTCGGGAATCGTTGCCAACACAGAATGAATGGCTTCGCTCATTGGCTGGTCCCCAAACTTGCATTTCCAGGGGGTTTTTGCGAACTGTCCAGTGTTTATCCGATTCCTGACTTGTCGCTGGAGAGAAATGAAATTGAGCGGCGGCAGTAGGTGGCACCAGCCTGGCTAGCCCACTCCCGCATCCCACTCGCAAATCCAAAGAGCAGTGGATGAAAGTCTGAAGCAAGGACTGATGGAGCTGGATTGTCCGGATCACATCAGAAGGGCGACCCAACGAGCATGTGCTGAACAACCGCATTTATTTTTAAGAAGAATAAATGTTTACATGATCAAGGTATTAATTAATAAACCATCCACTTACTTCAGAATTCATTTTAATCCTGAATAATCATTTTCATTAGGAATTAAGTGTTTACATGCTCTTTTTAAGGTGGAATTCATTTTTATTCAGAATTAAATGATAGAAACTCTCATGTCAGCCTGGCTTTTCATTCAGTTAAAGTGTTTTCTATTGCTCAAAAGTACCTTGAAATACTGTACAGGCTACTCTTATTGACTGGGGTCACTGCTTCGTAGATCTGGCCTGTAACCTGGTGGCGTCACATGCTTGTTATTATAAAAATGGCCAAGTCTAATACCATATTGAAAATGTGCATCGTGTGATCAGTTGTGACCAATCAGAGCGGGGCTAGGCTAACTCTTTCTAAGCTACATTTTAGGCACTTTGAAGGTTTAAAAAATTCATGTTGGCAAAATACAGAAGAATTCTACAAAATGTGACCTTTGTGGGAGCTGCAGATGTCCTGTGAGCTGAACACGGGTAGTTTGTGTCGTGCTTCTGTGGGAGTCTTATCCTCTTCTTATTACAGATGCATGAGTTGATGGGGCAAAGCAGAGTGGCCCAAGGAAACCCAGTGAGACACAGAGAGAACATGCAAACTCCACACAGGCCTGGGCAATCTGAGAACTGAACCTGTAACTGTTGTGCTGTGAGACGTGAGGAGCAGCCCCTCAGCCGCCTTCATTCAGTCAATATAATAATAATATAACGCTCTGTCAAACAGGTGAGCAGAGTGTGCACACGCAGCACCACGCAGCACCACGCAGCACCACGCAGCACCAGTGCAGTTGTGTTGGATATCGCTGCAAAGGCCTCTGGGAAACAGGCGGCAGATGGCGGCCATGTTTAATTGAGCAGGAACCAGATTAAAGCGGAGCTCTGAGAGGACGCGCTGCAGAAAACACAGCAGATAAATGACCCCGATTTAACAGAATATTTATTCATTTGAGTCCATTTGGGAACAAGTTTGGATTCATGTAGTTATTGTGTCTCTATGGAGATGTTATTGCTTCGTCTTTAATGTTCCACAGTGTGACATTAATCTGATCTGTTTTGCATATATTCAATTACAGGTGTTTTTATTGCTCAGACAGACTTTGCATTCTCACTGCAAGTACAAGCAGAGTCAGCAGGCTCGCCTCTCCATAGAGCTGACCAGTAACTTGACATGGAAGCATCACCTATTGTCTCCTTGAGATAGATAATAATGCCACACTGTGGGACATTCCAGGCAAACCCATAGAGACAGAGCTTCCAACTAAAAAGTGACATGATAAACAGATGAGTCCAGGGATGTGCTGATATCGATTCTGGTTTTGAATATCGGCACATTCTGAAAAAACTAGCTGGATTGGGTAACGGTTGAGGTGATGTCCTGGTTGGGCCTTTAACTGGATGTACTGAGACCATTTACAGGCTGGTTTTGTTCTAGAATGTCTCATGATGTTGAACTTGTGTTCACATAAAGCTGTTCTTCGTGAAGGATAAATAACACTTATATAACACACGAGGAGCTCTTGTGTAACAAGTAAGAAGTGTGTTTAAACACAAGTAAGTTCACTGTGTTAAGGACATTTTCTGCCCCTGCACTGGTATCAGTTATTATCGAGTATCATCAGATAAAGTCAAAGTATCGATATCAGTATCAGAATCGATGCATCTCTAGTTAAGAGCGTTTAAAGGTTTAAAGAAGGGACATCACCTGCAGGAGTCCATGGAAATAGAAAGAGAAACTATATTTAGGGACATTCCCTGTGGAGATAAATACTTTGTGTGCCATACTGTGGAATATTTCAGCCAAATGAATTTCCATGGAACCAAACAGGAGGAGGCTTTGTCCCAGGCCAAAGGAGAGTCAGGTCTGTGGAGATGTTTGTGAGGAGTAAGGAAGAATGTTTTTCAGTGAAATAAACACATGCAAAATGATGAAAACATACTTTTATTTAGTCTATTTATTTATTTATTTTTTTTCAAAAAAGTTACGCACTGTGTCTTTAAGTGCGTGTTAATATAAGACAGTGTAGTGTAAGTGTTAAGGAGCATGTATTGTTTATGATAATGTGAGTCTAAAAATAGTGAAAATGCATCTGAACATTTGAATATGAAATCAGAGTGAGTCAAAGAGGAGGACAGAATCACAGCAAACATGTGACTGCAGGACACAGTCACGACAGGAAGAGAGAGAGAGACGGAGGAGAGAAGGAGAGAGGGAGGGAGGAGAGAGGGAGAGAGGGAGGGAGGAGAGAGGGAGAGAGGGAGGGAGGAGAGAGGGAGAGGAGGGAGGAGAGAAGCCAGAGAAGACTCACGATTTCAACTCAGGGAGAGAGATTGAGGGAGAGAGGAAGAGAGAGGGGGAAGGGATCACAAACTACTTTTTTTCTCCCCCCCCCCCGGGCAGCTGCCATATCGGTCCGTGTCTGGGACCGCCCCTGGGATGGAGGGAAAGAGGAAAAGAAGGGTAGGAGAGAATGTAAGAGAGAGGAGAGAAAGAGAAAAAGGGAGGAGAGAGAGGAGCGAGAGGTAAAAGAGAGAGAGAGGGGGAGGAGGAGAAGGAAAGTGAGAAGTTGAAGTGGAAACGATTGAAGGAGGAGAAGTGAGGGAGGACCAACGGGGGGATGAGAGTGAACGAAGAAAGAGAAGGTGGTTTTCTCTTTTTTCTTTTTTTTCTTTTTACATTTTTTAAACAAACCTTTTTTACGTCTGAGCAAAACACAGTTTGACATCACATTTACATCTTGCGCTGTATTTACAAAAAAAAAAAAAGAAGAAGAAAGAGACGGAGAGATAGAGAGATGAGAGAGAGGGGTGAGGAATAAAAGACTGGAGAGGAGAGAGAGAAGGACCTTTATTATGTCCGGGAATAAAACATGTTGTCATTACATTTGAACCTTGTGCCAGTTACATAAAAAACAAGAGGGAGAGAGAGAGAGAGAGAAGGAGGAGAGGATGAAAAAGAACGGAACAAAGAGAGAGACGGGAGGAGGAGGAGAAGGAGAGAGTTAAGAAGGAAGTGAAGAGGAGGTAGGGGGAAGATGAGAGCGCTGAGCATCTTAAAAGAGCAGTCTAATATAAAGGCCATGAGTCACCGGGACACAGAGAGAAAGAGAAAGAGAGAGAGAAGAAAGAAAGAGAGGATGGAGTAGAGAAAGAGACAGGAAACAGAGAGAGAGGGAAGAAAGGAGAGCAAATAGGAAGGTAGAAGGGAGGATGGGAGACAGAGTGAGGAGGGAGAAAGGAGGGAGGAAGGAGAAGAGAGAGAGGACAGGTAGGGAAGGAGAGAGAGAAAGAGAAGAGGGAGAAAGAGAGAGATGCATAAGAAAGAGAATGAGGGACAAGAGGTTAAATATCAGAGAGGAGAGAAAAAGAGAAGATAGGGCCCAAATGAGAGAGAGAGAAGGAGGAGAAGAGAAAGAGAAGTTGTTGGAAGGAGAGAGAGAGGGAAGAAAAGAGAGAGAAAATAGGAGGGTAGAAAGGAGGATGGGAGAGAAAGAGAGGAGGGAGGAAGGAGAAGAGAGAGAGGATAGGTAGAGAGAGAAAGAGAGAGGAGAGAAAAAAAGGAGAAGATAGAGGCCAAATGAGACAGAGTAGGAAAAGAGGAGAGGAAAGAGAGGGATGGGGGGGGGAGAGAAGGTGTGGAAAGGAGAAAGGAGAGAGGGAGGAAGAAAGGAGAGAGAAAATAGGAGGGTGGAAGGGAGGATGGGAGACAGAGTGAGGAGGGAGGAAGGAGAAGAGAGGAAAGTAGGGAAAAAGAGAGAAAGAGAGAGAGAGTGACGAGTAAGAAAGAGAGTGAGGGATGGGAGGCTAATCTGAGAGAAAGAGAGGAGAGGGAAAAAAAAAGATAGGGCCCAAATGAGAGAGAGTAGGAAAAGAGGAGAGGAAAGAGAGAGAAGGGGGAGAAGAGAAAGAGAAGTTGTGGGAAGGAGAGAGAGAGAGGGAAGAAAGGAGAGAGAAAATAGGAGAGTAGAAAGGAGGATGGGAGAGAAAGAGAGGAGGGAGGGAGGAAGGAGAAGAGAGAGAGGACAGGTAGGGAAGGAGGGAGAGAGAAAGAGAAGAGGGATTAGAGAGTGAGTAAGAAACAGAGTGAGGGATGGGAGGCTAAATATGAGAGAGAGAGGAGAGAAAAAAGGAAAAGATAAAGGCCAAATGAGAAAGAGATTGAGGAGTAAGAAGGAGGGCAAAGGATGGGAAAAGAGGGAACATAGAGCCCCGACCAGAGAATAGAAACAGATAAATAGAAAACGAGGAGAAAAAGAAGAAAGAGAGAGAGAGGACAGAGAAAGAGAGTGAAGAGGCAGTAGAGGAGAGAAAGAAAGAGAACACAGGGTCCAAATGAGATAAAGTAGGAACAGAAAACTAGAAAAAGAGGAGGAAAAGAGGCAGTAGAGAACATAAGGTCCAAACGAGAGAGCGTAGGAAGAGATAGACAGAAAAAAAGGAAGGAGAGAGTGAAACAGAGAGAGAGAAGAGGGCATGCAGGAGTCAGCCCCCTGCAGCTCTGTGTGACATATACAGGGTTAGTGTGGTGTGTTCTGACACAAACACACACAACTCACATGTGCCGGAGACGGAAATGTATGCTAACGTATGCTAACGTATGCTAACACTCATCACACAGGGCTACGTGTGCAGAAGCATCCAGGCGTATACGCGTCTGCGCTAACGGCTACACGTCCAACTGGACTGTAATATTATAGACTTATATATACGGACAAAGTGCAGCGTCTGCATGAGCACGTGTGTACATGTGTACAGTAAGTGTGTACAGTAAGTGTGTACAGCATGTATGTGTGTATATATGTGTGTATGTGTGTGTGTGTGTGTGTGTGTGTATGTAGTGTGTGTGTGTGTGTGTGTGTATGTGTGTGTGTGTGTGTGTGTGTGTGTGTGTGTATGTACAGTATGTATGTAGGTATGTATGTAGGTATACAAAGTGGAAAAAAACTGAGGCACTCAAAAAGTACAAAATAATTCAAAGCCTTTAATACCACATGGCAGATAAAGTTAAAATACGCCAACGCGTTTCGGCCCTTCAGCTTCATCAGGGCAAACTCCAGATGTTTATCACAGTGCAGATTTAAAGTAATAGGTGTAGGTCACATGTTCACAGTGGGCTGGCCCACAGTCCCCTAGATGCATGATGGGACATGTAGGCCTAACAAACCTTAATTATAGGCTAAACAAATTCAAATACAATAATACAAGACATAAATGGTGCAAATCCCAACAACCAAATACATAGATAGATACATTATATGAAAATAGTATAAAATAGTATAAAAAAATACATAGTGTAAGGATATATATAGAGTGCGATAACTCAAAAGTGCTTCAGCTATAGTTTGTATAATGTATTTAAGGGCTAGTCTTAAATAATTTTAAGAAGACAGGGATATAGAACAAGGATCGATTACACATTTAAAGCTTGTAGTTTTAAAGGAAGGGGGAGAAATCTAACTCTCCATTGAGTCCTGGAAACTGTGTGGCCTTGAGAGTGTAGATCCAGTAGGTTTCTCTCTGTAATAGTTTTTTTCAGTCTATCTCCTCCTCTTATTGTTTCTTTAATATGTTCAATTGCACAGACTTTTAGGCTTTTACAGCTGCCATGGTTGGCTTCTTTGTAATGCACGGCCATAGGATACAGGGGGTTATATGTCCTTATAGCCTGTTTATGTTCAGCCAGTCTGTTTTTCAATTTGCGTTTTGTTCGGCCTACGTAAAAACGACCACATGGGCATTCAAGTCTGTATACTACATAGGCAGTGTTACAATTAATTAATGTTCTAATATAAAAACTTTGACCTGAGTTAATGTCCATGAATAAGTTCGTCTGTTGTACATGTTCACAAAAGGTACAGTTACCACATCTGTAGCAACCAGCCTTAGTGTCCAAGCCATGTCTTTTGTTTCATGTATGTAGGAGGTATGTATGTATGTAACTGTATCACTGTATGTCTGTATGTATGTATGCTGTATGTATGCATGTATGTATGCTTGTATGTATGTATGTATGTATGTATGTATGCTGTATGTATGTATGTATCATGTATGTATGTATGTATGTATGTATGTATGTATGTATGTATGTATGTATGTATGTATGTATGTATGTATGTATGTATGTATGTATGTATGTATGTATGTATGTATGTATGTATGTATGTATGTATGTATGTATGTATGTATGTATGTATGTATGTATGTATGTATGTATGTATGTATGTATGTATGTATGTATGTATGTATGTATGTATGTATGTATGTATGTATGTATGTATGTATGTTGTATGTATGTATGTATGTATGTATGTATGTATGTATGTATGTATGCTATGTTGTATGTATGTATGTATGTATGTATGTATGTATGTATGTATGTTGTATGTATGTATGTATGTATGTATGTATGTATGTATGTATGTATGTATGTATGTATGTATGTATGTATGTATGTATGTATGTATGTATGTATGTATGTATGTATGTATGTTGTATGTATGTATGTATGTATGTATGTTGTATGTATGTATGTATGTATGTATGTATGTATGTATGTATGTATGTATGTATGTATGTATGTATGTATGTATGTTGTATGTATGTATGTATGTATGTATGTATGTATGTATGTATGTATGTATGTATGTATGTATGTATGTATGCTGTATGTATGTATGTATGTATGTATGTATGTATGTATGTATGTATGTATGTATGTATGTATGTATGTATGTATGTATGTATGTATGTATGTATGTATGTATGTATGTATGTATGTATGTATGTTGTATGTTTGTATGTATGTGGTATGAGGAGTTCTAACTCCAACGTTTACTGTCTTTAAATATGAATGTACAAAGAGACAGGTGCAGACAGGGGCACCCAGGAGTAAACAGGAGCAGACAGGCGCAGGCAGGGGTAAACAAGTGCAGACAGGTGCAAACAGGAGCAGAGAGCAGGAGACAGGAGCAGGCGGGGCAGACAGGAGCAAATAGGAGTAGTCAGGAGCAGACAGGGAAAGACAGGGACAGACAGGGAGCAGACAGGTGCAGATGGGTGACTTGTAAAGGTGATACAGGAGAAGTTCAGGGACCTCAGTACATTTACCTGAGATCCATCTGTTCGTGGTGCAGCTCCAGTGCAGCAGCTGCAGGACTTCAAAATAATTCAAAGTAGCGAGAGGAGGTACAAACCCAAAGCCGGGCTCTCTGGTGGTTCTGGCGAAGGTTCCGCGATGTGTGTGTGTATGTGTGTTTTTTTCTGACAAATATCAGGATTTGATTTCCAATAATGTTCAAGATTCAGTTTCCATAGTTATTCCTCATTTTCCGACCATTTTAATTATTCACCACGATGAGTTTGTAAGCACTCACAGTCAAGGTAATTACAACTAGCATGCTAACGTGCACTTCCTGATTCTTGGACAGTAAAACACTTCAAGCGGACAGTACACAGCAGACTTATTTTGACCTCAAGAGCCGCTTAAACAATATATCCGTCCTGGGGCAAGACGGGGAAACATTTAGTGTCATATAGGGCCTTTATCGTCTTTATCGTTTTTTTCTGGGAATTGTTAAAACAGAAGATGAATAATAACTACATTTGTTTTCCTTATAACTTTTACATTTGAAGAGTCTCGGCATAGAGCCCTTTGGTTGCCTCCTGACAGATCCTATATCGGAATAACACACACGTAACACAACAGTTCATTTTTCACCGTGCTGTGGGTTTCCATCTTTGTGTCACAAGTCACATCTTATATCACGGAGTCGGAAATATCCCCGGGAATCTGTGGTGAAAACTGTAAAAACAAGTCATTTTTCCACTACATTTTCCCCATAGTCGAACAAGCACATACCCCCATGGCTGATGTGTTCTGACAGGGCTCTCCTCGTGTGTGTGTGTGAGTGTGTGAGTGTGTGTGCATACTGTTTTGGCCTTGTGTGTTTTGCCGTACTGTGGGCCTGGGGCGGAGAGGGGGGGGGGGAGGGAGGAGAAGGAGAGAGGAGGAGAGAGGGGAGGAGGAGGGGAGAGGAGAGAAAGGAGGGAGGGGAGAGACAAAGAAGGGGAGAAGGAGGGCAGGGTAGAGAAAAGAAGGAGAGAGGAGGAGAGGGAGAGAGGTGAGAGGAGGGGAGAGGGGGAGAGAAGAGGAGAGGTGGAGAGGGGAGAGGGAGGGAGGAGAAGAGAGGAGGGGGAGAGGGAGGAGAGAGGAGAAGGAGAGAGGAGGAGAGAGGGGAGAGAAAGGGGGAGAGAAAAGAAGGAGAGAAGAGAGGGAGAGAGAGGAGGGAGAGGGGGAGAGAGGAGAGAGGAGGAGAGGGGAGAGGGGAGAGGAGAGAGGAGGAGGAGAGAGGGGAGAAGGGGAAGGGGGGAGAGGTGGGAGGGAGAGGAGGGAGAGGAGGTGAGGAAGAGAGAGGGGAGAGAGGAAAGAGGTGGAGAGGGGAGGGGGGAGAGGGAGAGATGGAGAGGAGGAGAGGAGAGAGGGAGGGAGAGGGGAGAAGGGAGAGAGAGGAGGAGAGGTGGAGAGGGGAAGGGGGGAGAGGGAGAGAGGAGAAGGAGAGATGGAGAGGAGGAGAGGTGGAGAAGGGGAAGGGGGGGAGGGAGAGATGGGAGGAACGGAGGCAAAGGAGGAGAGGGAGAGGAAAGAGGGAGAGAGGAGGTAGAGGGAGGGAAGAGAGGGAGAGAGAAGGGGAGAGGGGGTGAGGGGAGAAGGAAGAGGAAGAGAGGGAGAGAGAAGTAGAGGGGGAGAGAGGAGGGTAGATGGGAAGAGAGAGAGAGGAGGAGAGAGAAAGAGGGGAAGGGGAGAGAGGGAGAGATTGAGAGAGGAGAGGGAAAGAGGAGCATAAGGGGAGAGGGGGAGAGAAGAGAGAGAGAGAGAGAGAGGATTGAGGAGGAGAGGGGAAGAGGGTAGAGAGGGGAGAGGTCAAGGGTCGCCTGGAGCTGCCCTGAGGCGACTGCAGCCTGAGCACGGAAAACTGCAAGTCCAATATTTACACTGTCTTTAAATATGAATGTACCAACAAACAAGAGCAAACAAGAGCAGACAGGGGCAGACAGGAGCAGACAGGAGCAGACAGGAGCAGACAGGAGCAGACAGGAGCAGACAGGAGCAGACAGGAGCAGACAGGAGCAGACAGGAGCAGACAGACAGGAGCAGACAGGAGCAGACAGGAGCAGACAGGAGCAGACAGACAGGAGCAGACAGGAGCAGACAGGACAGCAGACAGGGGCAGACAGGAGCAGACAGGAGCAGACAGGAGCAGACAGGAGCAGACAGCAGACAGGCAGCAGACAGGGGCAGACAGGAGCAGACAGGGGCAGACAGGAGCAGACAGGTGAAACAGGTGACTGGTAAAGGAGATACAGGAGAAGTTTGGGGACCTCAGTACATTTATCTGTGGTCCAGAGGCGGTGGTGGAGACGCTGCGGTGTCTTCAGATTAATTCCGATGGGTTCCTGTTTTCGCCGGACGCCGGAGCTCATCGTAATCTTTTTTGTAAATGAATAGTGACGCTGTGAACACTTGAACACTTGGTCTGGTGCAGTTTCAAAGGCACAACCGTTCAAAGTATGAGGGGCGCTCCACAACCAAATGTTCTCACGTTCTCCTTCCTGGTTCATGTGTCTTTGGCCTGATCCACACTCTAGTTGGGAAATGATGAAAACTGAGGTATGGTTGTAATTGTTGATTTGCCAAACATAACAGAACACTTCAATGTTCACATGTAAAATGTATTCCCCTACAGATTACAGATTACATACCCCAAAATGTACTTTGTAACGTATACCATTAAATTACTTAAAGTGACGTAATCTGAATACTTTGGATTACTTGATTTGCGGTAGAGTAGCAAAGACTAGGAAATCTTCACATAAGAAGTTTTGCCTGCTAAAAGACAATAAAAAGCCCAGATTTTACTGAACCTTAATAAAAATATTATTGATAGAAGAGGCACAGTCCGAGCAGCATGATTTAGTCCTGTTAAATCCTGTTTTAGACCTGGTTTAGACCTGGTTTAGACCGGGTTTAGACCTGGTTTATTCCTGTTTAGACCTGGTTTAGACCTGGTTTAGACCTTGTTTTAGACCTGGTTTAGACCTGGTTTTAGACCTGGTTTAGTTCCTGGTTTAGACCTGGTTTAGACCTGGTTTAGACCTGGTTTAGATCTAGTTTAGACCTGGTTTAGTGTCTTGCAATGAGTGGAATTACCAAGAAAAAAAGAAAAGAAAAAGAAAGCGATATAGCCCCAAATGTGAAAACAGGAAAATACCACTGTGTAATCCATTTAGTTCAACAAAGTAACTGTAATCCAATTACCTCTCATTGGAACAGTAACTGTAACTGAATACAGTTACTCATAATTTGTACTCTGATTATGTAACTCCAGTACATGTAATCTGTTACTCCCCAACACTGCTCTTAGATTCTAGATACAGTATTGTAGTTGGTTGGTCATTATTAGAACTGGATCTTGTGGGGGTTTTTTTTGGTCTTAATTTTGGTCTTAAAAAGGTCTTTAAAAAGTCTTACATTTGTTGTAGTCAAACCTGGGGATACCTGTGGTTCTCACCGTCTGGATCTCCCTCCTCAAACACATCACAGACTCGTCCACACTCAATATCTTCAAAAAATCCACCAAAAGTCACTTGTTCAGTTCCGTTTCTTTCATTTGTGTTTGCGTCTGTCCTGAAAAGCACTATACAAGCGTTATGTATTATTATTATTATCTTCATTATGAGTTAGGTCTTATTTCATACTTTATTAAGTCAGTAAACAGAGTGATTATGAAGCGTTCCATAAATCAGGTCCCGGAGTCTTCGCGCTGTTGACCGCACCAATCAATAAGTCCCATAAACCTTTATTTCATATTGACCTGACTTTACGGCCGTTTCGTGTTGCGGCTGGAGCGAGTTTGACCGCGGAACAGGAACGGGAGGAGATAACGCGTCTTACATCGCCGACCCAGACGGGAGAGCGACCTTTGACCCCCCCAGTGTAGAACATCAGATCCATTAGCATTAGTGTAAGCCTTAACGGAGTCTGCCCAGTTCAACGACGAAGGATAAAACCAGTTAGTACTTTTACTCTTGTAGTGTTTTACTCTCTATACTTTTCTCTAAGACAAGTTACGAGTCAGATCTGTGGAGAGGCGAGCCCGAAGTGAGAATGCATGCTTTTCTGGAGCTGTTTGTAAGCAATAAAAACAAGACAAACTCAATGTCATACTGTGCACGGTGACCAGATTTTCAAAATAAAAAACTGGGACACTGGGTTTGCGGTGGTCGGTCATAACAAAATTGTGAAACGAGTGCGTAATTAAGGAAAATTGCTGTGCAGAGACCTTTCACGACTAACATGTGAGTCAGTATAGTCACATTTTCTTTGTGTTTTGGTCGTTTTTAAGCAGTTTTTTCTGTATTTTGCCTAAACAAATGACAGTTTATGCCTCTCTTTAAGGATCAGGTTGGTCCAAAATAGGGACACTTGGGACGTTTCTTGGAGAAATCTGGGACAAATCACTGGTTTGGAATAAATCTGCTGGGACAGGGGACACAGGGCTCAAAACTGGGACTGTCCGGGGTAAATAGGGACGCCTGGTCACTCTATCTGTAAGGGAAGGAGCTGGTTGAAGTGGAAACATTGTAATACAAATACAATTATTTACTGTTTACTCTGGAAACAATTTCAATTCAGTTTTGTAAGTAGCATATGAAATTATAACAAATATCATAAACTGAGTACTTCTTCCACCACTGCACATGATCACCATAATGATTTCTACATAGGCTGACCAGTTTATCAAAATTCTAAACTGGGACACACCCAGGTTGGGATGCCTGGTATAAATAAAATAGTGAAAAGAGCGTGTAACATTGTGCGTTCTTGTGTCAGTCATAATCTGAGGGACTTCTGGTGCTGTATTTTCTTGCATTGATTTCTGTATATTTGCAAAACCAATGACAATGTACGCTTGTCTTTACAGGAGATCACATAAGTCAAAAATCCTGTTTTAGTCCTGATGTAGTCCTGGTCAGAGTCCTGCATTGGTCCATTTTTGGAGACCTGCACCCATCCACACCTGCGCAGTGCAGCACCGCACCCGCCTGTAAACCTGTGATTTTATCAAAGTGAAACCCACACCCGCCTGGACCCGTTAACATTCCACCCGTTACCCGCCCGTGCCCCTGATAAATCCCACATAAATTAAAAGCATTCTAACTGAAGCATCCATCAGAATGTGAATTGAAATGTTACGACTTCAAGAATTACAATCATGAAATGAAATGAAACGGTTACACTCTCTCCATTACAAACAGGCTACGAATTCACAGACGCGACTCGACTGTCATCGCTCCACATGTATTACAATGTATTTACTGAGCAGAAGAAACACGCCACGGACTAAACCAGGACTAACCTGGACTAACTCAGAATTAACCCAGGACTAACCCAGGACTAACCCAGGACTAACCTCGGACTGATTCCAGGACTGATTCCAGGACTGAACCAGGAGGACTAAACCAGGACTAAACCAGAACTGAACCAGGATTCATTGTCGGGACAGGTCCAGAGGTGCGCCCTCGTAGACGGAGGTAAGTGCAGCCGTCGCCCGATTGTGCTTTGCGGACACCCTGCTGCGCGGGCTCGGAGTTCTCTCTCTGTTAAATTCAAGATTAGTCCTGGTGAGCTGGTGTATGTAGTCCTGTAGTCCTGTGTAGTCCTAGTGTAGGTAGTCCTGGGTAGTAGTCCTGGTGTAGTCCTGGTGTAGCGTGTAGTCCTGGTGTAGTCCCTAGTGTAGTCCTGGTGTAGTCCTGGTGTAGTCCTAGTGTAGTCCTGGTGTAGTCCTGTAGTCTGGTGTAGTCCTGGTGTGTAGTCCTGGTGTAGTCCTGTGTAGTCCTGTAGTCTCCTGGTGTAGTCCTGGTGTAGTCCTAGTGTAGTCCTGGTGTAGTCCTGGTGTAGTCCTAGTGTAGTCCTGGTGTAGTCTGGTGTAGTGTGTAGTCCTGGTGTGTCCTGGTGTGGTGTAGTCCTGGTGTAGTCTGTAGTCTGGTGTAGTCCTGTAGTCCTAGTCCTGTAGTCCTGTAGTCCTGGTGTAGTCCGGTGTAGTCCTGGTGTAGTCCGTGTGTCCTAGTGTAGTCCTGGTGTAGTCCTGGTGTAGTCTGTGTAGTCCTGTGTAGTCCTGTGTAGTCCTGGTGTAGTCCTGGTAGTCTAGTGTAGTCCTGGTGTAGTCCTGTAGTCCTGTGTAGTCCTGGTGTAGTCTGGTGTGTAGTCCTGGTGTAGTCTGGTGTAGTCCTGGTGTAGTCCTGGTGTAGTCCTGGTGTAGTCCTGGTGTAGTCCTAGTGTAGTCCTAGTGTAGTCCTGGTGTAGTCCTGGTGTAGTCCTGGTGTAGTCTGGTGTAGTCCTGTGTAGTCCTGGTGTAGGTGTAGTCCTGGTGTAGTCCTGTGTAGTCTGGTGTAGTCCTGGTGTAGTAGTCCTGTGTAGTCCTGGTGTAGTCCTGGTGTAGTCCTAGTGTAGTCCTGTGTAGTCCTGGTGTAGTCCTGGTGTAGTCCTGGTGTAGGGTGTAGTCCTGGTGTAGTCCTAGTGTGGTGTAGTCCTGGTGTAGTCCTGGTGTAGGGTGTAGTCCTGTGTGTAGTCTGGTGTAGTCCTGGTGTAGTCCTAGTGTAGTCCTGGTCCTGGTGTAGTCCTAGGTGTAGTCCTGTGTAGTCCTGTAGTCCTAGTGTAGTCCTGGTGTAGTCCTGGTGTAGTCCTGGTGTAGTCCTGGTGTAGTCCTGGTGTAGTCCTGGTGTAGTCCTAGTGTAGGGTGTAGTCCTGGTGTAGTCCTGGTGTAGTCCTAGTGTAGTCCTGGTGTAGTCCTGGTGTAGTCCTGGTGTAGTCCTGGTGTAGGGTGTAGTCCTGGTGTAGTCCTAGTGTAGTCCTGGTGTAGTCCTGGTGTAGTCCTGTGTAGTTGGTGTAGTGTAGTCCTGTGTAGTCCTGGTGTAGGTGTAGTCCTGGTGTAGTCCTGGTGTAGTCCTGGTGTGGTGTAGTCCTGGTGTAGTGTAGTCCTGGTGTAGTCCTGGTGTAGGGTGTAGTCCTGGTGTAGTCCTGGTGTAGTCCTAGTGTAGTCCTGCTGTAGTCCTGGTGTAGTCCTGGTGTAGTCCTGGTGTAGGGTGTAGTCCTGGTGTAGTCCTGGTGTAGTCCTGGTGTAGTCCTGGTGTAGTCCTGGTGTAGTCCTGGTGTAGGGTGTAGTCCTGGTGTAGTCCTGGTGTAGTCCTAGTGTAGTCCTGGTGTAGTCCTAGTGTAGTCCTGTGTAGTCCTGGTGTAGTCCTGGTGTAGTCCTAGTGTTGTCCTGGTGTAGTCCTGTGTAGTGGTGTAGTCCTGGTGTAGTCCTGTAGTCCTGTGTAGTCCTGGTGTAGTCCTGGTGTAGTCCTGGTGTAGTCCTGGTGTAGTCCTGGTGTAGTCTTGGTTTAATCCTGACCCGTGTGTAACCACTATCTGCCCGCATACCTGCCTGTAAAATTCCAGAACGTTAAAACCCACCCATTTCAGCAGTATCCACCGGTACCCGACCCTGTGCAGGATTCTGGTTCTGGTTTAATCTTAGTTTAGTCCTGGTTTAGACCTGGCTTAGATCAAATTGGTCAAAAATACACCTGGGACATTTCTTGTATAAATCTGGGACAAATCACTGGTTTTAGATAAATCTGATAGGACAGGGGAGACAGGGCTCAAAACTTTGACTGTCCTGGGTAAACAGGGACATCTGGTCACCCTATGCCACGGGTCTCCAACCCTGAAGCTCCAGACCAACCAGAAGCTCTCCATTCCCAAATCGCCAAGGGAATTTCTGAATTACACATATTGTCCAGAATAACTCAGACTTGATGAATAAAATGCCTATTATTATTATTGTAAATCTCTCATTTTAATGCAATGACTTTGTGCTCTCACGAATAAATACTGGTTTATGTTTGATGTTTTTGTAGCCCGTCTACAGTAAAGCTGCCATGGCTCTGTTTTTACTTTATATCTTTTGCCCTCTCTCTGGAATTTTCATTTTGTAAAGATAGCTCACTCGAGAAAAAAAGGCTGGAGACCCCTGCCCTATGCCGTACAAAACAATAACATCACCACGGAGACAAGCGCGTGACAGACAGCAAAGTTACATAGTGTGTCTTTAAGTTCAGAACACATAAAGACGTTACGATGGTGGGATGATGGAGCATAAACTGTAAACCTGAAGACAGAGAGAGAAAGAAAGGAGTGAGAAGAGAGAGGAAACTAAAGGAGAGAAGAGAAAGGGGGGAGTGAAGGGGGGAGTAGAGAGAGAAAGGAAAACACAAGGAAGGAGAGAGAAAAGAGATGGAAGAGAGATAGAGGGAGGAGATAAGAATGGAGATTTTGACTTTTATATTTGATTGTTTTTATTGTATTGTAAGAATACTTTGCATTCAATTTCAGATAGACGGAGAGAATGAACGGAGACTGAGAGGAGAGAGAGAGAGAAAAAGGGAGAGAGGCAGGTTCAAAAAGGGGTAAGGAGAAAGAGAGGAGAGAGAGGAGAGAGGTGCAGACTCAGCAGTTCTTTTAATAGCTCCTCCACAGCACCACAAGTTTACACTACAGGGACCAGAGAAAACATTATGACTAACTCATACATCTCACATTCACTCTATGATATAATGTTATTTATTTTCCTCTTATTTTGACATTTTGACTCTGTATTTATGTATATTTATTAACACGGGAGTCCCACTTCAAATTAACCTGTCAATCAAAGCATATTACGAAGTAGGACCCATATTACCCTTGTTTACATCCAAATACAGATCCATGAGGGGAAAAAAAGCTGCTCTAATGTTCTATAACGAAGCCAAAAGAGCCAGCTATAAAAACATTAAAGTCCTTACTAAATTAGTCTCAGCCCAGCACAGATATGTTCTATAAGCAGCTCTTTAGGTCAAAATACTATATTCTGTAAAATCAGAGACCAGGAACTGACATTTCATCTTGAAAGTCAAGTTCTAGTAATAACAATAAAACAGAGAACAACAGACTGTTAACGTCACATATGAACAGTTCTTCAGATAAATATAACATAAACAACAGAACAAGTTTACCAAACTCTTTTAAATTCTTCATCCTCGGTGTCACTTCTGAGCAACTCCGAGATGCTGCTTCCTCTTCTGTGTCGCTGTCATCAGACTCAGCATCAGTTCCAGTTAGAATTATTCCGGCCTTTCTGAATCCAACAGGATGGTTTCGGTGTCCAGGCTTTTTCGATCCATCCAGTGACTTCCAGGAAAATTGCATGTTGCACTCTCCCAGTGTCACAAGTTTCTCACTCACTCTAAACCAGGAGTGTCAAACTCATTTTGGTCCGGGGGCCGTATACAACCTATTTTGATCCCAAAGGGGCCGGATCAGAAAACTCATGTCATATAAACCCCAAAAATAACAATAGGTTCAAATATTTGTGCAGAGAAACACAAATCTATTACAGAAATCTTTTTTAATTGATGAACTTTTTCTTTTACAAAATATTATAATATTATGAACAACCTGAAACTTTAAGAAAAATACAATTTCAACACAATGTATGTAAATAGGAATTCAATTTTTGTTGGAAAATCCTGCACTCGGCTCCACTTTTCTCATGTTGGACATTTTTCTGATGAGGGTGTCACGGTCAACAGTCAAAACGATCGTCCTTTAAGAGCGTTTGGAAAGAGACAAGTCTTCATTTGTGCTGCTCTGGTGGGAGGGGCCACGTACAGAGACGCTGGAAATGCTGCTATGATAAACACAGCAGAAAATAAACAATATTTTAATAGAAAATATAATTAAAATATTTTAGTACAAAATCAGCCAAGGGCCACATTAAAGGTCTTGGAGGGCCGGATCTGGCTCCCGGGCCTTATGTTTGACACCTGTGCTCTAAACTTTCTTTCTGCTGCTCGATTACTGTTTTCAGCTGCAGATTTCACTACTTGCAACTTGTAATCTGCAAAATATGATTTTCTTTTTGGGGTCATTTGTGTTCATTCTTCTCAGTGTCTTTATAAGTTTGTTTAAATGTTAAATGTTCAGTGGTACAGAAGTAATGGTGCGATTGATTGACATGATACAGACAGAACAGAGGCTCTTTCTGCAGGAGACATGTGCAGTAGAGTGAAGTGACAGTGGTACAGGAGGAACAGCAGATACTGACACACAAGACTAGAGCCTCGCACGGCTTCTGTGTGAACATTTTAATCTGTAAGTCGCTCCGGAGTATAAGTCACAGGAAACACTCAAACCATGAAAAAAAGTGCGACTAACAGTCCACAAAATACAGTAAGTCCTCTGTGTACTGTTTGCATCAAATTATAAAGCATTTCATTGTCTGATAATCAGGAAGTGTATGTTAGCAGGCTAGTTGTTGCTAGTTGTTTGTGCTTTTTTGATCTTCTGATTCTTATAATGTTGTTTCCTCATCACAAACATACCCGGTCTTTTGAACCATATCGCTTTTGTTTCTGGTTCTGATATTGTCATATTTTAATTTTAGGATTTGGACATCATAATTGTGTGGTTGTTGGATCCTAACAGCGGAAAACTGCTCGAGAAACGGGCTTTGGAAGTTTGCGAACTCCATAAATGCAAAAGGGAATCAGATGTGTGTGACTGCAAACCTCTGTCCAAACTGTTTCCCTTCCCAGTGGAATAGAAAAATAGTGACAGGTGAAGGCGATGGGCAGGATTGATCCACAGGAAGGATGAAAAAAGAAACCTTTGGCTGCCTAAGAAATCATCCCAAGTTTGCAGCGAACATTTTGTATGTGGAGCAACATCAAAGCAAAATCCCGTTTGTTAAGTGAGAGGTACAGAAGACAAACAGGCTGAGCTGCACTTCCTTGTTCTTGTGGCTTTACAGCAACATCACGTCTTGGTCTCTTTGCAGTGGAAGGTGTTTCTTGGTGAACAGCTGGTGCTTTTCGCTTTGGCGTTGACTTTTTAAATTGGTAACCAAGGTTGAGCAAGGGATCAGGATTTTGCTTTTTTGATGCTCCACATACAAAATGTTCATTGCAAACTCGGGTTGATTTCTTAGGCAGTCAAAGGTTTCCTTTTTCGTCCTTCCTGTGGATCAATCCTGCCCATCACCTTTGACATTCACTATTTTTCTATTCCACTGGGAAGGGAAATACGGAGGTTTGCAGTCACACAGATCTGATTCCCTTTTACAATTATAGAGTTCACAAACTTCCGAAACCCGTTTTCCGCTGTTAGGACATCCAAGAACCACACAATTACGATGTCTGAATCCCAGAACTAAAATATGAAAATATCAGAACCAGAAACAAAAGTAATATGGTTCAAAAGACTTGAAAAGATCAGCTTTGTGAATAGACACATCTCACTGGGAAAACAAACATGGCCCTTCTCAGTATGCATTGCGCGATGACCAGAAGTCTGAAATTCAGGAGGCATGTCTTGGCATCACAGGTTCTTCAAACTTGTCCTTAGTCACTCTGCCTTTTTAAAGGGGGAAATGTGTCATTGTGCTGTTTGGAGACATGATGGACACAACACTGAACATGGACCAGAGAAAGTGAAGAAGAGAACTGTGTCAGGAGACTAGAAAGAAAATGATAGACAAGCAGGTTAAAGATAAAGACAATAAGACCATCTGATGTTCCTGTGATTACAGTTGCACGTGTTCTTCAGAAGTTTGGCCGCAATAGGAAAATTTATGACAAATTGAAGAGATGGATCATACGAATGGTAACCAAAGAGCCCAGAACAACCTCCAAAGAAATGAAATGTGAACTTAAATCATCTTGTATGTCTAAAAATCAAACAATAATACGATATTGGCGTGCATATAAACAAAAAGGAGGCGTAGAGCTTTCCCCCTCAGTGACACGCGCAAATGTCCGCTCGCATTTCTCCGATCGCACCGCAGACCGAAGCAAAGTCACAACATTTCTATTCACGTGTTCAAAGCGCAGTTGAACGCCAGGACAAAGAAGATGTGAAAAACTGGTGTGGACAAACAGGCGGAAGGGTCAGGGGTCAGAGGTCGAGGGTGAGAGCATCAGAGAGAGGAGAGAGGTGACACACTAACACACATAAGAGTGCATTAAAGATGGATAATTAGTGTGACAATAGAGCGTGTAAGGTAAATAATGTATCACAGTCGCTGTATGGGCCTATGAGAAGTGGGTTAAGTGTCTGTTTATGTGTGTGAGGCTTGTATAAGTAATGGAAATAGATTTGAATGGATTTGAAGAGACTCATTTGGACCTTTCCCGGAAATGTGCTGGAAATATGTTATGGTCTTGACCTATATCAGAAGTTATATAAGACCACGTGATAATAGATCGTAGATACTTACAAACATCCTGCTCCTGTTTTCTGTTTTCTGTACTTTTTGACATACAGAGAGATGCTTTTTCTTCAATAATTTACAAATATAGGTGTAGGGATGATTAAATCAGAGAAATGTATGTCTTTGGATCCTATATTGTGTTGTGTGATTTGATTTGTTCCTTCTTTTTTTCTGTAAATGCTATTTTTGTTAATATACAGTATTTAGGACCCCCTCACAAACAAGATGTTGCGTGTCAAGAAGCTTCCCTTATAAATATATAAATAAATATAAAATATTAAAGGTCCTATATTCACACAACATTCACCCTGTTTACATGAGAGCTTTAAATCCGATAAATAAATAAAAAAATTCAGAATCAAAATTATTTCCGCTTTAAAAAGACCATGTAAACACTTAACTCCTAATGATTATTCTGAATTAAACTTAAATCTGAATTAAGCGGGTGGTTTATTCCGATTTTAAAGAATTAATTTATTCCACGATCATGTTAACTTTTATTCCACTTAAAAATAATTCGGTGGTTCATGCGTGTTGGATCACCCTTCTAACGCGATGACGCACTGCAATATGGTGAAAAAGTTTGTATTATGTTTAGTGCTGTCATGCGATTAAAAAAATTGAGAGATTAATTAATTATGATCTGTAATTAATTAATCTAATTAATCTCATTTTAATCTCACCTAAAAATTGCTGAGAAAAGCTTCAATTTGAGGTATTTCATTTAAATTCATTATTACATTATTGTGGCAGATCAAAGACTGATATAGAACAAAAAAAAGTGACTTTATAAAGTCATTTATTGTTTAACAAATCTCTCCAAATTGACTGTTGAGCCCAAGTCTCCATGAATAAGAAACTGTTTGCTGTTAAAGTAGCAAAGACAAGGAAATCTGAACATAATAACTTTTGTTTACTTAAAGACAATAAAAAGTCCAGTCTTTCCTTAACCATATTAAAAATATTATTGATAGAAAAATGCTTTATATATGAGATCAACTGGTTTAGTCCTGCTTTAGACCTGGGTTTAGACCTGCTTTAGTCCTACTTTAGTCCTAGTTTAGTCCTGGAATGTATTAATCCTGGTTTTAGTTCTGGTTTTAGTTCTAGTTTAGTCCTGGTTTAGTCCTGGTTTAGTCCTGGACTGGTTTTAGTCCTGGTTTTAGTCTTGGTGTAGTTCTGGTTTTAGTTCTAGTTTAGTCCTGGTTAGTCCTGGTTTAGTCCTGGACTGGTTTAGTCCTGGTTTTAGTCTTGGTGTTAGTTCTGGTTTAGAGGCGCACAGGAGGAAGCGCGGTTTACGACGCGTACGCGAGAGAAAACACGATCCACACGTGGCTCACGGGAGCACGTCGGTGTCCACGCAGTAACTACGGCAGGAAAACATGGTCGCGCGTTCTCAGGTTAATGACGATGATGAAGGTGTGTGTGTGTGTGTGTGTGTGTTTGTTTGTGTTTTGTGTGTGTGTGTTTGTGTGCGTGTCCCCTCATGTGGCAGGTCACTATAGGACAGTAGTGCAGACATCATGAGTCTATGCAGGTTGTTTTCAGGCGATATTATATTTGTTATTTTCTTTTATATTTCACGTCGGGAGAAGAATCCAAGACACATGTGTTTTACCTTGCGCTGCTGATCTGTTCTACTGGTCTTATCGTCATGTACTGACGCAACGTTAACATATTACATCTTTCTTACTGCGGCGTGGGGTTTCGGCAATGAGTGATTACCGAAATAAAAAATAAATGTTTTTGTGTGTGTGTTGTGTCCAACAAATGTAACGCCCAACGAGTGGTAATTACAGGGTAATAACAAGTAGAGGTAGGAACTACTATGTAATGGACCAGTATCAATTGGTTAGGTTCGTCTACTGGAGCAAAAGTTGACTTGACAATGAAAAGACCACAGACAAGAGAATAAGTTTAAATGATTTGCCGGCTTATTATTGAAATTTGGACACAAAATATGAAAATAGCATGACATGGACATAGACAACGTTAACATAAACTCCAATTATCTTAACCTTCTTTGTTTAAGTAGTTAAGTTCCAAAACCCTTATTTCCTTTTTCCGGATATATTTTAGTTATACCAGATTTCGCTTATCAGGTTTTGTTTAACAGGTTTTGTTCTCAGGTTTTTGTTCTCAGGTTGCAACCTTTTAGTTTAATTCAAATCAGTTCTATCACGCGGTTTCGAGTTAACTCTTTAGTTCAGTTCACATTTAGTTTCAATTATTTTAGTTCAAGTTATTTCAAGTTATTTTACAGTTTAAAGAGAACTTTGTTCTGTTGTTCCCAACCAAAAACATTTACATTGTAAAATACCCTTTTACAATATTCGTTTATGGTCTGAAAATAAAATACAAAATTACAACTCAAATCGATTCAGCAAAAGGCTGAACAATTCTGGATATTGCAGAATAAAAGTCCTTTTTTTTCTACTCGTTGCTCTTTTAATTAGCAGTTCAATGTTCCTGAGTCCGTTGCAGTAGCTTTGCAGAAAGTTGGGTAAATCCTACCAGTTCAGATGCAAACCATGCAGCGTTCAGCAAGAGAAGTATTTCTCCTGCGTATCTTTCAGAAGGTCCGTGGGCAGCTCGCCATCGCCATCTTGTTCCAACCACGTGCTTTCCAAAGTTCGGTTTTTTTAGCTGAAATTTCAATTTCTACCACATTTTCAAAAATAAAAATGGCCAAAGTTTTACATTACAGTTTAATTTTCAACCGTTTATCAACCTGTACAATGTCTCCACACAGGGACAGGTTGGAAAAACAAAAATATATCTTTAATACCCTCTTTCTTGCGTTTAAAATTGGCTTTAGACTCGTTTCTGCTCTGCTTTTCTCCTTTCTGCCGCAGCTTGCGTGTGTTGCGTATCTCCCTCGCTAGACAGGGAAAAGCCTAGAATCATCCGGTTGGCTGTTGCTAGTCACATGGGTCACGCAGCTACGTGCTTTTCAAAATAAGAGTCTAAAAACAACTTCCAACATATTTAAGCAATGAATTTGTGTACTTTTTAGCTTTTTAATGTATTTTTAAATCAAATTAATTATTGCAGATATTGTTAACCATATTTAACAACAAATTTTATCCAATATATTTATTATTCTTATTATCTTATTATTATTATTATTATTATCTATTATGTTTTCTCTAAGAGTTGCTGTTAACCTGGGTTACACCCTCCCCTCTTAACTCTATGCAAGTCCCTTTGCATATTGTATAGTTTAGACAACCTTTTATGTCGTGTAGTTCAATAGAATCTGTGACAGCTTCACTTAGGCTTTGGAAGAGAGATTGAACTATGCTAACGAGGGGGTTACCCAACTGAGGGTAGGTTAACTGTTTGGGCGTCTTTCTTTCTCTGAGAGATCTTCTGACAGTTTGCTCTGTGTCAGAACCATTTACTTCTGTTTCATTGTCAATAGCATTTTCTTTGTTATTTTCACTTTCATTTGTCTCTTTTGAGGGTATTCCATCATTTGTCTTTTCTCCATTTGTTTCGGTTTCTCCTTCCTTTTCAGGTAAGTTTTCCATTTCAGGTAAGTTTTCCACATCCGGTTCCTTTCCATTTCCAATTTCATTTTCACTTTCAGGTAGGTTTCCACATTCGGGTGTTTTGTCATAATCGGGTTCTTTGTCATAATCGGGTTCTTTGTCATAATCAGGTAGATTTACATGTTCAGATTTGTCAGTTTCCTTTGGAGCATTTTCAGAGATTGTCACAATGTTTGGGACTGAGTTTGGTTGCTCGACAGAAGGATTTTGGTAAGTTTTGGGAGGATGGACTATCCTGTATTCCTCAACTGTCCTTGAGATTTCTTTGAGAGGACCTTGGGAGTAATACAGAGGGTAGCTAACATCTTCCTCTGACTCATACTCAAGCTCAGGTTCAGAATCAGTTGCGGGATGTTGGCGTGTGCTAGGTCTGCGGGGCTTTTGTTTTACTGTGGGAGGAGTTTCAGGCAAAGTTGGCAGGAAACCACATGGCAACAAGAGGTCTCTGTGAAGAGTACGAGTGGGACCATTTTGATGTTCAGGCTTAACTGTATACACAGGTAAGTTGTCCTTTTGACTTATGACAACATGAACAGTGGATTCCCACTTGTCAGCCAACTTGTTTTTACCTCTGAGCCTGACATTTTTCACAAGCACACGATCACCAACATCAAGGACGGATTCAGTAACTTGTTTGTCATATCGGACTTTGTTTCTTTCAGCAACCTTCGCAGCGCTTTTAGCGGCCAACTGATAGCTTTCTTGGAGGTGAGTTTTGAGGGCTTTGACATACTGCGAGTGTGACTGTTGCTGACGCTTGTTCAAAGGGACATTAAAGGCAAGATCAATAGGTAGTCTAGGCTGTCTACCAAACATTAACTCATACGGCGTATAACCTGTGCTTTCGTGTTTGGTGCAATTATACGCATGCACAAGTGGTTTGACATAGTCGCGCCAATGTTTTTTTATCTTCGTCCCTGAGAGTACCAAGCATGTTTAATAGCGTCCTATTAAATCTTTCCACAGGGTTTCCCCTGGGATGATAGGGTGTTGTTCTGACTTTCTGAATCCCTGCGAGGTCGCAGAGCTCTTTGATAGTTTTTGATTCAAAGTCTGCACCTTGATCACTATGGATTTTCTCTGGGAAGCCGTAGTGGATGATAAAGTTTTCCCACAAAGCTTTGGCTACTGTTTTAGCCTTTTGGTTCGGGGTGGGAGTAGCAATTGCATATTTTGTAAAGAAGTCCGTCATTACCAGGACGTCTTTAGTGTTACTACGGTCTGGTTCAATGGTCAGAAAGTCAATGCAGAGTAACTCTAAGGGTCTGGTGACTTGAATATTTACAAGGGGTGCTGCCTTTTTCTGGCAGTGTTTTTCTGCAGACACACCTTTGACAGGTTTTGATTTTATGTTCGACATCCAAGGCCATTTTTGGCCAGAAAAACCTGGTTCGTGCAAGGTCGAGTGTCCGGTCCATTCCAAGGTGACCCATGTCATCGTGAAGACTTTTTAAGACCATTTGTCTGAGGATTTCAGGAAGAACAAGTTGACATTGCATTTCATCACCAACTTTCCTTTTTCTGTAAAGAATCCCATTCTGCAACTCAAGTTTGTTTAATTCACGCAGAAAGATTGAAAGTTGTGGGATTTCTTTACGGACTATTGGAGGAGAAGTTTCACCTGTTTCAAGTTGGTGTATGATTTCCTTTATGGCAATGTCATTCCTTTGACTTTGTTTTAGTTCTTCCTCAGAAATGCTTTGAATGACTGGGAAACCATCACACTGATCAAAACTGTTTGGAATGGCTTGGGCAGACATTGACAAGGATGTTACAAGAGGACAGGTAAGAACACTGTTATCTGGGTCAAGAGGCTGAAGGACTAGGTGTTTGTCACAGATTGCACTGACAACATTTGGAGGAACCTGAACGAACGGATCTGTGCCAGGTAAGTGTTGTTTGACAAACTGACGGATTCGTTCCTGTTCTTTTAAGGAGACGATATCATTAACTGGTTCTGGATGGGGGCGACGAGACAAGCCGTCTGCGTCTATGTTCTGTTTGCCGGCCCTATACTGAAGTTGAAAATCGAAGGAGGACAGGGCGGACAACCAACGGTAACTTGTCGCGTCTAACTTAGCTGTTGTCAAAATGTAAGTTAAGGGATTACTGTCGGTTATAACTGTAAAGGGACTGCCGTAAAGATAATCACAAAACTTTTCCGTTACGGCCCACTTGAGGGCTAAAAACTCGAGTTTGTGTGCAGGATAACGTGCCTCACTTCTCGACAGACCTCTACTAGCGTAAGCTATTACGCGCATCTCCCCCTCCTGCTCTTGATAAAGGGCTGCCCCTAGCCCTGTGGTGCTCGCGTCTGTGTGTAACACATAAGGAAGTTTGGGGTTAGCAAACCCTAAAACTGGGGCTGTGGTAAGTTTGTGTATTATCGTCTCGAACGCTTGTTGGCAACTTTCAGACCACCTATCACCGAAAGGGGCTTTAGGCTCAAAATACTGGACAGTTTCAATCTTAAGGCTGTGACTCTTTCTCAAGGGCGGGTACCCGGCAGTAAGGTTTGTCAGGGGTTTCACGATTTTAGAGAAATCTTTAATGAACCGCCTGTAATACCCGGCGAAACCTAAAAACTGGCGCAGCTCTTTTAGATTTCTGGGACTTGGCCATGTTTTTAAGCGCAGCTACTTTTTCAGGATCTGTTTCAACTCCGCGCTGAGAAACTATGTGCCCTAAGTATCTGACGGATGTCTGAAAGAAGCGACATTTATCGAGGGACAATTTCAGACCATATTCACGGAGGCGACCAAGCACGTGGAGAAGGCGGGTTTCGTGTTGTTCGAGGGTTTCAGAAAACACTATAAGGTCGTCTAAGAAGACTAAGACTTCCTTAAGGTTGATGTCTCCCATGCACTTCTCCATGAGCCTTTGAAATGTGCTAGGAGCGTTTGTTATGCCCTGGGGCATCCTATTGAACTCCCAGAAACCCCAGGGACATACGAAGGCTGTCTTGTGCTTGTCTTTCTCGTCAACCTCAATCTGATAATAGCCACTCTTGAGGTCTAGGACCGAAAACCACTTCGATCCAGTGAGGGCTGAGAATGCCTCCTCTAAGTTTGGGAGTGCATAGGCGTCTTTGATCGTGTTGAGGTTTAATTTGCGGTAATCCACGCAAAGTCTTACATCTCCGTTTTTCTTTCTCACCACGACTATGGGTGACGAAAAGGGACTTTCGGATTCACGGATTATGCCTGCTTCACTCAGTTCCTGCAAGTGCCTCCGGACTGCGTCTAAATCTTGGGGTCTGATTGGGCGGGATCTGTGTTTAAAGGGTGTCTCATCACTCAGTTTTATTTGATGCTTCACTTTGCTCGTGCACCCAAAATCGGTGTCATGTTGTGCGAAAACTTCGGGCATTGCACTGAGTTTCTGTGTGATTCTGTCCTTCCATTCACTTGGGACGGGAGAATTGGCAAAGTTCAGATTTAACGAGGCATGTTCACTGGACTTTTGTGACATTTGGATCTGATTGGTTGACACAACTTCCTGGATTGCATGAATTTCAGCAATTACACTTTTTGCAGGAATGACTATGTCATGTTTACTTTCATTGCGCAGCACAACTGGGAACTTTTGAGAAGGTTTGTCTGGAAGGGTAAGTAAACAGTTTGTGACCAGGACACCACCTGGTAGGGAAGATCTGCAGGGTGACTCAACTACAACCCACTTGTCTGGTGTTTTGGCATTTACATGGACTAACCCCTCTAAGACTCGACTCTGACCTGCAGGTATGACTTCTGCCTCTTTCCCCGACAATCTGACTAGACCAAGACTACTGTTTTCTCTCTGTTTTTGTCTCTGCTGTAATACACTAAGCACCACTCTGTAACCGTAGGGTAGAGCTTGGGTATTAGCATTGGTTTGGGTGAAACTTTCATAGAGAATGTCTAAAGTGTTAGTGCCAATCAACAGAGAAGACTGAATACTGGAACGTGTGTCTGGGACAACTAAGGCATAAGTGGACACACTGATTTCTGAGCCAAAACAGTGTTTTGGGAAAGTGATATCAACACCAATAAAACCTGAATAAGGAACGGTTTGACCATTGGCAGCCTCGATTTCAAGCAACTCGTTTATGGGATGGACCTCAAGATTGGAGAGATTGCTTTCATAGAATGATTGGGACACAGTGGTCACTTGAGACCCGGTATCAAGGAGACAACTGCAATTTTGACCATTGATTTGCACATGAGCTGTGTACTTAGCTCCTACTAACCCTTTTGGCAGTTTTGCAGTGGCTGATTTGTTGTAAGGGAAACGGTTTTTGAATTTACAAGGATGCTTTTTGTTGGGACTAGTTTCGTCAGAAGCACTCATTTGTCCCGCAATGAGAGCTGGTTTCAGTTTAAAGGCTGGGTTTGGTTATTTTGTTTGTCCCATTGTAACTGTTTTTCTTTTAACTGGGTTCTCTTTTCAGCAACTAGAGCTGGGTTCGGTTCATTAGAGCAAGCGGACACAATATGGCCGTCTTCGCCGCATTGAAAACAATACCAGGGCTTTGGTCTGTTTTTTGCAACTGGTGGGGTTAATTGGTTTCGTTCAGGCGCTCTGGATTTGGGTTTTGTCTTGTTATTCGCTTTTGGATTGTCTGTTTTCTTTTTGTTAACACTTGGGGGTTTGAGTCTGGCAAGATGGGATTGGAGTTCTGTGATTTGTGCTTTCAACTCTTTGACAAGGTTGTTTGGAGGAGTGACTGGTTGTTCAGCTTTTTGAGTTTTCAATTTTGAGAGTTGATTCTGAAGCTCTGTCATTTGTGCTCGCATTTCAGTAAGGTCAGTTTGCACTGAGGGGTCAGGAGTGTCAGTATTTGCAGCCATGACATGTGAAACTACTTTTGGTTTCGTAGCAGCAAAATGCTTTTTCATTCTGCTCTCTTTAGCTATGTGTTTATCTTCTTCTACTCTCAATTGTAAGAGTAGTTCTGCAAATGATGGTGGGTTTTCTTTCCTTTTTTCTAGCTGAAGGTCTGCTAGAAGGGCATTATCCCAACACCCGCGACAGAATTGACGTAACAGGTGTCGGTCTGTTTCACTGGCTGAAATACCACCTCTTTTCTGAGCTTTAGCAAGAGCTGTCTGTAATCGATGGAAGATAATGGGACGGCTTTTCACCAGCATCTTGAAGTGTGTTAAGGAACTTAGCAAAAAGCTCGTCACCATCCTCTACTGTGCCAAAAGCTGAATTGAGCAGCTCAATGTAAGCGGAAGGCAAGGCATTGGAGCCTACAGGTTTGACTACATTCGCGGCGGGTGGCACAAGACTGTCTAAAATCTTACGAGAGCGCTGTAAGTCAGACAGATCTGGGTCTTGAAGGACAAGTTCAACACTATTGCGCCATGTGTCAAAGTCTACCTCATGACTGGGACAAGGTAGTTTGCCCGAGAACTGTCTTAGGCGAAAGGAGTGTGATTCTTTAGACACAGGGGCTTCACTTCGGACTATGTGCTCAACAACAACTTTTTGCACCTCTGGAGGTGTTATGAAGCTTTGTGTAATGTTAGAAGTTTGAATTTGTTGTGTTGGCTTAGCAGGTTCAGTTTCAGTTACTTCCTCTGTTTCACTTTGGGTTTCAATGGTAACTGAGGAAGCATTGAGCCTTAGTGGTTCAATTTGTTCGGGTTCAGTTTGTTCGATTTCACGGGTTATTGACTGACTGCACTTTGCAATATGCTCCTGCAACACTGCTTCAAAAGACTGACCTGTTAGTTTGGCTATTTGTTGCAGTTCACTGAAAAAACTGTGGGTGGCGCTACTGGTGACATTTTGCATGTACTCAGTCGAAAGTGCTCGGATCTGACATGTTTCAGTTTGACTTTGAAGCGTATGGGGCAGCAAGGGTTCAAGTGCTGTTACGGCAGCTCCACTCTCATACTCAACAATGGCATTATTGTGATAAGGAGACTGGGGGTCATCAATTTTTATAGTTCTCGTTATGCGGCCATACTTGTTCAGGAAGTCAGATAACTTTTCATCCAGTGATGTATCGGTAAACCCACTAACAATAACTGAGTTCGGGATTTTTACGTTTTCTTTGTTAACGATGTCCATGTCTTTGTCTGGTTTTGGTGTCTGGGTCAAAATAAAGTCTTAAATTTACGCACAAGCCTTTAATTGCTCCTGGCTGGCTCGCCACTTCTGTAACGCCCAACGAGTGGTAATTACAGGGTAATAACAAGTAGAGGTAGGAACTACTATGTAATGGACCAGTATCAATTGGTTAGGTTCGTCTACTGGAGCAAAAGTTGACTTGACAATGAAAAGACCACAGACAAGAGAATAAGTTTAAATGATTTGCCGGCTTATTATTGAAATTTGGACACAAAATATGAAAATAGCATGACATGGACATAGACAACGTTAACATAAACTCCAATTATCTTAACCTTCTTTGTTTAAGTAGTTAAGTTCCAAAACCCTTATTTCCTTTTTCCGGATATATTTTAGTTATACCAGATTTCGCTTATCAGGTTTTGTTTAACAGGTTTTGTTCTCAGGTTTTTGTTCTCAGGTTGCAACCTTTTAGTTTAATTCAAATCAGTTCTATCACGGTTTTCGAGTTAACTCTTTAGTTCAGTTCACATTTAGTTTCAATTATTTTAGTTCAAGTTATTTCAAGTTATTTTACAGTTTAAAGAGAACTTTGTTCTGTTGTTCCCAACCAAAAACATTTACATTGTAAAATACCCTTTTACAATATTCGTTTATGGTCTGAAAATAAAATACAAAATTACAACTCAAATCGATTCAGCAAAAGGCTGAACAATTCTGGATATTGCAGAATAAAAGTCCTTTTTTTTCTACTCGTTGCTCTTTTAATTAGCAGTTCAATGTTCCTGAGTCCGTTGCAGTAGCTTTGCAGAAAGTTGGGTAAATCCTACCAGTTCAGATGCAAACCATGCAGCGTTCAGCAAGAGAAGTATTTCTCCTGCGTATCTTTCAGAAGGTCCGTGGGCAGCTCGCCATCGCCATCTTGTTCCAACCACGTGCTTTCCAAAGTTCGGTTTTTAGCTGAATTTCTTCTACCCATTCAATATGGCCTATCAATAACAACATGAAATAAGTAGAAATACACCAAAATAAACATTAGGTAGCTTTAAAACACATAAAACCACCATTTCTCTCTCTCAATTGGTACTTGTTAAGGTGCCGCCGTCGCCATGAAGAGCGGACGGGAGAACAAGTCCGGGCAATGAACTTGTGAGCTCGTTCAATTTAGCTTATAAACACTGTGTGCTTCACTATTTTACCATAAAACATAAAATCGCTAAAAGCTTTTCTTTTCCATCCAAATGGTAATTTTACATTGCACAGATATTTCTTAATATAAAAATAAAATACATTTTTTTTCAACTCACCAAGTCCCGTTTATCAACCTGTACAATGTCTCCACACAGGGACAGGTTGGAAAAACAAAAATATATCTTTAATACCCTCTTTCTTGCGTTTAAAATTGGCTTTAGACTCGTTTCTGCTCTGCTTTTCTCCTTTCTGCCGCAGCTTGCGTGTGTGTTGCGTATCTCCCTCGCTAGACAGGGAAAAGCCTAGAATCATCCGGTTGGCTGTTGCTAGTCACATGGGTCACGCAGCTACGTGCTTTTCAAAATAAGAGTCTAAAAACAACTTCCAACATATTTAAGCAATGAATTTGTGTACTTTTTAGCTTTTTAATGTATTTTTAAATCAAATTAATTATTGCAGATATTGTTAACCATATTTAACAACAAATTTTATCCAATATATTTATTATTCTTATTATCTTATTATTATTATTATTATTATCTATTATGTTTTCTCTAAGAGTTGCTGTTAACCTGGGTTACACATAGCCAGTGGTTTCATGGACAGTAGCATTGTAAGCAAATGTCAGGGTTTGAATCTGTTGTGGCCACTGTTGTTTCTCTTTCAGGGGAAGTGTACGAAGCATGTTACCCAAGGTGCGGTTAAAACGCTCTGTGCCTCCATTCCCCATAGGATGATAAGCAGTAGTATGCGACTTAGCAACACCAGCCAATTTGAGAAGTTCTGCTATCAAGTTGCTTTCAAAATTTGTGCCCTGGTCCGAATGAACCCTTTCAGGAAAGCCGTAGACACAAAAGATGTTATCCCACAGTTTTCTAGCAACCTGTTTAGCCGTCTGATTGGTACAAGGAAAGGCATGGGCTAGTTTTGTAAAGTGGTCAGTAACCACTAAAACATCTACAGACCTCTGCTTGCTATCTTCAGCTGACCAAAAATCTATACAAACTAGTTCCATGGGTGTAGAGCTTTTAATACTCTCAAGGGGTGCCCGAGCGGAAGGTTCCGGAGATTTTCCAAACACACACCTGGGGCAACATCTTACATATTCGCGGACATCTTTTTCCATGTCAGGCCAGTAGAACCGTTGCCTTGTCAGTGAAAGGGTGCGGTCCTGGCCCTGATGGCCCGCCATGTCATGGAGGCCTGACAGTGCTTTGTCTTTCAGACTGCATGGCAAAACATACTGGAAACGTTTTTGTTTGGACATAGGATCATGAACTACTCTGTACAGTGCACCGTCCCGAACAACTAGCCTGTCCCACTGCTTCAACAATCTGAGCACTTGGGGATCGACACCAAACCGTTCACGCCTAGTAGGTCTTCTCTTAGCTGCGACAAAAGGTAACACAGTAGCAATAGCCTGATCTTGCTGCTGGCCAAACTGAAGATCTGAAGCAGACAAAACAGGGGGAGCGCCTTGACCACATGACAGCTGCTGCACATGCTGAGCTAGACTAACAGCTCTGGACTCAGCCGCGCTAACCCACTCGCAATGGCACTGACAAAGAGCCTTAACCTCAGCTGCACTGCACATGACCGTGTGTTTGAAAGAGCATCAGGACTGGGGGCTTGATACTGACAGGTAACTCTGAAAACATCCTGTACAGATTGCTCTTTCATCTCATCCATTTCCTGAATGAGCAGGGAGTAGGGCTCTGACAAAAGTCTCTGACCAACAGGTTTTGCAAAGGGGTCACGGCTAAGTGCGTCTGCCACTACATTGCCCTTTCCCGGCAAATGTCTGAGCTCAAAAGAATATGAGGCGAGCTTTGACACCCAGCGGATCTCACAAGCGTCAAGTTTTGGCTTCGTCAGAAGATATGTGAGCGGATTATTATCCGTCCATACAGTGAAGTTCCGCCCTTTCAGCCAATGGCTAAACTTTTCACAAACACTCCACTTGAGAGCTAACAGTTCAAGTCTGTGGGCCGGGTACCTCCGCTGTGATACACTTAGGGTCTTGCTCGCGAAAGCAACAGGCCTAGCTGTAGTCTCACCCTTGGGCACTTGAGAAAGCACAGCGCCAAGACCATCCAGAGACGCATCTGTTGACAGGACAAAGGGTTCTTCAAAGTTAGGGTGGGCAAGCACAACACACTCCAATAGCATTGATTTCAACTGCTCAAAAGCCGTAACGCACTCATCGTTCCAATCCGCAGGGGTAAGTTTACGAAACGTGCCCTGTGACTTTTTGGTCTTTGCAAACTTGCCTTTTTCTCTTCTGGCCAGCAGTTAGTGCAAACAAGGGCTTTGCGATAGAAGAGCAGTTGGGGATGAAATGTTGGTAATAAAACACCATGCCTAGAAACGATTTGATACGCCGGACCGAAGGTGTGCTGCCATCCTCTTCCATGAGATCACTGACAGTCATGTTTGTAATGACCTCAACTTTTGAAGGGTCCACAGACACACCTCCACCATCAATAACATGGCCAAGGAACCCTACTTTTTCTCTCAGAAAGTGGCACTTTTTGGGGGCCAGTTTAAGATTGTTCTCCCTTAGTCTGTGGAACACGGTTTGGAGTCTCGAAAGGGCCTCAGTCTCAGAAGGGGCAAAAATGAGAAGATCGTCAAGGTAGCAGAGTAGTTTAGAAAAGTTCATGTCCCCAAATATTCCAATCATCATCCTCATGAAAGAAGCAGGGCTGTTGCACAGGCCCTGTGGCATGCGATTATATTCATGCAGCCCCAGAGGAGTGGTAAAAGCAGTGTATTTCTTGTCTTCTTCATGCAGTGGGACATTGAAAAAGCCTGAAGTCAGATCCATTGTACTAAACAGGCAGTTGCCACCAAGCGCAGCCAAACAATCAGCCTGGTGGGGGAGAGGGTGGGCGTCTTTCAGGGTCCGGGCATTTAACCACCTGAAGTCAGTGCAAATCCGCAAACCACCGTCCTTTTTCCACACCATGACCAAAGGTGAGGCATACTCACTGGTGGATTTCCTAATTATCCCTCTTTCCTCCATATCGCTGAGCACCTGCCGCAACTTCTGATAATGTGCCGGGGGAACTCTCTCCTATATGGCAACCGAAAAGGGCGATCATCAGTGAGACGGATACGATGTGTGTAGCCTTGCACTTCCCCACAGTCCAATGAATGTCTGGAGAATATGTCATGATACTCAATTAGCAGCTCAGCGAGTCTTAACTTGCAAGCGTCGGTGACTTTGCATGAGTCAATATCAACATCTCCAAGGCCTAGGTCAGACAGGCATTTGACAATGGTGGTCATGTCACAAGGGGAGTGGGAGCCATCACCTTCCCTGTCAGAGTCGCCTTGTTGGTCATTTGCGGCCACATGAAGGCCCTGAAAAACATCAAAATCCTCAATCGCTAAACAAGGGGAAACATCAGCCAGTTTACTGTTTCTTTTTAGTGTGACTGATTTGTCAGTGGGATTAACAATGGTCATAGGCACCCACCTATCACCCCAGAGAGGTGTAACCAGGCGACCCACGAGAACACTTCGTGGCATGGCTTTAGAGGAGGTTGGCTCAACTATAACAGTACTACCGGGGGACATAGGAACATTAGCTGGAAGCTTACCCCAGACTAAGTGCTCGTGTTTGGGTAGCAAAGTCACAGCTTGGGTGAGCTTAACGGTACCTATCTTGTCAGGAACAGCGCTACCCTTCCAGCGCTCAACATTGGTAAACATTGACAGAAACTGATCAGTTTCAGGATCAAACTGTGGACCAAGTTTTGACGCTACGTCCCAGTAATCTCCAACCCCTTTCAGAACATGTACGATGCGCTTTATGACATTTGAGCCCAAAATAAGATCATCTTGTTGGCCAGGCACAAGCAGCGTGGGTACCATAATGTGTATCCCATACAATTGCATTTCTAAGTCATAGAAACCCTCAGGCCTTGTCTGTAAACCACCACAGCCAATCAGCACAAGATTCTCAGCGGGTGTTTGCTTTTCAGGTAACAATCCAGCTGTTCTGAGCTTTTCAGCAGCACCCTCACTAATGCTACACGCCATCGAACCAGAATCCAACATGCCACTTAGGTTAACACCATTGTTGACCAAGACTGGTGTGTAAAACAGCTCACCAAATGCCTGAACCCTTTGAGTACTCTGAACCACTATCTGAGTTCCCTTCGGCGCTGTAGCGCAAGCATCAGTGTAAAGGTCGGCCAGATTGGTTTGGAGGGGATTGTCTACTTCACCCACACCACCCCTCAACAGATGTGGGTTCCCTAGTTTAACGGCTGGTTTTGTGGGCTAGAGGCGCTGGACAAGTTAGAGCGATGCTGGTTGCCAGGGACAGAACAGTCCTTTTTCCAATGACCAGGAGACAAACATTTGAGGCACCTGTTCTTCTCTCTTTTACAGTGGGACAGAGTGGAATGTTCCGCAGTGCCACATACTCTACATGCTCTCTTAGGATGTTGGGCAGGGGCAGGGCAGAGTGAGTGCTCAAGTTGGCTGGGGCTTGTGTTTGCTGTGTAATTAACCTGTCTAACACACTCACCAGACTCCTCATGCAGTCTGCATCAATACCAAATACACTGGGTGGAATGGCAGGGGGAGGAGACTGCATCAATGGCCTAACATCACCTGCTCCGAGGTCATCGACCATAGGCACACACTGGGACTGGGCTCTATAAACAGCAGAGCCAGGCTTGTGCGGTCTCATTGTGGCACCACGGGACTTCTTCTCCCGAAGATGTTCATCGAGCCGCCCTTGGATTTCACTGGCAGTCCACTTATCTGCCGATTTGAACTTAAACACATTAGAAAGAGACTGGTCAGGGCAGTGTTTGACAAACATCATACTGACTTCATGGGAAGGATCATCGATACTACGGCCCTGTCTCTGCAAACATTCATGCGCCACATCCACCGTCTTGTTCAGTCTTATCCAATATTCCATAGCATCCTCGCCTGGCACTGGTAAGGTATTGTAAAAGTCCGCAAGTGGCATGTTTGAGTAGGTCATTTCACTGAAGTGTTGTTTTAGAATATCGAAAATCACTTGGGGATTGGCAGCATGGTTAATAGACTTGTCATTACGCAATTTTATACGGACAACATCACCAGCTCTGCCCATAAGTTTAGCCAGAATCTCCTGTGACTGTTCATGTAGGGGAACGTTGCGTTTCTTCAAATAGAGAGCCACAAGATTTTCCCATTCATGGACAGAAAACTTGTCCGAACCATCGCCTCTAAATATGGGGGGTTCTTTGACATCAGAATGCATGACAAAACTAACGTTAGACCGAGTCATGTCAGGCAATTGAGCAGTAAGGTTAGTGTCACTAGTCATATTCTGTATGCTTCTGTCAGACTGTAACTTAGCAGTGATAGATTCACCAATCTTATCAGCTAATTGAGTAATAAGTGCACTTAAGTCAGCACTCTGCTGAACTTGACCAGGCACATCATGTCTCACAAAACGTGTTGAGGAAAACTGTGGACTATCTAAGACAGTATCACCATGACCCGGTGACCTGGCATCAAGGGTCCGATTGTGTAACCCCCTACCCACACCAAACTGGAACTGAAAAGGGACACTGTCAGTACCATCATCTTCCCGCTCAACAGTGTAAGTGCTACCCTCTGCCATGATTCACACCGTTGCACATGCACAGAAAAAAAATACAGAGTTGTGAGAAACATACAGCATTAGATAAAAGTGCTGAAAACCTCTACAACTTAGTCTATGCAAAGAAAGAAACCAGGCACCATCCAGTGACACTGAAATGCCAAGGGCGAGGCAGCAGCTTCCCACGGCGAACGAGCTGACGTCGAACCTTGAATCAGTCCTTGAAAGGTCACGGCACCATTGTAACGGGTGCGCATCTGGTCATTAACAGTCTAATATTTTGGTGCACATCCGTTAACCCTTAATTATATCTGCGTTGTGTCCCTGTGTACTGCGCTGGTTGAAGGAAGGACCATGAGACACTGGTGACCAATGGATACTGGATACCACGTTTACTGGTGGTTCTGCACAAATGAAAGAAAAATACAAATCTCTGTCACATGTTTTCTCCATGCACGCAGCTCATCAGTCCCCTCCTCAGTAGCATTGTACAGACTGAGAGAGGTGCACATGTGCCTAAACATTTTAACAATTTTTTTTAACATAAAATAAATATGAATTATAATATTTTTAAATGTTCCATAACAATCTATTGACATCTTAAACACAATGCACATACCTGCACAAATGAAAGAAAAATACAAATCTCTGTCACATGTTTTCTCCATGCACGCAGCTCATCAGTCCCCTGTTAGCAAGAAAACACATGGAGAAGGCTGAAGCTAGCTCTCAACTACATGTAACTACAGTAAACTTTAAACAATAGACATGAGACCGCTCCTACATGGTCCAACTTGTACATGTGGATTTGTAGATTATCAGTAATTATATTAACAATGAACTTTTATATTTTAAAACTTGTGCTCACCTCCTCAGTAGCATTGTACAGACTGAGAGAGGTGCACATGTGCAGCACGCAAACCACGTTGCTCTTAAAGGGACAGTACAGGCAAAATGTGCAACTCTTAACTAACATAATAATAACATTGGGAAAGAGGCTAAACCATGCCTAAAACCACACAATACCAATGGAAATTTAATTAAAGTGAAGGATTTGGTGAAATTCAAAATAAAAACAAAAATACATTCTCCTGTTACAAAGTTGTCAAGTATGTGGTTTTGGATGGCCAAGTAAGTGATCTGCAGCTACACAAGGAGTTGCAGACATGGGCTCTTAGTTGTCTACAGCAACGTCAGCTCCCATTGGGCACTGCAGTTTTCTAATGGAGAAGTCAGCGTTGTTTTAGATCAATATTGTGACTTCAAATATACAAAATTTACTGTATTTTCCGGGCTATTAGACGCGCTCTTAAGCCTTTAACGCCATCAAAAAACGACCGCGCGCCCCGCAAGCTAGAGCGCCCTATACACGAATCCACTTGGGTGTCCCAGCACGACTTCAGTAAACTACAAAGCCGCACCACCCACAGCGCACGCAAACACGCACAGAGCAGACAGCGACCGCACAGCGAAACACACCCACAGCCACAATCATCACACCACAGACAAGGAACAGACCAGAGGAACGGACTGAAAATGCGAGTCTAATACTTTCTGAGCCACAACTGAACAACTGAGTCACTGAGAACACGCCAACAATCCAGCGGTCCCAGACAGCACCCTCCCTACACGCCATGATTGAACAAATCCCAGAGTCACCGTGAACGCGCCAAACAAAGTCTGACTGACCCATCTAACGGTTGTGTTTCCTGCAGTTTATTTGTGAAAAAAGTTAGAAAATAGACCATTTAATGACAGTGCGTCTTATAATCCAGAGCGCCTAATAGCCCGGTAAATACAGTAACATAATGATCCATGGGTGCCATCGATTATATATAGATTCTGTACATATATTACATAATGTAGCAGACGCAAGCAAAAATGTTTTCTTCAAGAATTTGTTTGAAAATATTCTAGTCACTACCTGAAAAATAATTCCATCATTTTGTCGCTCCTTCGTTAGTTACAGTATATATATGGTTTTTCCAATGACCACATTAACCACTGACCACGCTGGTAAACCCACAACTATCTCTAGGCTGGAGTCAAGTTAACCAGTCATTTCTTCCGAGTGAAACGGCACATGACGAGGCGGCATATTCATTATAATGATCCCCGGTCTGGATGTGCCGTGCCACTATTGTACCACTGTGTTCACCGCGGAGCAAGTTCCACCATTAATCTTTGATGAAACAACAGCCGGGCCCAAGGTGAGATGGAAGAAACCTCCTACGCCTACAACCAAACCAGACCACGAACCAGGAAATATTACCCTAGCTCATTACCGGGGGAACTCCACACGCACACGCACACACACGCGCACCCCTTTATAATGGAAGCCTGGGTCTCCTTGGTCTCTGTCCGTGCCCTCCTTATCTGTTCACAGGGCTTCTCAATCAGCGTAGCTCCAACCTCCAAGACGCGTTCCAATTTGGTCCCTTTTTCCCCCCGGTACGTTGGCAATTACCACATCGGGGCAATCTACATCCCCGGTCACGCGCTCCCCTAGCAGCCAGTCAGTCACAGAAATAAGAGTTTCATGGGAGCATGTTTGAGCGAGGTAAATGAGAAGGGAGATCTGACAAAGAATGGTATTTACACTATAAAACCGATATATTTACTCTGGCTGTGGCGCTGTGTGCATGCTGAAAAGGTTTGGAAGATAGAATGTTTGGGGAGTTGGGAAAAAGTTTACAGAGGGTTTCCGAAAATAGTTGCAGTATTGGATTTTTGCAAGTCATGCCAGGAATTTTAGTTTTTGTTGATTTTGTCCTCCAGGAACCCACACACAAGTTACTATATGTACGGATTTGCCAGCATATTCAAAAATGAAATACAGTCTTATATTGTAACAAATTATTTGAAATGGTGCTGCTTTTAGAATTTGGAAAGGCAAAAACATCAAGGACAAGAAATATAATTTTGTAAAGAAAAGTTAATATTCTGTAACCCTTATTAATGTAGTTTGCTAATTTTTTAATTCTACTTTGCCTAAACATTTGCCTGGCAAATTAAGGATGATATTCTCTGTATTTTGTATAGAGGGATATCAGTTTGGTCCTCACGCTCTCCGTCGCGTCTGAAACCCGGTCAGACGTGATTGTCTAATCAGATTTGTTTTTTCAGTGACACATTTAAAGTGATGGAGCTCACTGGTCAATGGTCATATATAATTCACATTTGCAAAACTTTAGAGGGCAGAAGTGCTACTTGGATGTACAAAGATTGTGCAAAATTGTCCTTATGGTGCTCTTCAGTGTAGGGACCAGTCTCAAGTACAAAGGGCTGAAACGTTGATGTGATTTTAACTTCATCTGCCATGTGGTATTAAAGGCTTTTAATTATTTAGTATTTTTTGAGTGCATCAGTTTTTTCAACTTAACAATTCACATTTATCTCACCTCACATTAACAGAGTTTAGTGCGTTCATTAATTCTGCTGAAATTGGTGATGTTTTGGGACCTTTCATGTCCCTGATTGGCTAATCCACCTGTCAATCACACCCATCTGAACTCCGAGAGATTAATCAATGGTAAAACACGTCTTTGTAAAGTATTAGAGAACCGTGTATTTTGGATCCCAGAATGCAAACTTTTTATTATAAACTTATTTATAATGTAACCAATTACCAATATTTAATTAAATAATCATACTTCAGCGAGCAATTGCACAACACTTAGAAGAAGGCCTTCCTTTATTTAATAATTTCTCAACATGACTATATGTGTCACTTATGACTGGGCAATATTTTATAGTGTCTTTTTCTTTTCAAACAATAAACAAGATTTCAGAGTTAATATTGACTACTACCTTTTAACCTTACCTTACCATTTAACACAAATAATGATTAAAATGTACTCCAAACCACATGTTTTTACTATGAGAGCATTGACTATAGACAACTTGATTAAAAAGATCCAAACTGATCATTGACTAACCGTCGTCTTGATTAAAACGTGCTTGGGTGCACCACTATAGCGTTAACTGAAATATGAAGAGACACAAGATTTAAGACAAAAAAGAAGTAAAGCGACATCTTCAAAGTTTTAAATGACCCGAAGAGACTGTCTCAGAAGTGACACTGACAAAACGTGCTAATCATTTGAACTGGGATTAAAGAGCAGGGCTTCTCCTCTCAGTGCAAAGGTCCTGTCAGTGAAGAGGTGCCAATGGCCGACAAGATGTGTGCTGAAATAATGAGGCCTGTGCAAATGAGTGCGTCAGCCCCGATACGTCTCCTCTGTGACAGTTCGCCGCGGGCCTGGGGCTGCTGCTGTCTTCTAACCGCAGGAACTGGTACCCATCAGGATCACAAAGAGGGCTGGAAATGCTAATGGCTAATGGACGACCAAGCGCGGCAGTGGGGGCAGTAGAGGGGGGTAAATCCTGGGGCGTCTGTGAAGAAGATGAAGGGTTTGATGGGATACAGGGGACTTAAGGACATCTGACTGACTGCCTGACTGAAATGGTGATGTCTGTGTAAGGTGCGGGAGTATGGGCAGCATAAAGAATCTGCAGTTTTTTGGGATGCAGGGTCAAAGCTCCTTGTCAAAGTCTGATCTCGTCAGATCTCAGAAGTTAAGCAGGGCCGGGCCTGGTTAGTACTTGGACGGGAAATACCAGGTGTCACAGTGGGGGTGTCAAAACTTATGTCCTTAGGTAAGCACTTTCCAAGCACCCCCATTGTTTGGTATGAATGTTACCTGTCCCTTCTACAATCTGTTCGAATTAAGAACGGACTGGAACTGGACCATATAAGGTGAAAATCCTAATTTAAGATGTTCCAGCTGCTATTTTGAAGCATGTGTCTCTCAAATGTGGAAGATGTCTTCTCTCGAAAATTCTTGTATCGTTCATAATTAAGGATGTAACAATATCCAAATCTCTCGAGACGATATGCATCTCACGGTACGATATTTATTGAGATATTTTGGAGTGGCAAATATAATTCTAGATAGGACGCTTTTTTTTACTTTTAAAATACCTTGACAAGATGTGTGATTTATTACTGTCAGAATCTCAAGAATTCAAGTAAAAAAAAAAAAAATTTTCATGTTGTCTACACTGAAATGAATCATGGGATATGTCGTTCCCTATGTTTATTAACTGTTCCTACTAAAGAACGATGCTTCTAATACAATATATTGTGTCAGCTCTGGATATTATTGTGAAACTTCTGACGATACGATACAATTCATAATATATAACTTCTTTAACCTGAGGTAAGTAATAGTACTTGATTCTGCAAAAATCCATGCTGTTTCTCGGTCCTTTAGGTTGTTTTTTCCACTTATGGACTCTATTCATGCTTACGTCACAAACCAAGAAGACGTTTGGAAAGATGTGATGACAACTTCTGACGGGTTCTGTTTGTGGTAGTAAGTCTGACAAAATCTAGGAAAATTTTGAAAATGGGCCCCTTTTTCTTTCTTCTGCTACGTGCTGGCGCCCCTTTGCTCATCCTGTTGTGTGTATTTTTATCTCTATGTACCTTTTGTGGTGTGGCTGGATCTGGTGTAAATAGGCTGCCTATCAGTGGCACGCTCTCTCTTGCTCCAGCGCTCTCGCTGCCTTGGCTGCTTGGCGCAGGCCACACCTGCCTGTTAGCTGCAGTTAGCCTTTTGTGTCTGACCTGGTGGGACCAGCTGTCCTGTTTTTGCCTTTTGTTAGGTAAGGTTAGTTTGAGGACATCTTTTCCGTTAGGTTAGTGATGTTTGGCCGGCTCACCAGGGCCACCTCTCAGTTGTTACTTTGCTTTGGGCACAGGAGGAGCATTTTTAATATAAATTCAATTTACCTTAAAAATAAAAACAACTTTTACTTTTGTAGTCCCTTTTACCTCTAATGTCCTCTTTAATATGTTTGATTCACCCGGTCGTAACATCTCCATACCTCAGTTTTCATCATTTCCCCACTGACACACAACTCCGAGTGCACTGGGTTCATGCGATTAGAAGAGATGAGGCGACAACTTTTAAGTTGATTCCAAACAGCACATACGTATGCAGTCTTCATTTTACCACTGATCACATTTACTTCAATCAGTCGGCGAGCTCAGTGTCGCGAACTACACCAGGAGTTGTTGTTGTTTCCTGGTTTGTGACATAGACTCTATTACAGTGTGAACTGCTTTTTTATGTGAATGTCTCTCTGATTGGTGAATACACCTTTCAGTCACACGCCGAGAGGTATTACACGGCTCCAGATCCACTTGTCTTTGTAATGTTTTGTCAAAGCGTATGGTTCTGGCTCGTCAGTGTGAATGAGGTGTGTGTGAGACCAGTACCTTTTAGAATGAAAATGGCTTTGAGACAGTAGTTGAAAGTAGTCTCAGTTTCAAAAACTGTTGACTGCTACTACTATTCTATCTAGTAAAACTACAATGAGTCTCCAGCTTTTCAACGAAGTCGTAAGTCGCAGACAACCTTACCTCAGATATATGTGTTCTATGGTAGAGTCAAGTAAATCTTTCTGTTCTATTCTAACAACTACTATTATATACTGTTACGGCCCCAAGCCTTCAGTTCTCTGCCTTGTTTAATTTCTTTGCTTGTCCCTATGGATTTCGTTTGATTGGTGGACTACTCTCCTGCCTAGTCCTGGCTGGCTACTGAATTCTGGTCCCTGATTGGTGAGGCACTTGTACACCAGGCCAATCCTGCTTCACCTGTAGGAGATCATCCACATCTATAGGCTCTATCCGCATTTACGTCACAAACCAGGAAGATGTTTGGAAACTTCGGCAGGCTCTGTTCACAGTAGTAAGTCTAACAAAATCTAAGAAAAATGCGAAAATGGCCCAGTTTTCTTCATTTAGCTGTGATTGATTTTTTTTCTTTTCTTTTTCCCTTTTATAAATTGCCTTTTAATTTGTGTATTATAATTTGTTTAATAAAAAAGAAGATGCCATTGTACTGTTCTGTTCTGTTCGGCAGATCAACAGTTACAACCTGCTGCCTTTATGTGACATTGAAGATATGATTAGATTCACAGCTCCTGTTGGCAGGTTGTGAAGACGCTGCTGCTGAATCCAAGGTTTTATCACATGCCCAGTGTCGGTAACTACACCGCACGTTGTCATCGCATGTTTCAAAGCGTCTTCCTGGTTTGTGACGTGAGCGTGAGTAGAGTCTATTTGGGGCTGCTGGTGTTTGTGGCCAGTGTGCCTTTTTATGTCTGTGTCTCATTAGTGTTGTGTGTGTGAAAATCTAGTTTAGTTCCGTTTTGTGTCTTTTTAGTTGTCAGTTCTCTCCATTCTGTTTGTAGGTTTGTGTGACTTTTGTTTAGGGACATTTGTGGTTTTGCTGTGAGTTATGTGTCCCTTGGGCTACGTTCAGATTGCAGGGCTTAATGCTCAATTAAGATTATTTTTTATCTTTTATTTTTTGTGAAATCTGATTTTTTGCAAGGTCGTTTACATTTCCAATTAAATGCCAAATTAAACGCCCCAAAAGTGTCCCGCATGCACATTGGCGGATACGACAACGACATAACAGACAGCGGGAGTGTGCTTAGAGTTTATGGAAGTCACCTAAACTCTGGGTTTTTCTTCCAAAATATGGTCCAATTCTTACACGGCCACGGCCACTTCGTTTTATTTATTTATGTTTATTAAGGACATCACAATCGCATTAGACAAGCCAGATTCATTGCTTTGAGTGTTTTTAGCACAAGTGCGAGTTCTCAACACCTGTCCATATAAAAATATGTATAAAAGGTGAGTCTTTAGCCTCCTTGTATTTGCCTCGCAGGTTCTTTTGACATTGGAGCCAGGACGCCTGTAGCCACGCTTGGCCATTTCTTTTGCAATCATTTAAAAAAAAAAACCTGATTCTGATAAGACCCCTCCAATTTGGCCTGAATACAGTGATCTCCCCAAATATTAATGAACTCACTGACCTCGCTTTCCCTCCATTGACTAGACTCTAAGCCTGACGTGTTGGTGGGATGAATGCGACCTGGCCGTTCAGACTGAAGACTGGATATGTATCGGTTTAAGGAGCACATATCCAAGTGGCCTGGGTTGCATTTGAAAAAAAAAAAAAAATTGATCTGTCGTCAGACTGTCATTAAAAGATCAGATACAGGTCACATAGGGGCGAAAAAACACGGATTTGGGTCACTTCAGCCTGCAGTCTGAACGTAGCCTTAGTTTGTCACTTGTTTTTTCCTGTTAATTTGCTTCTTACTTTAGGTTATTTTGTGGATATATTTTAGATTCCCTTTGTTAAATTTAAAGTCAAAGATAACTTTCACTTTATTTATACCATTTTCCATTTTGTTTTTTGTTACTTCCCTTACCTAGTTTAGCTGGTTTGTAACACATTCTAACAACAAATATGAAAAATCATTTTAAATGGTGTCACAAGTATCAGACCAATTCAAAAAAGACTTCTCCATTTTTCTCTGGAGTATGGTCAGAAACAGGTCTGTCTCGCTCTCTGCATGGATGCTCAAGTCTCCAGGGAGTGCAGTGAGAAAATACATTCTCTTCAGTGGGGAACACAGCTGCTCCTGCTGCCACCACCACCGTGCATCTTTCAGACTCATGAAAACCAATACGGTACAATATCAGGTGTGTCTCTGTTCTTCACAAAGGAGGTCTGCAGCAAAGAGTCTCATTGTCATGTAAGTGTTTTGAAAGATTCCATAAACTTGGAGTATTTGCGTTAGTATCTCTATACGTCTGTCCTCAAATGCTTCAAAGGCTTTCAAATACTTCTAACTCTTATACAGTATTGTGTGTTTTTTTTTCTGTGTTGTGTTCTTTCTTAACCAGACATTTTTTTAAATAATACATTTGCTGAACAAAAGTAGAGCTGTTCAATAGATCAAATCAACATCGGAGTTGCAATTTTTTAGATAATAGAATTTCTTTGTAAAGAACAAAAAAAGTGTTTATAGAAAAATCTTATTGTACCTGTATTAAATATCAACAAATATCTTCTATTAATACATTTCAGTCTTCTTAAAAGTTGGGGTTGTTTATAATCTGTACTCAGAAGAGAATCCTATTTTACTTCTATGGGGTATTAACGGCGAACACATAACATATTTAGATCACTGTGTTGTGGGGGTGTAACGGTACAGGTATTCGTACAGAATCGTTTAGGTACAGGACATTTGTTTTTGGTGCAGGGCAGTGCATGAGTGAATTTGCACAATTTGTGTGTGTTTACATTCCACCACTACATGTACAGCTTTAATATTCACGAGGGAACTCGTCCGTGATTGGGGTGGCAGTGTTTCCCACAGCGCTTTAAGTTAAGACGGTTGCCTTGACAACAATTACCCCGCGCCTTGACTACGTCCCTCTGACCCACGTGAATTCTCATAAAATTACGGTCGTCACGCCGCGATCCTCACTTTCACCTTTCGCCGGCGACCTCTTTCTCTAACAAAAGGGTATTTTCCACTGCTGGGGACACTGTAACTGCAGATCTGCATTTACTGCAGACATTGTGGACAAGTTGGTTTTTCTGGCCAAAAATATGAAGATTGATTAAAAGTTCATGTTGGAACTGTTACTGCTGCGTTTACAAGGAATTATATTATATATATATATATATATATATATATATATATATATATATATATATATATATATATAATTTTGTATAATATTTCATACATTTGTTACTTATTTGAGAATATTTGATCATTAGTATTACCAAGCAGCACTTTCCATTTATTATTTTATGTTCCCGTTTGTATAATGTCAAAACAAATTGTTGGTTTAATAAACACACAAATAAACAACAAGCAAAACTGGCATTTTGTTCCCATACTGTACTAAAAATGAACCAAACCGTGACCTCAAAACCGAGGTACGTAGTGAACCATGATTTCTGGGTACCTTTGCACCAACGCTGTATTGCCTTTTATTTTTTTGAAAATGCTATATTCACAGAAAATAATATATTAACAAGTTTCACTATAGTTTTTGATGATGTGAGTCTCCCCTCCCTTTGCTCCCTATATTAAGTCACACCCCCATCAGAGCACTATCATTCCTGCTAATGAAACGCATCAGTTTCCTGAAGTCATTGAGTGTATGTGTTTTTTTTTTATGTTTTTGAATATTTATGGAGAATTGTCATGTGGGAGCATGGGTGACTTAGTTTCCACAAGATGCAATTTTTGAGATTTTGTCGCATCCCTATTGATACGGTAGACTTATGAGCTAAGCATTGCACAGAATCTTAAAGCTGGCTGTAATGAGCATTGGCCTTGAGCAGGAGAACAAGCCTTCCCTAGAATGGCCAATGCATAGCTCTCCCAGGATCTTTTTTTCATTTTCATAAGACATCCAGCGTTCAAAATGAGACTGCAGTAAAACAATGATTCAATATTTGGCTTTATAAATCACTATGGGGGGCTAATTACACTTAAACTTGTTTAAAACAGCAACTCAAAACATGGTAGAGGGTGGGCACTCATATTCATTAAATGGGGGGGAGGGTTCAAAAAATGGTGCCAGAGAGTATGGAAGCCGAGAGGGGTCACAACAAACGCAAACGCCGCAACAAATACAAATGCGACAACACAACAAAAAGCCACAACAAACCAAAAAAAGCCACAACAGAAATGACTGTGGGACTCTTTTTATTGCAAACGCCGCAACAAATACAAACTCCACAACACAAACGCAAATGCCGCAACACATTAAAAAGCCACAGCACATCAAAAAGCCACAACGGAAGTGACCGCGGGACTCTATTTTCGACGGACCGATCAAGCGGCAAGTGAAGAAGAAGAATTACATGAAACAAATAATGATAAAACAATCAATTACTTTTACTTACGTTTCCAACTTCTCAGTTCCTTTACTTTTCACGTTGTAGTTCTTCTTCTTCACTTGCCGCTTGATCGGTCCGTCGGAAAATAGAGTCCCGCGGTCATTTCCGTTGTGGCTATTTTTGGTGTGTTGTGGCTTTTTAATGTGTTGTCGCATTTGTATTTGTTGCGGCGTTTGCGTTTGTTGTGACCCCTCTCGGCTTCCGTAAGAGAGCGATCACTAAAAATACTCAAGCATGCATGGAAGAAATCTATAACCTGAGGTGAGTATAAATTTTGCATAGTACTTCCTCTTTAGACATACATAACTAATCTAATCTCAATAGCTGTACTTGTGCAACCCTAAAGTCCATTGTGGTTTAATTATCTAAACGCTTACTGAACAGTGAGCTGATATTAAAATGAAATCTGTAATGAAGACCTTTGCTAGCACTTGGTTGGATGGTTGGATGGATGAATGGAAACGAAATAAAATACTTATCCGGGCACATCTCTGTCTGAAAAGCCTTGCTCCTTTTCCACAGCCCACTGGTTCAGTCTAACCCTTGACATGAAAGAAAGATGTACTACGTGAGCAGTTGTTTGGTCTAGTGACAGCCCTAATGCAATTCCACAGACTCATGATGAATGCCGCCTGCTCCAGCGCTACATTCTGAGGTTACGGTTAGTCTCCGTCCGACTGCAGTTACATTTGGTAATGGCAAGAATGATGAGGGCCACAGCTCCTCGAAGGGTAAGACTTTGTGACAGAGTGAAAAGCAGAGACATCGGGGAAATATCAGGGACAGACTCGGTTCTCATAGTGCGTTTTTGGTGTTTGGAGGTTTTTTTCATTAAATTTTTTCTCACCTTCTCTAGCAGACAAACGGAAACGTGGCTGGGCTGTAAATCTACGGCAATGACACAGGTGACCAACTTAAATTTAACAACGCTCCTCTTGTCATCTTACTATAATCTTTCTTTATGAAACAAGAGAAAAGAACAGCTGTTGTTCATAGCAAGGTGAGTGAATTGACCAAAGGACATAATATATCAGTGGTTGCCTACCTTCTCTCAGACCTTGCCTGAGATCCACCCCTTATTTACAGCTGGGTCTCTGCTGGTGACCCAAAATGGCTCAGCTACATGAGATTCTACTCTCTTGGGACAGACAGTCTGGTTGATAAAGTGTTGCAGAACCGTCATCACTAGGGTTGTAACAATAACCAAAATACTGTGATACCATATTGACTATATCGACTTACAAGTCTCTTTGCTTAAATTAATAGTTATGGTGCAGCAACAGCTAAAAAACAAAACAAAAATAAAACAGAAAGCCCATAATCCTTTGCTCCGTTTCAGTGCAGACAATCCACCTTATTCGCCCAGCCCACTTTTGTCTCGAAATGCTCCTAAATCACGCTTTTTTCTGTTAATCATAATCATGTCAATGGAGAATTTGGGAAACATTTTGCATCTTAAATATGACATAAAGTCAGTTAATTTGTGTAAAATGTTCAATTTTCATGTCTACCAACAATTAAACACTGCACCGATTCTCTAGGGCTTTAAAGCAGCTTTATCGTCTGTATTGAACTTATTTACTCAAGATCAGCCCCATATAAATTAATACAACTCGAATCAAGATGACAACGCCCACGGCAACTTCCAGAATAAGGTGAATATGAAGAAATAACTATTATAAGCACTTTGAAATATTAGTTCTTTGGATTAAGTCTTGTCAAGGGGTTTTAAGTGATATGGTATCATCAAAGTTCTCACAATAATATCTCGGACCATCACAATATATCGAAATATAAGTCTGTTTGCTTTAATTAATAGTTATGGTGCAGCAACAGCTAAAAAAATTAGAGAAAACAGAGAACTACATAGACCATGATCCTTTGCTTTGTTTTTTGTGCATATTATTCACCTTTAGTCATCCCACCCACTTTTGTCTCGAAATGCTCCTAAATCACGCTTTTTTTTTGAGGTGGCATTTTTCTGTTTATCATAATCATGTCAATGGAGAATTTGGGAAATGTTTTCATCATAAATATGACGTAAAGTTGGTTCATTTGTGTAAAATGTTCAGTTTTCATGTGCACCAACAAGTCAACACTGCACCGATTCTCTGGGGCTTTAAAGCAGCTTTATCATCCGTATTGAACTTATTTACTTTACTCAAGATCGGCCTCGTACAAAATACTACAACTCGAATCATGATGACAACGCCCATGTCAACTTCTAGAATAAGGTGAATATGAAGAAATAACTATTATAAGCACTTTGAAATTTTTGTTCTTTGGATGAAGTCTTGTCAAGGCATTTTAAGTGACATCATATCGTCAAAGTTCTCACAATAATATCGTGGACCATCACAATATATCGAATTACAAGTCTATTTACTTTAATTAATAGTTATGGTGCAGCAACAGCTAAAAAAAACAAAAAACAGAGAACTACATAGACCATGATCCTTTGCTCTGTTTCAGTGCAGACTACATGAAGAAATAACAGTTATAAGCAAAGTTAGTTCTAGTAGGCATTTTAAGAGGAAAAAGTAACATATTCACACTTCTATTAGCCTCCACAATTATCGCAATAAATATTGTACCGTGAGATGCATATTGTGAAAATATTTAGAGTTAGATTTAGAGTTTATTCAAACATTTAACATTCCTTAATTTGATTATAATTCAAGATATCTAACTGGTAAGATCTCACTGGTATAGACAGCTTAAACTGTCTGGGCCAACCAGCTGGGCCCAGATTAACTTTAAACTTGTCATAGTCTTGTGCCAAAATAGTTTAGTTTCAACCACACTTCTTTGAGTCAAGCTGCATTTTGAAGTTTGAAGTTGACTCTATGTCTATCTACCTTTTTTGCCTCTTTTGTAGCTTGTAGATTTGACAACATTGCCAGAAATCAGCATATATGATCACATTTTATACGCAAAAAGGGGTTAAAAACTCATGATTGAAAGTTAATACAACTATAATACGATGTACAATCTAACACCGACAGTATTCATGAACCAACATTTCTATGAGTGCGCCATAATTAGCCAGAGTGGGTATTTATTGTACGAAGCTTAATCAATCAGATGTTATTTCTCTTGAGTTTGACAACAAATAAACTTGACGTAAGTGCTGAACAAAGCCGTTATTATGTTTGCCTTGGTGCCTTTAACGCAGTCTTGCCAATACACTCGACTGCATTCTAAGCATCATTTTTGGCATCTGAAAACCTCATCCCTCATCAGACACCAGACAGTTAAGTCATTTCGAATGTACCATGCGCCGCTCCCATCTCTCCCCAAAAGAACAAACAAGCTTGTCAAACCGAGACGACTCCTTTTGAACCCCGCGAAAAAATAGAACGTTAAAAGCATAAAAAGAGGTGTAATCTTTGGAGAGACTGCGGGATGCGCCATCTTGTTAACAAGGTCTATCAAGTGCCCGGACAAACTTTCTCATTTGGAGTTTGATTTGTAGCGAAGTCAAAGGAGAGGCTTGTTTCTGGTCTCTGAAAGGTCGTAGGCAATTTCTAGCTAATGTTTTGTTTATTTTGGCTTATCTTGGCTGCATGTCTCTTCGAATTCATTATTTTTTAAAGACGAGTACATAGAGTATTTTGCGTAGGCGTGAAAGTTCATGGTTAAGTTTTTTAGACGGACGAGCGAAGCGTGGATCTATCAGGTCAACAAGATACAATTAACCTTTATTCCGTTCGGGTTGTGGCGCATTGACTTTTGGCAAAGTCTGAAATAACTGTGATTGGATGGCTGTGTTTAGGGTTACAGAACTGATCTATAAAGTTAAGTTGGAGATGTTCAAAATAGTCTAAGTTCCTGCTGTATAGTTTTTG
>NW_026571115.1:6890367-6962313 GCF_026225935.1 Boleophthalmus pectinirostris | reverse complement strand
ATCTCCCCCCTCCCTGCTCTTGATAAAGGGCTGCCCCTAGCCCTGTGGTGCTCGCGTCTGTGTGTAACACATAAGGAAGTTTGGGGTTAGCAAACCCTAAAACTGGGGCTGTGGTAAGTTTGTGTATTATCGTCTCGAACGCTTGTTGGCAACTTTCAGACCACCTATCACCGAAAGGGGCTTTAGGCTCAAAATACTGGACAGTTTCAATCTTAAGGCTGTGACTCTTTCTCAAGGGCGGGTACCCGGCAGTAAGGTTTGTCAGGGGTTTCACGATTTTAGAGAAATCTTTAATGAACCGCCTGTAATACCCGGCGAAACCTAAAAACTGGCGCAGCTCTTTTAGATTTCTGGGACTTGGCCATGTTTTAAGCGCAGCTACTTTTTCAGGATCTGTTTCAACTCCGCGCTGAGAAACTATGTGCCCTAAGTATCTGACGGATGTCTGAAAGAAGCGACATTTTATCGAGGGACAATTTCAGACCATATTCACGGAGGCGACCAAGCACGTGGAGAAGGCGGGTTTTCGTGTTGTTCGAGGGTTTCAGAAAACACTATAAGGTCGTCTAAGAAGACTAAGACTTCCTTAAGGTTGATGTCTCCCATGCACTTCTCCATGAGCCTTTGAAATGTGCTAGGAGCGTTTGTTATGCCCTGGGGCATCCTATTGAACTCCCAGAAACCCCAGGGACATACGAAGGCTGTCTTGTGCTTGTCTTTCTCGTCAACCTCAATCTGATAATAGCCACTCTTGAGGTCTAGGACCGAAAACCACTTCGATCCAGTGAGGGCTGAGAATGCCTCCTCTAAGTTTGGGAGTGCATAGGCGTCTTTGATCGTTGTTGAGGTTTAATTTGCGGTAATCCACGCAAAGTCTTACATCTCCGTTTTTCTTTCTCACCACGACTATGGGTGACGAAAAGGGACTTTCGGGATTCACGGATTATGCCTGCTTCACTCAGTTCCTGCAAGTGCCTCCGGACTGCGTCTAAATCTTGGGGTCTGATTGGGCGGGATCTGTGTTTAAAGGGTGTCTCATCACTCAGTTTTATTTGATGCTTCACTTTGCTCGTGCACCCAAAATCGGTGTCATGTTGTGCGAAAACTTCGGGCATTGCACTGAGTTTCTGTGTGATTCTGTCCTTCCATTCACTTGGGACGGGAGAATTGGCAAAGTTCAGATTTAACGAGGCATGTTCACTGGACTTTTGTGACATTTGGATCTGATTGGTTGACACACAACTTCCTGGATTGCGCATGAATTTCAGCAATTACACTTTTTGCAGGAATGACTATGTCATGTTTACTTTCATTGCGCAGCACAACTGGGAACTTTTGAGAAGGTTTGTCTGGAAGGGGTAAGTAAACAGTTTGTGACCAGGACACCACCTGGTAGGGAAGATCTGCAGGGTGACTCAACTACAACCCACTTGTCTGGTGTTTGGCATTTACATGGACTAACCCCTCTAAGACTCGACTCTGACCTGCAGGTATGACTTCTGCCTCTTTCCCCGACAATCTGACTAGACCAAGACTACTGTTTTCTCTCTGTTTTTGTCTCTGCTGTAATACACTAAGCACCACTCTGTAACCGTAGGGTAGAGCTTGGGTATTAGCATTGGTTTGGGTGAAACTTTCATAGAGAATGTCCAAAAGTGTTAGTGCCAATCAACAGAGAAGACTGAATACTGGAACGTGTGTCTGGGACAACTAAGGCATAAGTGGACACACTGATTTCTGAGCCAAAACAGTGTTTTGGGAAAGTGATATCAACACCAATAAAACCTGAATAAGGAACGGTTTGACCATTGGCAGCCTCGATTTCAAGCAACTCGTTTATGGGATGGACCTCAAGATTGGAGAGATTGCTTTCATAGAATGATTGGGACACAGTGGTCACTTGAGACCCGGTATCAAGGAGACAACTGCAATTTTGACCATTGATTTGCACATGAGCTGTGTACTTAGCTCCTACTAACCCTTTTGGCAGTTTTGCAGTGGCTGATTTGTTGTAAGGGAAACGGTTTTTGAATTTACAAGGATGCTTTTTGTTGGGACTAGTTTCGTCAGAAGCACTCATTTGTCCCGCAATGAGAGCTGGTTTCAGTTTAAAGGCTGGGTTTGGTTATTTTGTTTGTCCCATTGTAACTGTTTTTCTTTTAACTGGGTTCTCTTTTTCAGCAACTAGAGCTGGGTTCGGTTCATTAGAGCAAGCGGACACAATATGGCCGTCTTCGCCGCATTGAAAACAATACCAGGGCTTTGGTCTGTTTTTTGCAACTGGTGGGGTTAATTGGTTTCGTTCAGGCGCTCTGGATTTGGGTTTTGTCTTGTTATTCGCTTTTGGATTGTCTGTTTTCTTTTTGTTAACACTTGGGGGTTTGAGTCTGGCAAGATGGGATTGGAGTTCTGTGATTTGTGCTTTCAACTCTTTGACAAGGTTGTTTGGAGGAGTGACTGGTTGTTCAGCTTTTTGAGTTTTCAATTTTGAGAGTTGATTCTGAAGCTCTGTCATTTGTGCTCGCATTTCAGTAAGGTCAGTTTGCACTGAGGGGTCAGGAGTGTCAGTATTTGCAGCCATGACATGTGAAACTACTTTTGGTTTCGTAGCAGCAAAATGCTTTTTCATTCTGCTCTCTTTTAGCTATGTGTTTATCTTCTTCTACTCTCAATTGTAAGAGTAGTTCTGCAAATGATGGTGGGTTTTCTTTCCTTTTTTCTAGCTGAAGGTCTGCTAGAAGGGCATTATCCCAACACCCGCGACAGAATTGACGTAACAGGTGTCGGTCTGTTTCACTGGCTGAAATACCACCTCTTTTCTGAGCTTTAGCAAGAGCTGTCTGTAATCGATGAAGATAATGGGACGGCTTTTCACCAGCATCTTGGAGTGTGTTAAGGAACTTAGCAAAAAGCTCGTCACCATCCTCTACTGTGCCAAAAGCTGAATTGAGCAGCTCAATGTAAGCGGAAGGCAAGGCATTGGAGCCTACAGGTTTGACTACATTCGCGGCGGGTGGCACAAGACTGTCTAAAATCTTACGAGAGAGCGCTGTAAGTCAGACAGATCTGGGTCTTGAAGGACAAGTTCAACACTATTGCGCCATGTGTCAAAGTCTACCTCATGACTGGGACAAGGTAGTTTGCCCGAGAACTGTCTTAGGCGAAAGGAGTGTGTGATTCTTTAGACACAGGGGCTTCACTTCGGACTATGTGCTCAACAACAACTTTTTGCACCTCTGGAGGTGTTATGAAGCTTTGTGTAATGTTAGAAGTTTGAATTTGTTGTGTTGGCTTAGCAGGTTCAGTTTCAGTTACTTCCTCTGTTTCACTTTGGGTTTCAATGGTAACTGGGAAGCATTGAGCCTTAGTGGTTCAATTTGTTCGGGTTCAGTTTGTTCGATTTCACGGTTATTGACTGACTGCATTTGCAATATGCTCCTGCAACACACTGCTTCAAAAAGACTGACCTGTTAGTTTGGCTATTTGTTGCAGTTCACTGAAAAAACTGTGGGTGGCGCTACTGGTGACATTTTGCATGTACTCAGTCGAAAGTGCTCGGATCTGACATGTTTCAGTTTGACTTTGAAGCGTATGGGGCAGCAAGGGTTCAAGTGCTGTTACGGCAGCTCCACTCTCATACTCAACAATGGCATTATTGTGATAAGGAGACTGGGGGTCATCAATTTTTATAGTTCTCGTTATGCGGCCATACTTGTTCAGGAAGTCAGATAACTTTTCATCCAGTGATGTATCGGTAAACCCACTAACAATAACTGAGTTCGGGATTTTTACGTTTTCTTTGTTAACGATGTCCATGTCTTTGTCTGGTTTTGGTGTCTGGGTCAAAATAAAGTCTTAAATTTACGCACAAGCCTTTAATTGCTCCTGGCTGGCTCGCCACTTCTGTAACGCCCAACGAGTGGTAATTACAGGGTAATAACAAGTAGAGGTAGGAACTACTATGTAATGGACCAGTATCAATTGGTTAGGTTCGTCTACTGGAGCAAAAGTTGACTTGACAATGAAAAGACCACAGACAAGAGAATAATGTTTAAATGATTTGCCGGCTTATTATTGAAATTTGGACACAAAATATGAAAATAGCATGACATGGACATAGACAACGTTAACATAAACTCCACTTATCTTAACCTTCTTTGTTTAAGTAGTTAAGTTCCAAAACCCTTATTTCCTTTTTCCGGATATATTTTAGTTATACCAGATTTCGCTTATCAGGTTTTGTTTAACAGGTTTTGTTCTCAGGTTTTTGTTCTCAGGTTTGCAACCTTTTAGTTTTAATTCAAATCAGTTCTATCACGGTTTTCGAGTTAACTCTTTTAGTTCAGTTCACATTTAGTTTCAATTATTTTAGTTCTAGTTATTTCGAGTTATTTTACAGTTTAAAGAGAACTTTGTTCTGTTGTTCCCAACCAAAAACATTTACATTGTAAAATACCCTTTTACAATATTCGTTTATGGTCTGAAAATAAAATACAAAATTACAACTCAAATCGATTCAGCAAAAGGCTGAACAATTCTGGATATTGCAGAATAAAAGTCCTTTTTTTTCTACTCGTTGCTCTTTTAATTAGCAGTTCAATGTTCCTGAGTCCGTTGCAGTAGCTTTGCAGAAAGTTGGGTAAATCCTACCAGTTCAGATGCAAACCATGCAGCGTTCAGCAGCAAGAGAAGTATTTCTCCTGCGTATCTTTCAGAAGGTCCGTGGGCAGCTCGCCATCGCCATCTTGTTCCAACCACGTGCTTTCCAAAGTTCGGTTTTTAGCTGAAATTTCTTCTACCCATTCAATATGGCCAAGTCCCGTTTATCAACCTGTACAATGTCTCCACACAGGGACAGGTTGGAAAAACAAAAATATATCTTTAATACCCTCTTTCTTGCGTTTAAAATTGGCTTTAGACTCGTTTCTGCTCTGCTTTTCTCCTTTCTGCCGCAGCTTGCGTGTGTTGCGTATCTCCCTCGCTAGACAGGGAAAAGCCTAGAATCATCCGGTTGGCTGTTGCTAGTCACATGGGTCACGCAGCTACGTGCTTTTCAAAATAAGAGTCTAAAAACAACTTCCAACATATTTTAAGCAATGAATTTGTGTACTTTTTTAGCTTTTTAATGTATTTTTAAATCAAATTAATTATTGCAGATATTGTTAACCATATTTAACAACAAATTTTATCCAATATATTTATTATTCTTATTATCTTATTATTATTATTATTATCTATTATGTTTTCTCTAAGAGTTGCTGTTAACCTGGGTTACAAACACATAAAAACAGGTTTTATAATAAAGAAACTCACATACAGAAACAGTAAAGTTAGAGATTAAAACTGAGATTAACGCGATTAAAAAAACATAACGCGCTAAATATGACTGTAATTAATTAATCACAATTAACGCGATAATTTGACACCCCTAATTATGTTTGTGTTCCTGTACCTGTTTCCCATTGCCAATGTAAGTGCGAAATGTACCGAGGTTCACTGTTAACACCGCGAGCCGTCCTCATCCCAAGTTATCATCGCGAACTCATGAAACATATCTTGTTCTGAGCGGCCTGTCCTCCGTGCTCTTGGTTCTTCCTCAGGGAAAGAGCTTCTCAGGTCGAGGCACCTAACGCCACTCTCCACTCCAGCTGATCTGGGCCCAACCTGAACCAGAGCTGCTCCCGCTGGTTATGAAGTCTGGGTTCGGACCGCTGTTCCCTAGTTTGTGTGTAATGACAAACCGAGATGATTAAAAAAATAAAATAAAAGAAAGAAATGCAGCTGAAGTGTGTGTTTTCTTCCGGTCGACATGTTCGTGTCTCTGTCCAATCAGAACCCTTCCCCACCCCCAGACGTTGAGCGGAATTAAATAAAGCCGATTTAACGTGTTTCCATGTAAACCTCAATTCAGAATGATTATTTTCATGTCAACTCAAAGGACAATAATTTAATTCTGAATTTATTAATTTGGAATCATTTAATCGGAAATAAAAAAACATCATGTAAATGTGGCCATTGACTCTTGTGATCTTTAAAGGGACAGTCTGGAATTTTGGACATAGGACCTCATTTCCTAGTGAGCCAGTGTGTTGGAGACATGTGGAGACACTTTTAAAAATATTCCATCCAGTCCTTGTATTTGCAGAGGTCACTGGTGCTAGGCTAGTGCATGTCAATGGCCACAGTTATCCTGCCACTAAAAACAGTCTTACCCACTCTACAAAACACCAGACTGTCCATGTAAATGTCTGTGTTGATAGAATAATGTTAGAAGTAAAACCAACAAAGGATTTATGTCTGAGCAGCAGCAGGGAGTTGTACTTCCTGACAGAAAGCTTGGCAGCGGCGGATTGATATCACCTAGCACCTGTCTTACCGCCAAAGTAAAATTGTGCTACTGCTGAAAAATTAGTCCCTCAACATGCGACGATTCATGTGATGCAAGGTTAGTTTTATTTGAAACATTATTCTATCAGCACAGATATTTACATGGACAGTCTGGTGTAATAATAGATTTGTTTCAGGTGTTTTGTGGAGTGGGTAAGACTGTTTTTAGCGACAGGCTAACTGTGGCCATTGACATGCACTAGCCTAGCACCAGTGACCTCTGCAAATACAAGGACTGGATGGAATATTTTAAAAAGTGTCTCCACACGTCTCCAACACTCTGGCTCACTAGGAAATGAGGTCCTGTGTCCAAAATTCCGGACTGTTATAATACCTGTTACTGTTACTTCCTCAAAACCGGACCTGGAGTTGTGTTTTGTTTCACACATGTCTGAGTAATCCTTTATTATTAGTCTGTCTACATGTCCAAAGCTCAAAATGCTATGTTGCACCTTGTGATGTCATGAAGTGGTAGTTTTCAAGTTAACAGCTCCTTTCACCTTTCAGTTCAGTTCAGTAGAGATCTGCACTTCCAAGGCAGAAATTTTCCAACTGATTCAAGTGAATGTTCCACAGTGTTCAAATGAACCTTATCTATCGCCGTGAAGAGAAGCAGGGCACAGCAGCTAATAAGCCAGATCTGTGGAGTGGCGACCCCACACTCAGGGCATATGCATGAATATTGGTGTCTATATTTGACGCTGTAGCCCATGTATAACCTCCCCACATGTATGAATAATGCAGAGAGCTGTCAGGATCTGAAGACAGACACAAGATCTTGATCAGGACTGACTCTCCGGGCCTATCCATAAGAGGATCACGCACTGTACATCTAACGCAGGCCACAGGGAAAGAAGATGGCAAATATTCTTACTGTATAATTGACTTCTAAATATGGATTTTTAGTTGAAGTGTCTGATTCACAGCCACACATGATGAGACAAAGCTTTTACTTAATGGATGCACTGATACAATACAGATGTCCTGGTTGGGCCTTTAACTGCATGTAATAAGACTATTTACAGACTGATTATGTCCTAGATATCATGATGTTTGAACTTGTATTAACACAAAACTGTTCTCTAGTGATCTAAAGGACAAATAACCGTTACATAACACATTTAGATCTCTTGTGTAATAAGTTAAATCAGACCATACACTGGTATCGCTTGATATCGGCAGGTGCTTAAAGTCAAAGAATCTATATTGGTATTGGTATCAGAGAGTGTTGTAGTCAAGACCGCACTAATCAAGACCAAGACCTGTCCGAGACCACAGGGTCCCAAGGTCCCGAGAACAAGAGTCTGAGACGAGACCAAGACCTCTGAGGGTCGAGACCGAGACAAGACCAAGACTTTTAAAGGTCGAGATCAAGACAAGACCTGAGACAACAGCCCATCAAGACCAAATCAAGACCATCTTTGTCATTTTCTACATTTATTTGTATTTTACAGTTATTTTGGCACATATATATCAGTGTTTTTTATAAACCTATCTCCATTTTATCTGATAAATGTTAATTTAAGATTAAAATAAGCCAAGCAAACTGTACTGCACTGAAAACACTCTGTGCCCCTTTTATGGACCCTCACCCAAGGTAACTTGCACTGGCAATGAAAACTGCTTCACAGTGAAGAAAGTGTTGCACCATCAAGACTGAGAGAAGACCGAGTCCAAATGCGCCATCAAGACCGAGTCCAAGTGCCCCATCAAGACCAAGACAAGACCGAGTCCAAGTGCCCCATCAAGACTAAGACAAGACCGAGTCCAAATGCGTCCAAGTGCCCATCAAGACCAAGACAAGACCGAGTCCAAGTGCACCATCAAGACCAAGACAAGACCGAGTCCAAGTCCAAGTGCCCCATCAAGACCAAGACAAGACCGAGTCCAAGTGCCCCATCAAGACCGAGTCCAAGTGCACCATCAAGACCAAGACATGACCGAGTCCAAGTGCCCCATGAAGACTGAGTCCAAGTGCGCCATCAAGACCAAGACAAGACCGAGTCCAAGTGCACCATCAAGACTGAGTCCAAGTGCACCATCAAGACCGAGACAAAACCGAGTCCAAATGCACTCGAGTCCAAGACGATACCAAGACCATTAAAAAAAAAAAGTCTTGAGTTCGGTCTCGAGACCAAGACCTGCCTCAAGTACTACAGCACTAGTATCAGAACTGAAAAAGCTGGATTGCTGCATCTCTTAGTAAAACTTTTGTTGCTATCACAGCCTGTTATCTTTCACTCTTGTCAAATTTCACATCAAACTTAAACTAGGGGTTGTTGGGTCGCCAATCTGATGTGATCCGAACGATCCGGCTCCACCAGTCCTGGCTTCGGACTTTCATCCACATCTCTTTGGATTTGTGAGCAGTATGTAGGAGTGGGCTGAGGTAGAGCAGCCGTTGACTCAGTTTGTCTTCCTCCTCCCTTCTCCTCCTCAGTTGACGTAAAGCGTGATGAGAGAATTCTCCAGCTGCTGCCCAATTATCATCGAAACGACTGCAGAAAAAGTTTGTATCACGTTTGTGTCCGTGGTGAAACAACAAACCGAGATGATTAAAAAGCTGGTAGCAGCTGAAGTTTGTGTTTTCTTCCGGTCGAAGTAAATACATTCGTGTCCCTGTCCAATCAGAACCTTCCCCACCCCCAGACGCTGAGAAGAATTAAATAAAAGCGATTTAACATGTTTTCCATGTTATTCAGAATTAATATTTCTATGTAAACTCAAAGGAGAATATTTTAATTCAGAACAATTTAAATCAGAACAACTAATTCAGAATAAAAAAATAAATCATGTAAACGTGGCCAGTGATACTGAAGGTGCATGTGTAACTCTGCGAAGGGTTGGCCACCATCTTGTCTTTTTGCTCAGAAATACCTTGAAAAACATTTTTACTGTGAGCTGGCTGGCCTCTCCACAGGCCTGACCCATAACTCGGCTTGTTTAATACTGTTCTGTGCAGCGACCCAAAAGCTTTCTACGCAAAAACATGTCCCCGGCAACAAGCAGTGGTACGCTCTCCACCGAAAAGCTCCACACTGCACCTTTAATACTAGTGTTAAACAGCTCTAAATCTGAGCAGTGTATAAAGTCATAAACTTTTACACTCCACAAATGTCAAAATGAAATCTTATGTCTTAAGTATCTGAAGACAGTTACAATAAAACAGTCCAGTAGTAAAGCTTAATAATAACAGACCTACCAGAGTCCTCCACAGAATTATAGATTCATAAAAATATAAGAAATGTAGTCTTTTTCTATTCTTACTGCTTATATTATCTGTTATGGTTTTTTTATTCAACAATTATATGGGTTCATAAAAAAATAAGTGTGAGAATTAACCTTTATTTTATTTTTCATAGTTTTTTCAATAGTCTTTTTCTTATTTATTTATATGTTGTCTTCTCTCTCTCAGTTTTTTTTAGTTCTCTTTCTCAAAATATTTTATTGTACGTATAATTTCTAGGCCCCTTTTTATTCTTTTCATCACACATCATTCATACGTCTTTCCTTTTCATAGTCATTTATCAGATTTCATATTATTGATTTCAATTTAGATTATTTTGAAATACTTTTTTCTATAGGTTTTAATTTGAATTCCTGTGCAGAATTTTGAACGGTGTACGGGCAAAAAACATGGGACATCATACCACTTCAATGCTGAAGTGGTATGATCCCAAATCTGTATGCCGCTCAAGAAAATCAATAACGGCTCCCTGGCACCCCGCCGAAATGTCTAGATGACATCAAGGCTTGGTTAGTTATACATTTTTAAAAATTTGACTCAGTCCAAAATGGAAATTGTTGTTTTTAAACCAAGCATGTCAACTCATTTTCAGTTTGACATGGGCTCTTTTCAAAAGTACACTAAACGTACAGCCGTGCAGCCCAGGGCTCAGGACTTGTAAGTCGTGACTTGGACTCAAGTCAGACTTTAGTCACTATTTTTAGGACTTGAGACTTGACTTGATAAAATAGACTAAGACTCAGGCTTGAAGGTCAATGACTTGGGACTTAACTCAGACTTGAGTCCTGTGACTTGAGAAGACTTGATTCTTCTCTAAAAAATATCAAAATAAATATACAAATAAATATTTGTAGAAAATATTTTTCTCTTTGCACTTGATACAAGCGGTGCTAAATTTTACTGGAACAAACTGGAACATGTCAAACAAGTCCCTCCCACTTCTGGTACTTTGGATGTAACAGTAACTGAAGTACTGTGTTACGGTATTCTCAAATGTACTATAGTAATATACAGTACAACACAGTAAATCAGAGGGAACTACATAGAATATGATCCTTCCATTTCAGTGCAGACTACTTGACAAAATAACTGTTGTTAAGCACTCTTCAATCTGAATTCTTTCTATTTGGACTGTAATAACTCAGACTCTTGTTAAGACATTTAAAAAGGAAAAAATCGCATTTCTACAACTCTTATAAAAATACTCATATACCATGACTAAGTACAATTTAGTTTAAAAGTCTTATAAACTGCAGAAATCTAAGTTATTTGGTACTTTTTGGTTTAAAGACTTGAAATGACTTGAAGCCCAAAGCAGATGACTTGGGACTTGACTTGGACTTATGGGCCAGTCACTTGAGACTCGACTTGGACTTGCCTGTCTTTGATTTGGGTCTTGACTTGAATTTGAAGTCAAAGAGAATTATTTGAGACTTGCAAAACAACGACTTGTTCCCACCTCTGGTACAACTACCAACCACGGCATCATCATTGGTAAAGATTTTAAGTCTGAGAAGCAGACAGAGGCGGCGCTACCATTAGGCAAATGTAGGTGGCTGCCAAGGGCCCCCAAACCTGGAGGGGCCCCTCAGTGCTACTAATGGTCGAGGCCTCAGATCAATTAGATTTTCTCTCAATATGACCTTAAATGAGAGTAGTTTACTTTTAAACAATAATCATAAGAAAAAAAAAATATATATACATAATGGATGTAAACAAAAATGTGATTGTACTAGCAAAAAAATAAAACTACTTTCAGTTCTGGTTATCTACCTAACTAATAAGACAAGTTTCCAATCCACCATAATTCAAATAAATAAAGATGTGCATGTCTCAAGAACAATGGGGAAAAACAGACAAATTAGTAAAAAAAAAATAAAAATAAATAAATGATAAATGCAGTGGTTAAATCCAGTTTTTATCACTTGCGGCTTTTATCCAGACTCAAATAGTTTTATCTTTAAGTGATGTGGAGTGGGTAATCCACGCTTTTATCTCTACACATCCTCACTACTGTAATGCACTGTAGTCAAGTGGTTAAGTATCCACCTTCCGTTGAGCGAACAAATCCGAATGCTGCGAGGTCAGACCGTTTCTACGAAGTGAAACCAGGACAGCAATTCTTAGCGGCGTTTTCGAACTGTAACTTCCTCGCTGTTAGCACAAAGTTTGTTGTAATCGCGGACAAGAATCCACTACCAGATCGCTGCAAAAAGAAAGTCTGTTTTTGAGGTCGCTGAAAGAAGAAGAGAAGTGGAAAAGGAGCGAAGCCAATCTAAGGTGATTCGTGGCGATTCCTTCCAGTGATTCTGAACGCAAACCGGCTGTAAACAAGCGTGATTTCTGAAGTCAGGAGGAGGCGGGAGGAGGCATTTCTACTTAGGGAACTGTGGAGGAGGGAGGTGGTGTCAAGCATGCGCAACATTTAAAAAAGAACAAACAGTCGCTGTTTTTCTCTTTCCATGAAAATAAAAATTTATACAACCTTTACATCTCGTTTAAAAACTTTAACTCTCTGTTTTTTAACATGGCGTGAGAATTGTGTGATCCTCTGACTGTCTTTTATTGATTTTATTGGCTAATTTTGTATTTGCAAATTTTTGTATTTTTTATGTTTTTATTGACTTGCTTATTTATGGGCCCGGTCAAGCAGAAGTAAACAGCAAGGCCAAAAATTCAAGTTAATGCATCTGATATAAAAATGTATTGAACAGATACATATGTACTCTAGTTTATGAAACTGTTGACCTTTTTTCTGTACCATTTTTGGTTCTAAAGTTCCATACATTTTAAACAGACCATGTATGAAACATGGAACAAAAATTATTTCCCAAATTTCAAGACCTGCAAATCATGTAAATAAATGGATGTATTTCATCATATCTTGTGTTATTCCATCTTTGAACTGTTGATGAAGGGACATGATTTTTAAAAAAAAAAAAGTATTTAAAATGATAAAAATTTGCTTGGAAGGACTGACATATTTTATAGAAATAGTTTCCTTTCATTTTGAAGTAATATTAAAGTATTCAGAAGAAAAAAGTTGACAAATGATGTAAAATCCTGCACCTTCTACTTGTTTGCACAATTTTCCCTCCGTTACTTTTCCCTCCGTTACCATGACCTTTCTTAATAAAAAATCTCATGACTCAAAAAGTAAGAGGTTTTTCAACCTAATCTTGTACCATATGGTAGAAAACTATATGAAGCAAATATTCAAACCAGTTTGTTAAGGATATGGAAGTGAGAACCAAGAGTTATCACTGTTTGGATTTATTGCCCAAAAGTGCTGCATATTTCATTCCCTCCGTTACCGACATGAGTTTTTTAATTTTTTGTCAACAACTTGAAAGAATATCACAGGTTTAACTTGACCCTGTTGGAGTGTAACTCTTTCCTACATTCTGATACTTTTCTTATTTCAATAGTTCCTCTAGTTTCTGAATAAGAGACATTTGAATGTCAAAAATCTGCCCCTTTTCCCTCCATTACCACTTGACCGGACCCATAGTTATTTTAAGCTTTATTTTATTTAATGTGTTAGTTTGTATTGTGCTCCTGTGCAGCACTTTGGAGACTTTCTGTTGGTAAAATGTGCTGTACAAATAAAGTTCGATTGGATTGGAAAATAAAATCTAAAGTACAAATAAAATCTAAAGTACAATAATAAAAAAGAAACAACAACAAAACAAAAAAAGAAACAAAGTCACATAAACATAATTCCATCAACTCATACATTTTCCTGCATCCTTCTTTAAAAAGCACCGTTCTAACCTCGTGATTAAACGTACGTCCAGAAGTCCCCAGCTCGGCGATTAGCGACGGCTGCACGCGCGCATTAAAAAACACTTATTCTCACACAACAGGTGCTAGCAGCTATTAGCGTTAGCACGGCCGCACCAAAACAATCAACACAATGGGCCCGGCTGATAGACTGTTACACAAGGGACTGGAGTGTGTGTCTGCTTCAGGACGAGTCAGCGCTGTTGGACAACGCGAAGTGTTATGTAAGATTCTGTGTGTTTAGTCAAAAAGAAATCACTAAAAAAGATTCAATTTCAAGATTTATTTCTATGTAAAATGTGCGTCAGTTTTTAAAGTCATAGTATGTAACTTTTCTGCTAAAAATAAACTAAAATAAACCATTTCTGGGTGTGTTTATTGTTAAAAAGCATGTGTTCTTATTGTGAGTGGGCTTGCATCTCCACAAACCTGACTCTTATTTGTCTGCATCCTACTTGTTTCCATGGAAATATTGTCATGTGGTAATACAGGAAGTGCTCCAAAACATTTTTAAGCATCACTAGAATCATTTGGACTTTTGTTTTCAGATCTGGAGTTGCTGATTGCTACTGAACTAAAAGTAAACAGTAGATGTTAACTTGTAAACTACCGCTTCATGACATCACAAAGTGGAACGGAGCATTTTGAGCTTCAGGGATGTAGACAAAGTAAAAATAAAGAATACTCAAACACGTGTGAATGAAACAAAATGCAACTCCTAAATTAAGTCATTTCTTCATGGTCAGACTGTGTTAAAATAAAGTTCAGATTAAAGCTCCCAATTTATAACAGAGCTTCAGACAGAGCAGTGCCTACAGTTACCTTCACACACCCAAGGAATACTAATGAATCAGCTGCAAAGTATCTAAAAAACATTATTCAGAATCCAGCTAGAGTCTTTGTGGTCTGGTGTTTCCATATATCCATATATACTGTATTTTTCGGACTATAAGTCGCACTTTTTTCATGGTTTTGGGTGTTTCTTGTGACTTATACTCCAGGGCGAGTCTTGTGTATCAGTATCTGCTTCTACTATTACTCCTGTACCACTGTCACTTCACTCTACTATGCGTGTCTCCTGCAGAAAGAGCCTCTGTTCTGTCTGTGTCATGTCAGTCGATCACATCAATACAACACAACTAAGAAGACTAAACACACACATAGCGAAATATGCAGCCAAAAAGAAAGTTTGGAGTGAGCAAGAAACTTGTGACAACCAGAAGAATGCTCCATGGAACTTTCCTGTAAGTGGCTTGAGGATGTGGTGCTCCATTTAACTCTGGAGGTCATGGATTTGCTCAGAAGTGACAGTGAGGATGAAGAATTCAATGGGTTTAGTGATTTGGAGTGAGATGGAGAGTTTGGTCAACTTGTTCTGTTGTTTATGCTATAGTTATCTCAGAGACTGTATATATGAGTGGGACTTCTGACCCTGGCTCCAATTGACTTACATTGGGATCTTGTCGCTCCTCTCTCTGTGACTGCTGCAGTGAGCCTCGTCATTTTCGTCGTAAAATGTTCATATTAACTCGCTCTACATGATCCTGAATTTTTTTAAATTTATTTATTTTTTTACAATTTTGTCTGTCAATAGAGCATAGGCTCCAGATTCACTCCTGTAACTGTGAGCATTGCAAGCCTCATTTGAACAGCGCTGAACACTATGGGTGACCTCCCACTCACTTAGTCCACTTCTTTATACAGTCTATAAGTTATCTGAAGAACTGTTCATATGTGACGTTAACAGTCTGTTGTTCTCTATTCTGTTGTTATCACTATAACTTGACTTTCAAGATGAAATGTCGGTTTCTGGTCCAGTGTAACTTATATATGTTTTTTTCTTCTTCATTTCGCATTTTTTGGCTGGTGTGACTTATACTCCAGAGCGACTTAGGGCTTAACACTCAATTCCGATTTTTTTGTGAAATCCGATGTTTTTGCGAGGTCGTTCACATTTCCAATTAAATGCGACTTGTATGTGATCCCCTGTGTGAACATTAAACGGCCCGAAAGTGTCCCGCATGTGCACTGGAGACACGATGACGTCAACCGCAGCGAGCGTGCTCTGTGTTTACAGAAGTTGTCCAAACATGGACGCGAGCATTGAGCACCTGGAGATTTTAAAGTTCCTCTCGTACCGGAGCCAGAACATGAACAACTTACTTGTTTTAAAGAGGAGATTGAGAAGGAGAAGGACGAGGTTTTTGGCCGTAGTGTTTTGTGGGGCAGCGGCAGCGACGTCCGTTGAAAGGAACGTGTGGATGTGGAGACGTACCCAAGAGTGGTGAGTGGTGATGTGCTTCACTTCAGTGACATGGAGTTCATTAACAATTTTTGCCGTCTTCAGCGCAGAATAGTGACGTTTGTGGCTTGTTGATAACGTGTAGGTCGAATGAATGCGCTTTGGCCGTTCACACTGAAGTCGCATGTCAAAAGATCAGATATGTATCGGTTTCAGGAGCACATATCCAAGTGTCCTGGGTCACATTTGAAAAAATCGGATCTGTATCGTCATTAAAAGATCAGATACAGGTCACATAGAAGCCAAAAAATCGGATTTGGGTCACTTCAGGCTGCAGTCTGAACGCAGCCTTATAGTCAGAAAAATAAGGATATAAGGATGATGATCTGTTGTAACTGTTGTCATAGTGATTAACAATTGAAAACAAAAGATGACATGTTTTGAATGGTCGTCAGACTGTTGCCTGAGTGAATGTGAGGCCCATATCTGGTGTGTGAGTGTATCTGATGACACGTCTGTCTCTTTACAGTGTCCTCTCTCTCTGTGACTCAGACTCTGCAGCACTCTGCCTCTGACACACTCACAAACATGGCGTCATTCTGTCCTCTCCACACCGACAACACTTTTATTAAACCAAAAATGATGAACCTCCACTGTATGCTTTCATTTTCAACACTTTCACCAGATCATTTTAAAGGTGCACTATGTACCTTTTCTAATGGACGGTCCGCTGTCTTGTTGAGTCATTGGAGATGTTATTACTTTGCCTTGAATGTTCCACACCTACATCTCCATGGAGACAAACAGATGAGCTCAACATGCATTCTACTGTGAGCAGGCTTGCCTCTCCACAGATCTGCTCTGTAATCTTGGTGACTTGCAAGGAGATTGAAAGGTTTAATGCTATACTGGCCACGTTTGTTGTTCGTTATGTTTTTTAATTCCAAATTAAATAGTTCTGAATTGAAATATTGAGTTTACATGGAAATAATAATTCCAAATTGAGGTTTACATGAAAAACACGTTAAATCGACTTTATTTAATTCCGCTCAACGTCTGGGGGTGGGGAAGAGTTCTGATTGGCCAGAGACACAAACGTATTTACGTCTACTGGAAGAAAACACATACTTCAGCTGCTACCGGCTTTTTTATCATCTTGGTTTGTCGTTACGCCACAAACACAAACATGATACCAACTTTTTTCGTGGTCATTCCGATGATAATTGCGCAGCAGCTGGAGAATTCTCTCATCACGCTTTACGTCTGTCAGCTGAGGAGGAGAAGGGAAGAGCGTCGGAGAAGGGAGGAAGAAGACAAACGAGTCAACGGCGGCTCTACCTCAGCCCACTCCTGCATCCCACTCACAAATCCAAAGAGACGTGGATGAAAGTCCGAAGCCAGGACTGGTGGAGCCGGATCGTCCGGATCACGTCATAAGGGTGTCCCAATGAGCATGTGCTGAACGACCGGAATTCTTTTTAAGAAGAATAAACGTTAACATGATCGAGGAATAAGTTAATTCAGCTTTAAAATCTGAATAAACCACCCACTTACTTCGGAATTAAGTTTAATTCCGAATAATAATTTTTATTAGGAATTAAGTGTTTACATGCTCTTTTTAAAGCAGAATTTATATTCAGAATTAAATTACTTTTATTCAGAATTAAAACTCGCATGCAAACGAGTTGTCAAGGTCCCCAATAAATCAATAACCAAATTAAAAATGAAAGGAATTAAGTGAGGTGCAATTCATGGTAAATTATACAAAAGTTTATTCTTGGACCCTGGAACTAGGTTTGTGAAATTTTGACAAGAAGGAGGCTGAGAAGGTAGCTCAGCCCACTCCCACATCCCGCTCGCAAATCCAAAGAGACGTGGATGAAAGTCCGAAGCCGGGACTGGTGGAGCCGAATCATCCAAATCCGGTCAGAAGGGCGACCCAACGAGCATGCACTGAACAACCTCAATTATTTTTAAGAAGAATAAATGTTTACAAGATCAAGGAATACATTAATTCAGCTTTAAAATCAGAATAAACCACCCACTTACTTCAGAATTAAGTTTAATTCCGAATAATCACTTTCATTAGGAATTAAGTGTTTACACGGTCTTTTTAAAGTAGAATTAATTCGGAATTATTCTGAATTAAAGCTCTCATGTAAACGTGGCAAGTGTAAACTGTAGAACATGATACCTAACCAAGCTTGAGTACAGCTAGTCTGAGAATTACAGCTCTAGACTTTAAAGAGCATTAAAGTACAAAATACAAAGTAGTAGTAAACTCCAAACTCCCTTAATTTGAAGTACATTGAACATATAGGACTGTAGTTTACTGAAGAAAAGCAAAAGCTCTCAAAACTTTTATGTATGTCTATGTCTGACCCAAAGTGCACTCACATGACTACACCTGCAGGGGGAGTTCATTCAAAAACTACAGTGTACACAAACATAGTATTTGGAGACAATGTATTTATGTAAAAACAGTTTCAACTTCTCCTTACTGCTGTTGTCCAGTAGAAATCCATGCTCAGACTTTGCAGAGACATCACGCTTAGGGGAGTTCGACATGCATCTCTGCTGACGGAATGTTCAGCAGTTACTATGGTGATGCAATGCACATATATGCAAACAAAGACTAAAACGTTTTAAGATAAAGATAAGAAAATGGATTTGAACAGGAGATTTTCAGGAGCCTGCGGTCGATGCGAGGGTTCACGGTCCTGTTTAGGAGTTTGATTTTCAATAAAAAGATGAGAGTGACTAACTGAAAAACTGTTGATAGTAATTTTATGTGTGAGAAACTTGTTTAACAGCACAAATCATCTCACCTCTAACTCAGTTCTTATTGTTCAGATTGTATTAAAGTGCTCATATTACGCTGTTTTCTGATCTATGTTATAATGTTTCCTCATCACAAACAGACCTGGAGTTGTGTTTTGTTTCATTCACACATGTTTAACACACAAACCCTGCAGATTTAGGCTGAGTTCTTCTCTCAAACTGAAAACACTCTGCTCCACCTTGTGATGTCATGTGGTAATACACCGCTGTGTTTTTAAACTTTGTACACCTTCACTAGAATAGAATTTCTGATCTCTATGGAACAAAAGTTAAAAAAGTAGCTGTTAATTTCAAAACTACCTCTTCATGACATCACAAGGTGGAACAGAGCATTCAGCACTGCAGAAAACAAAATCTAATCAAGTTCAGATGACTGTAGTTAAGAAAGTTTTATCATGATTTGAGTGAATTGCTCTTGACAAGTAAAATTATCTGCCAGTGCATAAGACATTCTGTACTTAAAATATGAAAATACATTTTACTACATTTAAAATGAGAAAAACAACACATTTTGCACTTCAAATAATAAACAAAATCGAATGTTGCTTAAATTCCATTTTACTTATTCCATTTGTACACATTTTGTGTACTGTATTTTTCGGACTATAAGTCGCATTTTTCATGGTTTAGGTGTTTCCTGCAATTTATACTCCGGTGCGACTTATATATTAAAATTTTGACAGTGTCAGCTGTGAGAGGCTCTAGTCTTGTGTGTCAGTATCTGCTGCTCCTGATACTCCTGTACCACTGTCACTTCACTCTACTGCACATGTCTCCTGCAGAAAAAAACACTGTCCTGCTGCAAGTAGTGAAATATTCAGCCAAAAACAGTAATTGAGCAGCAGCAAGAAAGTTTGGAGTGAGCGAGAAACTTGTGAGGGACTGACAGAAAGCGGGAATGGAGAACAAATCTTCAACCAGGAGGATGCACCATGGAACTTTCCTGGAAGTCACTGGATGGATTGACAAAGCCTGGACTTCAGTGACACCGAAACCATCCTGTTGAACTGATGCTGAGTCTGACTCTGATTTTCTAAAATAAATTTCCCCCCAAAAGTGCGATATTTAGTCCAGTGCGACTTATATATGTTTTTTCCTTATTTGTTATGCAATTTTTGACTGGTGCGACTGATAGTTTGAAAAATACGGTAATATAGGACTTAACTTTAACTTAAAGGTTGTATGGAGGATTTTTTTTTGTTTCAAATTGTCAATGAAAGTTTAAAATACCATTACAGAGACACAGCAGCTTTGTAATTATGATGACCAAAAAAAAAAGAATGAAAATCTATCAACTGTGGACGTGTTGAGGACAGATAAACATCAGCCAATAGAAAACGAAGCTCCCTCATTTTCTATTGGCTGTTGGGTTGTCAATCAATCTCCCTAGTGTAACTGACTTGTCGACGCGCGGGGATTATGTGGTTTATGCAGCGGTTCTTAGAGGCTTTTTCAAACTGTCGCTTCCTCGCATTTCGCACAAAGTTTGTCGCGACGGCGGACGAGAATCCACGACCAGTTCGCCGCAAAAGAAAGTCGGTTTTTGAGGTCGCTGAAAGAAGAAGAAGAGAAGGGGAAAAGGAGCGAAGCTAAACTGAGGTGATTCTTGGAGATTCCTTCCACCGATGGCGCGAATGAAACAGACGAAGGGTCTAAAAACTGACGCGTCGGTCGATAAATTACCTCTAGACAGGAAACGTCAACAGTATTTCTGAACGCGCACAAGGACTGTCGCTGTCTTTCTCTTAAAAAAATCCTCTATACAACCTTTAAGTACAGAGCTTCTAACAGAGTACCCTGCAAAAAGCATGGCCAAAACGTAAGATATAAACTCTTAAATCTATCAGGAAATGACTTAAAAGTAGTGAAATGATCTGTCTGTGCAGCAAAAACACTTTACTCGACAAGTTATCTTAAAATAAACCACCTCTAGACTAGAATGAAGCCGTCTCAGAGCTAGTAAGTCGATAATAAATCCGAAAACAAGATAAATAACCTGATATAAGTGTTTGAATTTGCAGTGTAGTGCTTTCAGTTAGCTCTAAACCCCGTATGATTAGACCGGGGCACCATGGAGCCAGCGCGACAGTCTAGAGCCTCAGACCATACTTTCACTTGAGAGGCCATTTTGAGTTTTTCGCCCCTAAATAGCGTTTTAACAGCTCCTTATCAGTCAAGCATATGATAATTTGAGTCTTATTTGCACACAGCCAAATGAAAATGTAAATGAGCGCAGAGAGGAGGCAGGATCCCTTGTGATGTTGGCGATATGGAAATGCTGGTTACAGAGTTAATCACAACACTGGGTTGAATTAATGGAGTGGTGAGCGGCTATGCTAATGTAATGCATAGGGGAAAGCTGAATATTTAGTCGTATAAGCAAGAAAAAGGCTCCAGATATACGAGGAGAAAGGGGAAATCGTATGCAAAAATAGCCCAGATTATTTCGGCGCAAAGACATGTGAGTAAATGATTCATTAGAGGTTATATATCCGACGGTTGTTGGGAGAGTTCCAGGTTCTTGTCACTCTGTAGGTAAAAACTGACAGTAATGGATGGAAATCAAAAATGCTTCATTTTAAGTCAATAACGGCGGTACACAGGCTACATTTGACTACTTTAGCATTTTAAACTGATGTGTGTGCACGTGGAAGACATAAACCCATAAAAGTGACATAACGCATCTTTAAAAATGTGAAAAAATGAAATAAAAAAATGCAAAAATAATGACTCAAACTCAAACACAATCTATATGTACGGTTTTCATGTCACAGTCCATTTACTGATGCCAATTTGAAGGTCACTTTTGTCATACAAACAGTTTTATATACTGTATGTTTAGTTGTTAATTGCTACAGCAACGGTTCAGTTTTTTCATGTCTCTCTAGATCAGGGGTCTCCAACATTTTTCCTCCAGTGAGCTACCTTTACAAAACAAAAACGCCAGAGAGTTACTCATTTTTAGCCTGATTCATCAGCTGGTTTCACTTCATGGAAACCGTCTGACCTCGCAGCAATAGGATTTGTTCACTTGACGGTAGGCGGGTACTTTTTTAATTTAACCAATCACTGCTATTTGGTTGTGATGTATGTAATGCTCCAAATCCCGTAGGAAGAAGGGCAATAACGTCTTTCCCCTTGATAAAATTCACCAAACATTCTCTTTGCTCCGGCTTTAAATCCTCGATCTCGGGAATCGTTGCCAACACAGAATGTCTGTCTTCGTCTTCGCTGATTTGTTACTGTTGTGACGGCATGACTTCACAGCTCTTCTCTGATTGGTCGGTGCGTGGTCTACAACTTCCAGGGTTCTTGCAAACCATCTAGTGTATTCTGATTCCTGACTTAGTTGCTGGAGAGAAATTAAACTGATCAGAGGCACTAGCGGCCTTTTAGCGGCTGCAAGAAATTGAGACGATTATAAGAAAGAGGGTGAGCCTTTAGGTAGAGTTAGATGCCTATAAAACATAAACCATCATCCATTTATTAGTGCACAACTGGGCTTCAAAATGATACATGTACAATGGTAACAGGCATGTAATTAACCAATTTTTTGTTCTTCATTACAAGGGTTTAATCCAGAACTCCCTTGGTGAGCTACTTGGAAGAGCTACTCCCGAGCTACAGGTTGGAGACTCCTGCTCTACATTATTGAAGAGCATTGCAACTGTTAATTTCACAATTTTGTTCCAGTTTATTTACTTTTAATATTGACCTTCTCTTCTGTGAGTTCATGCTGCCCGGTGATTGGTTAACTCCACCTGTCACTCACTCTAAAGCTTAGTACAGAGTTGCATTTAAAGGTACATTATGTAACTTTTCTAATTGCTTTTGTCCATGGAGATGTTATTGCTATGCATATGTTCCATAGTATGGCATTAAACTTGTATCGATGGAGACATGCAGGACACTTGATGTCATGTGGTAATACAGGAAGTGCTCCACTGTGTTTTTAAACTCCACACACCTTCACTAGAATCATTTGGATGATTTCAGTTCTGGAATTGCTAATCTCTACTGAACTAAAGGTAAAAGGAGCTGTTCACTTGAAAAATACCATTTCATGACATCACAAGGTGGAACAGAGCATTTTGAGCTTTGGAGATGTAAACAGACTAATAATAAAGTGTTACTCAAACATTTGTGAATGAAACAAAACACAAATCCAAGTATGTTTTTCATGAGATAAAAACATTTTAACATGACTTAAAGCTCACAAGAGTCCATGTTGTGTAAGACTGCATTTAAAGATGCACTATGTAGCTTTTCTGGAAGAATGTCCATCTATTGCTTTTCTCCATGGTGATGTTATTGCTTTGCGTATACCAGTAAACTTGTCTATCTCCATGGAAACGTCGGGGACACCACTAGACCAAACTGGATAATTTCAGACCTGTATTGCTAATCTCTGCTGAACTAAATGTAAAAGGAGCTGTTCACTTGAAAACTACCAATACGTGACATTAGGGATGTAACAGTAACTGAAATATCGTGATATTCGTATGGTCAAAGTTCTCACAATAATATCGTGGACCATCACAATATATCGAATTACAAGTCTCTTTGCTTAAATGACAAGTTGTGGTGCAACAATAGCTAAAACAGACAGGAGGAACTACATAGACCATGATCCTTTGCTCCACTTCAGTGCAGACTACATGAAGAAATAACAGTATTAAGCACTTTTAAGTCTTAGTTCTTTGGATTAAAGTCTTGTCAAAGCATTTTAAGAGGAAAACGTAGCATATTAACAGTTTTGTTTGACTCCACAAAATATTGCAATAAATATCATAATGTTAGATGTATATCGTGGAAATACTGCATAAATATCGTTAGAAATTTGGATATTGTTACATCCCTAATCGTGAGCTTTCCCACGATATCGCAATAAATATCATAGAGTGAGGTTCATACCGTGACGATATTGTATCATGAGACTTGGATATCGTTACACCCCTACGTGATTTTACAAAATGGAATAGAGCATTTTGAGCTTTGGGATGTAGACAGACTAATAATATGTATGTTTTTAATGAGGTAACATCATTATAACATGACTGAAAGCTCACAAGAGTCAGTTTTGTGTGATATAGGCCATTTAAGAGAACAGCATGTGTATTCATAACATTCATAATCGGATCACGTTAGAGTTTTTATCACGATATGACCAGCAGCTCTACATGTTTACACACACTGTTCAAATCTCCGCGATAAGGCAGCCCTTAAAGCCCCTCCTCTGTTCTATTGTTGCAGACGCATTAGGTAAGGTGGCTGTAAGTCTTGCTGCAGCCATCTACTTAGCATTCGAAGCCCAAATCAAGGCGCTGTGATAAGGCCTGTCGCAGCGGCAACAGTTGCTATGGGAAACCTGAGGCAGGATGCTGAGGAGAAGGAGCAGGGAAGCGTCTGGGGAGAGGGAGGGGGAGCAGCAGCAGCAGACAGACTATGCAGGGGACTAGAGGACAATTCTACCGAGTCAGTTGTCTCAAAATGACCCCTCTATTGTTGTGTTTTGAGATGACATCATTGCCTTCGGTTGACTGTTAAAGGGCCCAAACGACGCTGTTCTGTGATTTATGTTTTAATGTTGTTTCTTCGTCACAAACAGACATGGAGGTGTGTTTTGTTCTGCTTCATTCACTCATATTTAACACACAAACCTGCAGATTTAGGCTGAATTGAAGACAAAATGTGTTATTTTAACTATTTGAAAGTTAAATGTGGGTTTGGTTTGGGGTTATTTGCCAGAGTTGATATGGTTGAAGTTAATTCAACTTCCCTTAGTGTTAAAGGGACAGTTCAGAATTTTGGACATAGGACCTCATTTCCTAGTGAGTCAGGGTGTTGGAGACGTGTGGAGCCACTTTTTAAATATTCCATCCAGTCCTTGTATTTGCAGAGGTCGCTGGTGCTAGACTAGTGCATGTCAATGGCCACAGTTAGCATGACACTAAAAACAGTCTTACCTACTCCACAAAACACCCCAAGCAAATCTATTATTACACCAGACTGTCTATGTAAATGTCTGTGTTGATAGAATAATGTTAGAAGTAAAACCAACCTTGCATTTGAAGGATTTACGTCTAAGCAGCAGCAGCGACTTGTACTTCTGGATAGAAAGCTTGGCAGTGGCGGACTGATATCACCTAACACCTATTTTACCGGCAAAGTAATAGTTTGCAGCTACTATAGCGACACATAGAGCACATGTAAAAGCCTGTTCCAGATATGGCCATGTTTATATCATCACAGCTAACTAGAGCACAGTAAAATTCCACTGCTGCTGAGGAAATAGTCCCTCAACATGCAACGATTCATGTGATGCAAGGTTAGTTTTACTCCTAAAATGATTCTATTGACACAGACTTTCACATTGACAGTCTGGTGTATAATAGATTTACTTCGGGTGTTTTGTGGACTGAGTAAGACTGTTTTTAGTGGCAGGATAACTATGGCCATTGACATGCACTAGCCTAAGCACCAGTGACCTCTGCAAATACAAGGACTGGATGGAATATTTTAAAAAGTGTCTCCACACGTCTCCAACACTCTGGATAACTAGGAAATGAGGTCCTATGTCCAAAATTCCAAACTGTCCCTTTAATTCAACTTCCACTAGTGTTAATTCAACTTCCTTTAGTGTTAATTTTGGCACCTCCCACCCATCAGTTCAAACTCTCGCAAGTGAAGATCAGTTTGAACCAGTTTTGTACATCATTTCATCTTAAATTATCTAAAATAAAGTGTAAAAATAAAAGACCTCTGTGTGCTGTTTGGCTAAATCAGAATAACTCTACAAAGTGTTAAACATTTACTCTCAAAACGTTAATATAACTCTTGATTTCGGGGTTAAACAGGAACTTTGGTCCAGTGTTACTTAATGAACATTTCCAAAAATATTAAATTAACTCAGATTGGACTCATATAAACCCTGAGAAAATGTTAAAATTGATTCTGTGAGAGTCAATTTTAACACTGAGTGAATTGTCAATCTCTAGAGAAAGAAATGTAAACGGTAGCTGTTAACTTGAAAATGACCGTTTCATGACATCACAAGGTGGAACAGAGCATTTTCAGCTTTGGAGATGTAGACAGACTAATTGTTAAGAATTACTCAAACATGTGTGAATGAAACAAAACAACTCCAGCTATGTTTTTGATGAGGTAACAACATTTGAGTCAATTTGCGTAATATAGGACCTTTACATTAGATAACCAAATTTTTTTTTACCGCAGTACAGCTATATTGTACAAGCAGTTCTTGAGGTCAAACTAAGTCTACTCTAAGCTGAAAGAAAGTATTTTATTGTCGCATAATCAGTAAGTACGTGTTAGAATGCTAGTTGTTGTTAGCTCTACCGACATTGTGGCAATTGACATTGTGGTCTCTGGGAAAGTAGGTAAGTGAGGAATAATTTTGGACCACTGCAAACCGTTTACAATGAACTAGTTCTGTTTTTTCAAGTTTTTTAAGGCAGTAGAAAGCGAGTACAGTGTCTTTAAAAGTATTTTTGTACGCGATCATACTCCACTTTCAAACGGTGGACTGGAGCGACTTCCTGTTTGTGTTTATTACGCGGAATTTTCGACGTAACGAAACAAAACCTCAAATATTGAACCTTACTGTTTGTATTTAATAACAAGGTGCACGTTATAAAACTTAAGAAATGTTAGAAATGTTCCCGCAGTATTGGAAGGAACGTCACCAGGCCAAGTCACAGTTACAGGTTAGATCTGCGGAGAGGCGATCCCATTCACAGTAAGAATGTTTTTCCCAAGGCATTTTTCAGCATTAAAACACTTGTCATTTAATAAAAAAAGATAGAAATTTCAATGAATAAATAAGTGCCAGGTAAAGCTGTCTCCATGGCAACAAGCAAGCGCCATACCCTCCCATAGAAAAGTTACACAGTGAACCTTTAACAATGGTTGTGTTTCAGTAAAAGCTTCAGTTGGAATGGCGTGATGTCACTTAAAAAAAGGAAATTTCAAAAAGATAGTGTACGGAGGGTGGGTTTTGATTGACAGGTGGCGGCAGGAGCGGCGGAGAGGAGCCGACGGGGGGAGGAATGATCAACGCAGTGACGCAGGTGGGTTTGGGCCAAAGAGAGAGAGAGAGAGAGAAAGAGACAGAGAGAGGGAGAGGAGAGCGTCGCTATAGAAACGAGGTGTTGACTTAGCGCAGTTTCGAGAATCTAGTGACGTATGGGAGAAAGAGAGAGACGGAGGGAGGGAAAGGAGAGATAGAAGAAGAGAGAGGGTCGGCCGGACGTGTTAAGGTGTAGTGTTATGAAACGAGAGAGAGACAGAGAGAGAGAAGGGATGGAGAAAGAGAGACGGACAGAGAGAGAGGAGGAGGGAGAAGAGATAGAGAGAGGGGGAGGAGAGGGTCACTCGGATGTGCTAAGGTGCAGTGTTATGAGATGAGAGAGAGAGAAAGAGAGAAGAGAAAGAGATAAACAGACAGACAGATGGAGAGAGAGGAGATAGAGAGAAGAGAAGAGAGAGAGAGGGAGAGGGAAAGATGTGCTAAGGTGCAGTGTTATGAAGAGAGAAGAGATGGAGAGAGAGAGAGAGAGAGACAGGCAGTCAGACAGAAGAGAGAGAGAGAAGATGAGAGAGAGAGATGAGAGAGAGAGAGACAGACAGTCAGACAGAGAGAGAGAGAGAGATGAGAGAGAGATGGAGAGAGAGAGAGATGAGAGAGAGAGAGAGAGAGAGACAGGCAGTCAGACAGAGAGAGAGAGAGAGAGAGAGAGATGAGAGAGAGAGAGAGAGATGAGAGAGAGAGAAAGAGAGAGACAGGCAGTCAGACAGAAATAGAGAGAGAGAGATGAGAGAGAGAGAGAAGAGAGAGAGAGAGAGAGAGAGAGAGAGAGAGAGAGAGAAGAGAGGGAAAGAAGAGATGGAGAGAGATAGGGAAAAGAGAGGGCCATTCAAATGTGTTAAGGTGCACTGTGATGAAACGAGAGCGAGAGAGGAGATGGAGAAAGAGACAGAGAGAGAGGGGGAAAGAAGAGATAGACAGAAAGAGAGGGAGGAGAAAGAGAAGAGGGTCATTCCAATGTGTTAAGGTGCGTTGTTTTGAAACGAGAGAGAAAGAGAGAGAAGAGATGGAGAAAGAGAGAGAAGAGATGGAGAAAGAGAGAGACAGGGAAGAGAGGCTCAGTCGAACGTGTTAAGGTGCACTGTTATGAAACGAGAGAGAGAGCGAGACAGAGAGAGAGAAGAGATGGAGAAAAAAAAGAGAGACAGTCATAGAGAGAGAGAGAGGGAAATAGAGATGGAGAAAAAAAGAGAGCAGGAAGAGAGAGACTCACTCGAATGTGTTAAGGTGCACTGTTATGAAACTCGAAAGAGAGAGGGAGAGACGGGGAGGGAAAGAAGAGACGGAGAAAGAAAGAGAGGGGGAGGAGAGAGGGTCAGTCGAACGTGTGGCGGTGCCGTGTTATCAGACAGAGAGAGGGAAAGAAGAGATGGAGAAAGAGAGAGAGAGAGACAGACAGAAGGAGGAGAGAGAAGAGAGAGGGGAGAGAGGGTCAGTCGAACGTGTGACGGTGCAGTGTTATGAAACAGGAGAGACGGAGAGAGAAAGAGAAGGAAGAGACGGAGAAAGAGCGAGGGAGGAGAGAGGAGAGGAGAGGGTCAGTCGAATGTGTTAAGGTGCAGTGAGCGAAAGAGAGAAAGAAAAGATGAAGACAGAGAGAGAGAGAGAGAGAGACAGACGGAAGACAGAGAGGAGAGGGTCGGCCGAATTGTGTGACGGTGCAGTGTTATGAAACGAGAGACGGAGAGAGAGAGAGAAAGAATAAATTTGGACAAATATTAACGGTATCAGGGCAGCCGGCGATGCAAGGACATGTGGAGGAATAAAGGCGAGGTATTACAGTGTGTGTGGTTGTGATGGAAGAGAAGAGAGAGCGGAAAGTGTTGCTGCGTCTGCGTTCAATGACAAAAATGTAATTAGTTAAAATGATTTAAATCTGAAAATTAACCTTGGATGCAAAACCTTAAGTAACTTGGATGTATTCTGTCTAGTTTTGGGCCCAACTGATCAACAAAAATATACAAAAAAACTAAGAAAAACATTAAATCAGATTGGGAGCAAAGATAACCAAATGTTCCCAATTTTTTACTTATTTAAAGGTCCTGTATTACACAAAATTCACTCTTGTGAGCTTTAAGCTGTGTTATGATGTTGTGAACTCCTCAGAAACCTCCAAAAAAATACCTGGAGTTGTGTTTTGGTTCATTCACGTGTTTGAGTACTGTATTTTTCGGACTATAATGCACACTTAAAATACTTAAATTTTCTCAAAAATCGACAGTGCACCTTATAACCCAAAGTATAGTTCTGCGTTGACTCAACGCACACTGTCGCTGTCGCCTTGTCACAGAAAGAACATTCATATTCCATTGAGTTGTGTCCTTTAGCTGACAGCATCAGCACAGAAGGAGTGAGTTTTTTTGTATTTGTATTTATTTGAGCACTTTTTTCAGCACTTATAGTTTATGCAAATGAGCCATGTGGTTTCAAGTTTGGTTTCTGTAAAACGTAAACAAATGTGCGCAAAGCTGCATTAAACACATTATTACTCAATGTATATTTATATTCCTTCGTAGGAAAACAAAAACAAAACCCAAACTTAAATTATCCAGCCACTTTCACATTCATAATCCGCATTCACCAAGACAGGGAGGCAACGCCGAGCAAATTACGTCACGATCGATCGTGGATGACTGGGCTACGGGATCAGTCTCAAGGTCGTCCATTTGTTTTGCTTCATGTGCCTTATAATCCAGTGCACCTTATGTATGAAAATAGATGAGAGAATTCAACATTATTGATATTGTGCCTTATGATCCGGTGCTACCCAGGCTGGCGCCACCTAGTGCCTCCGTTCAATTTCATTTCTCTCCAGTGACTAGGTCAGGAATCAGAATACACCAGACGGTTCACAAAAACCCCAGAAGTGTGAGTTCGGGCACCAGTCAATCAGCGAAGAGCCATACATTCTGTGTTGGCAACGATTCCCGAGATCGAGGATTTAAAGTTGGAACAAAGAGAATGTTTGATGAATTTTATCAAAGGGAAAGACGTTATTGACTTAATATCTCAGTTGGCCCTGTTAGCAGCGCATTACATATGTCACGACCAAATAACAGTGATTGGTTAAATAAAAAAAGTACCCGCTTACCGTCAAGTAAACAAATTCTAACGCTGCGAGATCAAACGGTTTCTACGAAGTGAAACCGTCTGATGAATCAGGCTAATCCAGTGCACCTTATAGTCCAAAAAATACGGTAATCCAAATGCTCTTTTCCACTTTGTGATGTCATGTAGAGGCAGTTTTCAAGTTAACAGCTATACCTTTTAACTTTTAACAGAAGACATTGGCAGTTCCAGGGCTCAAATGATCTAAATGATTCTAGTGAACTTTCTGTATTACCACATGACGTCACGAGATGGAAAGGAGTGTTTTCAGTTTGAGAGAGGAACGCAAACTAATAACTAAGCAGGGTTTGTGCATTAAACCGTGTGAATGAAACAAAACACAACTCCAGGTCTGTTTATGATGAGGAAACAACATTATAACAGATCAGAAAATAACATAACATGGGCCCTTTAACATTTTCACTCTATTGTAGTTTCGACTTGTACGAAGATTTAATTAAGTCATTTTTTAAAGTTTTGGAAGATAAAATAGTCATAGCTCATTACTCTGTCCCTTTTGTTAATGTTTGTGTTTTTTGTTTTTATTAGTTGACCGAAATAACTGTCCTTTTCGTCATAGTTTGAGTCATCACTGATTACTTTTTAATTTGGTTTTAGAAAACACAATTAACACTGGCTGATGGTTCCTTTTTGTATTAATGTTTTAAAGCTCTATTACTATTTCTAATTGATATGACATCTGCACTAATAAAAAGAATAGAGTTCCACCTCTTTGATAATGTTGGAGAGTGAAAACTGCATGTGTTCTTATTCTGAAGTAACAAGTATAAAGAACTACTACTGTGCTTGTGTGTGCTACAGTTATAATCTGTGACACCCGTGGATCACTGTTATGTTTTGGATATTTTAAAGCGTAATATTCACCTAAAACAACAAAAAAGTGCCCAAACAGCTAGATGACACTGCAGAATCCTACGTGTATCACCGATTAGGAAAGTAAAATTGGAAAACGAAATAAGTACAGAGCAGTGGGTGTGTACCAGTGACGGTGAAAACGGGGGTGGATCGCAGCAATTCAGCATGCATGAATCACTCTAAATACAACTGAGTGGGTAAATGAGACGGGAAAACAATTATAACAAGCTCTAAAAAGTCCATATTGCGCTGTAGGCCTTCGTTAAACTTTTGAATATAACATGAGTGTGTGGTTTTGACGCAGTATAGTCGAAATTATTATCAAACATTATTTTCTATTGATTCTTTGCAGTGACATCACAATGGGGGTGTTCTACGTGTACTAATGGTGCGTTCGTTTATCCATCCGACTCGAAGGTCTGAAGACGTTGCCTACTTACACGCACTGACACGCCCCTTTTCCTCGGACAGTGGAACTCGGAAGAGCTCGGAGGAGGTCGAGGAAAAAAGGCTGCGCCCAGTGTCACTTTTATGAACTGTTTTCATTGTGTTTGGACACTTTCGTGGTTTAAATGACATTTTCAGTCACTCATGTTATTGCAGTACTTTACTACATCCATATCACTGCCTGTGTTACTGTATCATATACTGGGTACTGTCTGTATCTGCCTAGTATGGTAGTATTACTGCAATACCTTACTGCTGTCTGTATCACTGCCTGTGGGGATGGTAAGTATTACTGCAATACCTTACTGCGTTTGTATCCTGTGGGTATGGTAGTATTACTGCAATATCTTACTGTGTCCGTATTACTGCCTGTGGGTATGGTAGTATTACTGCAATGACTTTATTGCGTCCATAGGGTATGGTAGTATTACTGCAGTACTTTACTGTGTCCGTATTACTGCCTGTGGGTTTGGTGGTTTGCGTTCGCCCATGTTTTTAGCCCTTTTCTTGCTTGCTAACGTGCCAAAATGATCTACTATCACGGTAACATTCTGCCATTCTGACATACCACCACTCCGACATTGACGTCTAACTGTCGGAGTGGGGGCATTTCCATTTTTTATCAAACATCCTTGCGCTCCACCATTTTTATTTTCCTTTCCACTTTCCACCATTCTGACACACAAGGTAAATATTAAGTTGCGGCGATGCTCTTTTCGGGACAATATTTTCACGGACTGGTGGCGTAGGGTTCACGCAGTGCACGCGAGAAAACATGGTCCACGTGGTGTATACAAAGCAAAAAAGGTGACGCTCGAAACTATGAGTAGGTTGTCAGAATGGCGACATAAAAGGTGTCAGAAGGGCGGCATCAAAAAGTGTCGGAATGGGGGCATGTCGGAATGGAGGGTTGTCAGAATGACGGGGTGGGGGTCTGTCGGAGTGGCGGTATGTTGGAATAACGGTTGTCCCCCTACTATCACATGACACCAATGCTTTTACTTCACTAATATACTGAATTATACTACTGTATTTATATTGAATTCTTCATTGAGGTTGTGTAGTTGAAGCGCATACTTATTTTGGAGCGCCTAGTACTCGGTAATGCTAAAGCAACAACAGCTTTCCCGTTAACATCCAAGTTTTTCTCCAAGTCGGTCACACGAAACACAATTAAACGGCTAAAACGAGGATGTGACGTCATATCCGAGATCCGAGTGGGAAAAAGATGGATTAACGAACACAGCATGACGTGTAATGGCGAATGTTTAGAAGTTACCGTGGTGACACAATGCAAACATTAGCAAACGCAGCCAAAAAAAGTTTTAAGATGGTCTGAAAGCTCAAGAAAAGTGCAAAATGGATTTATAGAACACATTCTCAGGAGCCTGTGATCAATACGAGCATTTGTAGTCGTGTTTAGGAGTTTGATTCTCAGATCTCTGGTCAGACTGTGTTTAAAAAAAAAGCGGATAAAGTCTAATTTGAGTGACAGAGCTTCAGACAGAGCAGTGCTTACAGTTAGCATCACACCTCCACGGGTTATTAAAGACATCAGCTGCAAAGTATTAATAAGAACTGCTCGAAAACCCGTTCAAATGCGACGGCGACACCTTGAAGCAGAATTATGCAAATATAAAACGACATATAAATAAATAAAAACTCAAGACAGCATTTTTTCCACAGACTTTCACTGCCATTTTATGTGCCAGGTTTTTTAATGTTCAGTGTGACCTCTCTAACAGAACAGCTCTCATTATGATAACCAGTGTAGTCAGCTAATTATAATAACAATTACAAGAAAGGTAACACTTGATTTGAAAATAAAAAATGAACCAAAAATAAATCCAAACTAGATAAAAACCCAAAAATAAAATAAAAAAACACTTAGTAGTTTAATTTTTTCAAAAGTGATCTATAAGTTTCTATATTTTTTCATTAACTCGTCTTGAGGATAAAAAATATTCACGATTTTGCACTTCGAGTCTCTCTGAAAAGCGATAGTTAGCTTACCTTTGTCAAAATGGCAAAGTCTTTTCTTCCCCCGCACAGATCCAATCGCACACGAAAAACACGGAAATACAGCTGTGAATTACTCCTCTGTCAGTGATAAGTCTTTGTCCAAAAGTTTTTTCTCGATCCAATTTCAGCGCGTTGAAGACAGAGGAAGCCAAGTTTGAATTTTATTTCCTGTTTTGTGGTGTTGGAGTTCCGATAGCATCCATTTTGTCCATTGTGACGTCCGCTAACTGCAAAACTCTATAAATCCATCTTTAACAATGAAAAGAGGTGGGTTTTCCAATCATTCATAGGCACTAGTGTTAACAATAGCAGCTAGCTTAATGCTAATAGCGGGAGCGTTGTCGTTTTGTCCATTTCGAATACTGATTTTATTAGCAAAAACAGCGAGCGTTCTGTCATAGCTGTTTGTAGCTTTCTTATCTGCTGGCTATCTTCTTCTGTACCGCTATTAGCTTAGCATTTGCTATTATTAACACTAGCAGAGTTACATCCTGATTCAAAGTGGTATAATCCACAATCGCAGTTCTTCTTTGTCAACAGCAGACGAAAAACATTTTGCATGGCTACAAAATAGAACAAAATACTTTCACTCCCGTACGTTTACATATATATCCCGTATATTTGTTTTTTTTTTGTTTTAGCTTTTCCTCAATCCCCTGAAAATACTGTTTGTGTTTAGCAGCACAGTCAGAGCGGCCGTGTTGAAAAATCGCAAAGGCGGGCCACCACGTAATACCTCTCTTTTGTATATATTCTTCAGATGTCCCCAAAACTCAATAAAGATTTCATAATTTTTTATAATTTACTTCTTTGAATGAAAATATATTTACGGTATATATAATATGTACTTTCTGTCCTTTATATCAATATAGCTTTCCTTTGTCCATTGCATTTTCCATCTGGAGAAGACAGTAGCCACAAAATGGGTGAAAAAAGTTGAAAAAGTGATTTGTTGTCCTGTTATGAAAATCCAGGTCAGAAACACGTTCCTCAAAGCATCATTTAATATGCAGTGTCCTTGCCAAATCCGTCATAGCATAGCAACCGTTATTAAGTCTTTCTCCGAATATATACACTGAGTGGATATATTGTAATTCAGATAGCATCGCTCGTAGCTTTTTCTTGATATTGTGGTCACAGATGATAAAAACTGGCTTGGTTTTTCGTCCGACTTTGGCAAACAGTGATTATAACAGATTGTACATGTAACTGAATGATTGTGGCGTTTACATAATACCCAAGCTGGTCTTACTTCCTCTTTCTGGTCGTTTCTTCTCATCAACAATTTAGCGATGGGAAAAATACATGTTAATCCTTTTTCTGATTTTTAGATTTGAGTCTCTTGTACGTTTTCTTTCGAACCGCTTTTAAAAAGGAGGGGTTCGTTTTGGCCTTTGCCCATGAGGCCTTTCAGCGAACTGTGGAGGCCCAGCTGAGGCAAAGGTACTGGGGTGGGAAGGGTCCCGCAAGTGGGGATACCTCCTCCGATCGAAGTTGGAATTTGTGTGCACGATATGGACTGAGCCTGGGAACACGGCGATGGGTTGTTGTTGTTATTCAAACCGGACCCCATCCCGAGACTCATCATGTTATTGTTAAAATGGTGCGTTTTGTAATAGTGATTCATATGCTCCGTTCGCGCGAGGTTCGGTAAGTTGACGATTTCAGGATGGTGTAGCCTTAAACTCTGACCTCCTCCTATGCCGCTACTACCGCTTTGCGATATGGTAGATCCTCCGGAAATTCCGCTACCTCTTCCGCTAGCTCCCGCGCCGAGTTCGTCCTCAACGTTTATAATTTCGATTGCTCTAGCCGGCCCGTGGTGCTTGTGTAGCTGATGTTGCTTTCTCAATTTATAGAAAACCACGAGCATAACCGCGGCCATGAACGTTATCGCGACAAAGCACCCGATTATGATTTTGGTAGTTTTCATAACGTCGTCCAGGCCTGAGTATCCTGGTTCTGTAATTGGAACGGTAAAAGTAGGTCGCGTCGCTTTTGGAGATAACGATGACCAACCCGCAGATAAAGAGGAGGCGGTAGTCGGAACGCCATCTGGGATAAAATTTCCGGAAGAGGTCGGAAAAAACGTTTCATTAATAACCACACGCGCCGGCTCCTCCTCTCCGTTCGTTTCCATAGTTTCAACCGTTACCGTGGTGAAATACGTGTAGTTGACGCTAGCATCTGCCGCCGTAACGTTGAGGACCGCTGTTGCCGTGGTGTTGCCGGCCGCGTTGGTTACCATGCACGTGTACTGCCCGGTATCGCGGAGAGTGACGTTCGTAAAGTTGAGCGTGCCATCGTGAAGGACGGATATTCGGACTTTATAAGAACCGTGCGTCATTAGGGTACCATTTGGTGTAATCCAATTGACGGAAGTTGTTGACGTGCTCGTACGGCATTTTAACTCAGCAGCCATTCCTTCGGTAACGTTGAGATCGGTCGGCGGTTCAACGATAACAGGAGCGTAGCAGGTAAAATGGCTCTGGTCTAATTCGCCTATGTACTTCCCTTTTAAAAATGGCGGGGCGTGACATCGTGCGCAACATGTCGTATTACTGGGAACGGTTTCTTTGAGCCACCAGCTGAGCCAAAGAATGTCGCAATTACACACCCATGGATTGTGGTTAAGATGCACACGCTCAAGCTGGTGTAACGGCGTGAAAAGATCGTGAGGCAAGGAGTGCAAGGAATTATGGGACAGATTGAGCTCCTCTAGGTTTTTAAGATCATCGAAAGCGTTGCGTTCTATGACTGAAACTTGAGAATGCATCAGCCACAGTTTACGCAACGCGATCAAGCCCTGAAACGAACCAGGTCGGATAATTTCCAAGCGGTTTCCGGACAGCTCCAGCTCCTCCAGTCTCACCAGAGCGGTCAGTTTGGGAATGTCTTTGAGTCCGCACATTCCGAGATTCAGATATCGTAGATTGACGAGACCGACGAAAGCAGCGTCGGAGATGAAATCCAGTTTTTTGAGCTCGCCCAAGTCCAGTCGGCGAAGGGAGGGCACGCGTTGGAAGGCGTAGCCGGGCAGGGTTTCGATGGGGTTGTTGCGTAGCCAGAGCTCGCGGAGTTTGCTGAGGTACTCGAAAGCGTGGGAGGGCACCAGGGTGAGTCGGTTGTCGAACAGCTCCAGCGTGTTGAGGTTGGGGAGGCCATTGAACGCGCCCACTTCGATCTGACGAATCTGGTTCTTGGACAGTTGGAGGATCTCAAGGTGACGCAAGTGTTTGAACGTGTCCGATTTGATCACCTGTAATGAGACACAGAAAACAGAAAGCTGAGTTAGGAAGAGTTTTCAGACTATATTGTATAGATCAGGGGTCATCAAACTAAGGCCCGCGGGACGACTCCGGCCCTCCACTTCCCTTTGACCAGCCCCTCTACCCCTCACCACTTGAACTGGCTCTCGGAGACATTCCTCAAAAGTTGTCATGGTCTATTTTTTTAAATTACTTTTTGGCAAATAATAACATGTATTTTGTAGAATTTTTTTTCAATTAAAAAGTTATATTTGAATGAAGTAATTATATTTGTATCTATATTTAAATTATTATATGACGTATTTACTTTTGCCACCAAATTTTAGTCACGGGCAGAGTTCTGTAGTGCAGTTAAGGACAGCAAAATGGCGAGTGTTAAAGTACAAAAAGTTGACAAGAGTGCAGAGTTTTCAAAGAACAGTGGACGATCGATTTGTTTTTTTGTTCAGCGAAGGACCATGCAGTTTGTCTGATATGTAAAGAAAGTGTGGTGATTTTCAAAGAATATATAGGAGCGATAATGTGGCCCCCAGAGAAAAAAAGCTTATTGACCCCTGGTGTAGATGAACACTGCAAAAAGTAGGATATCTGTAAAGGTTTCTGTATTTCTATTACTATATTTTACATTTACTTGAACATTTATTTAATTATGCCAGTCTCTTTTTATGCTTGCTATGCTTATTTTGAATTTATTATTAACATTTGTATTTTTTCTCTTTGTTATTATATTATATTGCGATGTGTGTGCTACTGTGTATAAATAGGTGCACTGTGTAACTTTTCTGGTAAAAGGTCATTGCTTTGCTAAGTTTAGTTTGTTGGTTTATTTTAACAGGGAGCATGTGCAAGTACATTAATTTCTAAAAGAAGAGATGCAAGCGTCTTTGAGTGTCCAGAAAAGCGCTATATAAAACTGATCCATTATTATTATTATTTTTATGCTTTAGGACAGATTTATCTAAAGGTAGTTTCCATCTGCAATCCCCGTTCAGGTTAGGTTAGGTTTATAAAAATACATATAAATATTCACCCAATTTAATAAAACCAAGCATTTTCTCATTCTCTCATTCAAACACGTCACACACATTTCCACATTTCCACATTTAAATTATTCAAATAGTACATCAGTCGTTCCTGTGTTTATCTCCATGGAGACAAGCGGGTGACACTACCGGGGTCAAGTAGGCTCTATTTACGCTTACGTCACAAACTGGGAAGACGTATGGAAACATGCAATGACAACTTTCGGTGTAGTTCCTGAAAATGGGCTCGCCGACCCATTTGATCGACGGTAAAATGAAGACTGCATACATATGTGCTGTTTGGAATCATCTGGAATTTTGCACCTCATCTCTTCTAATCGCACTCGGAGTTGTGGGAAAATTATGAAAACTGAGGTATGGTTGTAATTCTTGATTCACCGAACATAAAGGAACATTACAATGACATGGAGATGAAAAAAACTGTGACATTTTCTTATTTTTCCAAGATTTTTTTCAGACTTACTACTGCAAACAGAACCCGCCGGAAGTTGTAATCGCATCTTTCCAAACGTCTTCTTGATTTGTGACGTAAGCGTGAATAGAGCCTATTAGTCAATCAATGTTACTGAACACAAAAAGTATTCATTTAGACAATATTTACATATTTCGGTCTCTTAAAGGTACAGTATGTAACTTTCAGTCAAATGAAGCTCATGGAGGCTTGCAGTTATAGGGGAGAGTTTGGAGCCTAGTTCCATATTTGGAATTCCGACCGCAAGTATCATAGAAACCAGGTTGTTGAAGGCAATGCCCCGTACCCTTACTGCCCACACCACTGAGCCCGCCGGAAGTTGTAATCGCATCTTTCTAAACATCATCCTGGTTTGTGACGTAAACGTGAACAGAGCCTATTACAGGTTCGATGCAAGGAGATTGACTGATTGTGTAGAGGTGGCCCCGCTCACAGTAAGAATATATGTTTTTCAAGGTATTTTTAGCCACAAAAAACACCTTGAATTGGTTAAAGGTTAAATAGACAGGTTTAATGCAATTCCATGTTACATCTCCACAAAGACGAGCTTGAATTGATTCATATTTATATATTTTATCCATATTTATTGTTTCTAGGAATCTGCTAAATAGATTACTTGGAACTACTGTGAGACATTTCCAACTGTTTCTAATGCGTTTTATTTCTCTGAATCTGCCAGAGGAGTAAGAAAACAACACAGGTCCAAAGAGGCACAATAACAACTTAGTTTAATTCAAGACTTTTAAATAAAGTTGTGCATGTTAGTAGAAATAATACACTATTCAGTGTTTGTTTATTCTGGCAATAGAGGAAGTGCTCCACTGTGTTTTTAAACTCCATACACCTTCACTAGAATCATTTTGGACGATTTTAGCCCTGGAATTCCCGATCTATACTGAACTAATGGAAAACTGTAGCTGTTAACTTGAAATCTCCTGCTTCATGACATCACAAGGTGGAACAGCGCATTTTGAGCTTTTTGGAAATGTCAATAAACTCAAGTTATTGAAACGAAACACAACTCCAGGTATGTTTTTAAGGAGGAAACAATATTCTAACATGCCTTAAAGCTCTCAAGAGTGTATTTTGCGTAATACAGGACCATAATAAGTAATTACTAAACATAATACTAATACTGCTTTATAAAGGCAAAAAGTAAACACAATTTGGACTCCTGCGTCTGCAAACTCCAAATATGAGCTGAGTAGCTAAAAACTCGCCTGATCAATTATTCAACACCAAAAAATCAAGAAAAGTGTGTTAAAATAAACAAAGCATAAAGATGAATTATTAATTTAAAAGCTTGTAAAGCAGCATAACTTTAGATAGCATCAGATGCTTCTCACGGCTTCTCTAATTGTAGTCATTTACTATTTAGGCTCATTATGCAGTAAAACCAGCCCCAGTCCTGCTCTCTTATGTTTTATGGTCCTCCTGACTCAGAACAGCTGCTATCACCATAATATTACACTTTCATGTCCTCAGATAAAGTTCATTTGGGCAGGTCTGCGGAACGGCGAGCTGCGCGTGCCAGGTAAATGCAATACCAACCGTGTTAATAGATAATCAATGTTACTGAACACAGAAAGTATTCATTTAGACAATATTTTGATATTTCGGTCTCTTAAAGGTACAGTATGTAACTTTCAGTCAAATGAAGCTCACTGAGGCTTGCAGTGATAGGGCAAAATTTGGAGCCTAGTTCCATATTTGGAATTCCGATTGCGAGTATCATAGCAACCAAAGAGTCAGTTAGGAACCAGGTTGTGATTGTTGCCCCTTACCCTGACGGCCCACACCACTGGTTTGGTAGACGCTTAGGAACGCTGTTAATCAAACTTGTCCTGTCCTCAGCGAAAAAGGCACTTTCACGTCCTCAGATAAAGTTCATCTGGGCAGGTCTGCGGAACGGCGAGCTGCGCATGTCGGGTAAATGCAGCACCAACCATATTAATAGTCAATCAATATTACTAAACAGAAAAAGTATTCGTTTAGGCAATATTTACAGATTTCGGTCTCTTAAAGGTACAGTATGTAACTTTCAGTCAAATGAAGCTCATTGAGGCTTGCAGTTATAGGGGAGAGTTTGGAGCCTAGTTCCATATTTGGAATTCTGATTGCGAGTATCACAGAAATATCAAAGAGCCAGTTAGGAACCAGGCTGTTGAAGGTAACGCCCCTTACCCTTACTGCCCACACCACTGGTTTGGTAGGCGCTGTCAATCAAACTTGTCCTGTCCTCAGCTAAAAAATGCAGCTCATTAGTCTGTCAATAATGCTCATATCTTAATTTGGTATGTGAAGATCTTAGACCAAAATGACAAGTCTGACAGCAACAAAGGGGCGACGTTTTTTCAGTAGGAAGTGAATTGGAGCCAGAGACGATGGAGCCGGAAGAACGCCCACGAACACTTCCTATTTGGAACGCTTCGGCTAGAGGGTTAACTATGTTCATTTATATAAACAGTCTATGGGTAGGTCTACGGGTGGACTTGTCTTGCCCCAGGATCAAGACAAGTTCACTGTGTCCTGTCTGCATTATAAATGGTTTCACTGTCTGATAATCAGGACGTGCTCGATAGCATGCTAGTTTGTGTTAGTATTACCATTATGGCAAAACTCAGCTATGGCCTCCTGAAGTTGTGAAAAGCACTTATAAACTCATCATTGTGAATAATTCGGATGCTCTCAATGCGTAAGATAAGTGAAGAAGGATTTTGGACCACTTCAAACTGTTTTTTACGTTTTTTAGGCAGAAAAAATCAGGTACAGTGCCTTTAAAGGTGCACTATGGAACTTTGGATATGTCATTGCTCTGTCTGAAATGTTCCACAGTATGACATTAAACAGCTCTACCTCGCATTTATTTGATTACAGGTGGTTTTATAGCCCAAAAATACCTCGAAAAAACAGACATTCTGACCATGAGCGGGTTCACCTCTCCACAGATCTGACCTGCAACTGTTTAATACCATAGTGTGATACGTACATTCCAAACAAAAGCATCTGACGGACCCTCCACCAGAAAAGTTCCACAGTGCACCTTCCTGCCTAGTCACTGTACAGTAATTAGAGCAGGACAAGCAGACACAGAAGTTCTTGTTGTTGTATTTTTAAAAATGCAGGAGCAGACGATGGTTATATATTTTGTTCTATTCTAATTGATGATGTGTGTGTTTCCCTCTTTAAGCAGATTCCTGTATATATTAAGAGGCTGTAGGGAGCAGCTGTGCACGGAGCAGCACTACATCATATCTGTCCATTATTTACATGCACTGTTACCATGGAGACTGCACCGCTAAATTATACATATATATTATACATGAGCTTAACGTAAACACATGTGTGATTCATGGGAAGACATGTTTTATTCAAATGTCCCAGAGTCATTTATTATCTTTAAAAAGCTTTTGTAATGGTTCGGAGAAAGGATCAACTTTGGTGCAGTGGTGGAAGAAGTAAACTCAGATTGTTAAAAAGGAGTATTATGTAACTTTTCTAGTGGAGGGTGCGTCAAATGTTATTAAAAATATATAGTATGGCATTAAAACATCTACTGTGTCTCCCACTACACAGCAAAAACTGGAGGGTTAACATTATTTCAGGGTAGAGTGTTATCTTAACTATTTGAAAGCTAAACGGGGGTTCAAGTTGGGGTTATTTGCTAGAATTGATATGGTTGAACTTAATTCATCTTCCTTTAGTGTTAATTCAACTTCCCTTAGTGTTAATTCAATTCCTAGTTAATTCAACTTCCTTAGTCTTAATTCAACTTACCCAGTGTTAATTCAACTTCTCTAGTGTTAATTCATTCCTCTAGTGTTAATTCAACTTCCTCTAGTGTTAAAAACCTGGTCTGTAAACTTCTCTCAGTGTTAGTGCAAAAGGATTCAACTTCCAGTGTTGTTTAACTCAAGTGTAAAACTCTCTGTTAATTCTTTAAGCTCTAGTCAAATGTAACTTCATCCTCTATAACTTAGTGTGTTAATCCAACTTCCTCTAGTGTAATTCAACAAATTCAACTTGTTTCTATAGTATTAATTAATGTTAATTCAACTTCCTCCTCAACTGTAATAATTCAACTTGTGTTTAATTACTTTCTGTGTAGTCAATTTCTTTCTTTTTAATTCAATTTGTAATAGTTCTTCTCTAGTGTTATAATTCTGTAAATTCAGTTAACTAGTTAACGGGGTTCAAGTTAATTCTTTATTTAGTGTTACTTCTAGTGTTAATTCAACTAGTGTTTCCCTAGTGTTAGTTGTTAACTTACAGTGTTAATTTCAACTTCCTCTAGTGTTAATTCAACTTCCTCTAGTGTTAATTCAACTTCCTTAGTGTTAATTCAACTTCAACTTCTAGTGTTAATTTCAACTTCCTCTAGTGTTAATTCAACTTCCTCTAGTGTTAATTCAACTTCTAGTGTTAATTCAACTTCCTCTAGTGTAATTCAACTTCCTCTAGTGTTAATTCAACTTCCTCTAGTGTTAATTCAACTTCCTCTAGTGTTAATTCAACTTCCTCTAGTGTTAATTCAAATTCAACTTCTCTAGTGTTAATTCAACTTCCACTAGTGTTAATTAACTTTTCTAGTGTTAATTCAACTTCCTCTAGTGTTAATTCAACTTCCTCTAGTGTTAATTCAACTTCCCTAGTGTTAATTCAACTTCAATCCTCTAGTGTTAATTCAACTTCCTCTAGTGTTAATTCAACTTCCTCTAGTGTTAATTCATTCAACTTCCTCTAGTGTTTAATTCAACTTCCTCTAGTGTTAATTCAACTTCCTCTAGTGTTAATTCAACTTCAACCTCTAGTGTTAATTCAACTTCCTCTAGTGTTAATTCAACTTCCTCTAGTGTTAATTCAACTTCCTCTAGTGTTAATTCAACTTCCTCTAGTGTTAATTCAACTTACCCAGTGTTAATTCAACTTCCTCTAGTGTTAATTCAACTTCCTCTAGTGTTAATTCAACTTCCTCTAGTGTTAATTCAACTTCCTCTAGTGTTAATTCAACTTCCTCTAGTGTTAATTCAACTTCCTCTAGTGTTAATCCTCTAGTGACTTCTTCCTCTAGTGTTAATTCAAACTTCCTCTAGTGTTAATTCCTCTAGTGACTTTCAACTTCCTCTAGTGTTAATTCAACTTCCTCTAGTGTGTTAATTCAACTTCCTCTAGTGTTAATTCAACTTCCTCTAGTGTGTTAATTCAACTTCCTCTAGTGTTAATTCAACTTCTCTAGTGTTTAATTCAACTTCCTCTAGTGTTAATTCAACTTCTTCCTTAGTGTTAATTCAACTTCCTCTAGTGTTAATTCAATTTACCCAGTGTTAATTCAACTTCCTCTAGTGTTAATTCGACTTCCTCTAGTGTTAATTCAACTTCCTCTAGTGTTAATTTAACTTCCTTTAGTGTTAATTTAACTTCTTTTAGTGTTAATTTGGCACCTTCGACCCACCACTTCAAACTCTCGCAAGTGAAGATCAGTTTGAACCAATTTTGTACATAATTTCATCTTAAATGAACTCAAATAAAGTGTAAAAATAAAAATGTTTAGCTAAATCAGGATAACCCTACAAAAGTGTTAAACGTTTACTCTCAAAACATTAATATAACTCTTGATTTCGGGGTTAAACAGGAACTTTGGTCCAGTGTTTCTTAATGAACATTTCCAAAAATATTAAATTAACTCTAGAACAGATTGGACTCTGATAAACTCTGAGAAAATGTTGAAATTGATTCTGTGAGAGTCAGTTTTAACACTCCACTTTTTGCTGTGACCTGGTTAAATTACAGGTCAGATCTGTGAGGAGGCCAGCCCGCTCACTGTAAGAAAGTATAAAGTTACGTAATACACCTTTAAGTAAAACTATAGAAACAGGAGTAAAAAGAAAAATAACACTGTGGGAGAAGGAAAAAAAAAGTAACAGGATTTCAGATTGATTGATTTGACTGAGAACTAATAAAAGAGGAAAGGAAAATGCGTGGAAGAGAGAGAGATGTGGAAAGGAGAGAGGGAATGAGAGAAGGAGGGTGGGCGTACAGGGAGAAAAAGAGAGGAAGAAGAGGAAGAGAGCGAGAGAGAATGAGAATAAAGGCATAGAGAGAGGGAGCTGGAGAAAGACAGAAAGAGGGGGAGAAGGAAAAGAAAGGAGACAAGGAGAGATTGAGAGAAGGGAGGGAGAGGGGGACAGGAGGATAACAGATGGAGAGAGAGAGGAAAGGGGGATCAAGAGAGAAAGAAGAGAGAGAAAGGGGAAGAGAGCCAAGTTAGAAATGTTTAAAAGAAGAGAAAGAAAGAGAGAGAAGGATGGGGAGAAGGAAGAGAGAGGAATAGACAGAAAAGAGTAGAGAGAGGAGAGAGGGGAAGGAGGTAGAGAAAGAAGAGGGGAGGACAGGGTAAATAAATTAGCGAGAGAGGGATGGAAGGATAAGGAGAGTGATAGAAAGGAGAAGGAGAGGATGGAGGGATAGACAGAAGAAGAAAAAGACAAGAGAGTGAGAGAAGGAAGTAGAGACATAAGAGGGGAGACAGGAAAAAAGAGTAGAAGAGAGAAGGAGGGATGGAGAAAGGGGAAGAGGGATGGATAAAGAGGATGGAGGGATAGAGAGGGGAGGTAAAAAGAATGGGAGAAAGACAAGAACGGATGGAAGAAAGAAGAGAAGAGATAGAGGTAAGGAGAGAGATTAAAAGAAGGAAGGAAATTATGGGAGAGAGTGAAGGGATAGAGAGATGAAGGAAGAGAAAGAGAGAGAGAAGGAGGGTCATTGTTAAGGCTTTACTCAGAGGAAGTTAAAAAAAAAAAAAAAAAAAAACAGAGGAAAGTAGGATGCCTTCAGGTGCTAAAACATTTTTAGATTTTCAATTATTCCAAGCGCAGCGGCGGCGGTGACGGCAGATGCACAGCGCTAATCAGAGGAGGCAGCCGTTATTTTTATTTTGTCTCTTGAAGGCTTCCGTAGCTCGGTTTAGACTGAAGGGAGTCTGCACATGAGGTCACGGGGCCTCTGGGACAGGACCCGGTCTGACCCGGGTTCAGCTCTGATTTAATGTGAGTTTATTTCTGGATTTGGGAGCGTAGTCTTGTACTAAAGGCACGGGCATGACTTTTAGGGTCTTAAAGACGACCTGGAATCTTTCAATATAAAACCAAAAATAAGAAAATGAAAAAACAACTGTTTTTTTTCATAATTTTTCTCCAAAACTAAAATGAAAAAACAGATAATGATTTGTTTTTTCAGTTTTCGGTTTTGTGTTTAAATGGAAAAAATGGATAACGGGCATTTCCTGTTTCCGTGACTTAAACTGTGATGCCGGATTTTTGCACTACAAAACTGACTGAACCAGGACTAAATCAGGACTAAACTGTTTTCAGTCCCGGTCTGGTCCCAGTCTCAGTCCGGGTCTCAGTCCCGGTCCGGTCCCGGTCTCAGTCTCAGTCCCAGTCTCAGTCCAGTCTCAGTCCCGGTCTGGGCTGGACTTTTTGCGCCACAAAACTTAGTCCTGGTCTGGGCCTGGTCTGGTCCCGATCTCAGTCCCAGATCTCAGTCCCAGTCTCAGTCACGGTCTCAGTCACGATCTGGTCCCGGTCTCAGTCCAGGTCTGGGCTGGACTTTTTGCACCACAAAACTTAGTAATGGTCTGAGCCCGTCCCTGTCTGGGCCCGGTCTCAGTCCCTGTCTGGGCCCAGTCTCAGTCCCGGTCTGGTCCCGGTCTGGCCCTGGTCTCAGTCCCGGTCTGGTCCCGGTCTGGCCCTGGTCTCAGTCCCGGTCTGGTCCCGGTCTGGTCACGGTCTCGGTCTGGTTCGGTCTCGGTCGGTCTCGGTCCCGGTCTCGGTCCGGTCTCGGCCCGGTCTGGTCCCGTCTGGTCCCGGTCTGGCCCCGGTCTCAGTCCCGGTCTGGTCCCGGTCTGGCCCTGGTCTCAGTCCCGGTCCTGGCCCGGTCTCAGTCCCGGTCTCAGTCCCGGTCTCGGTCCCGGTCTCAGTCCGGTCTCAGTCCGGTCTCGGTCCCGGTCTGGTCCTGGTCTAATAAAAACATTTTAAGCAGCCTAAACTTGTGGATGTGGTCTAATCTCACGCACATTTTAGAAAATTCCTTTTGCGACATGAGCAGATCTGACCAGAGTTTTGTGTCTTGTGTAGACAGAAACACTACAGCGGAGAGTATTCAACTTTTACACTCTGGAGGTGGTTTCAGATTTTTGTGTTTTTAAGCCCCAAAAACACATCACTGTCTAAACGAAAGGCACCTCTGACATTTTGTTGTTGTTGTTTTTACCTGCAGCTTTCTCATGTAAACAGGCCCAAAATTTCAAAATTTTTCCATGAATTTTCATGACCTAAAGTGAATTTTTCATGACTTTACGGCACCCATGTGTCGTACTTTAGGTAAGTTAAAATGACTTAAATTAAGAACATTTCACTTTATTTGAGTTGATTCAACTTGACAAGTAAAATTATCTACCAATGGAAAAAGTGTGTTTTTCTTAATTCAAGCAACATTCCATTTCTTATTTTAAGTGTAGCAAGATGTATTTTCATATTTTAAGAACAAAAAGTCTTGTTCCGTCAGCAGATAATACTTGTCAAGTGAAATTTACTCAAATTGTGATAAAACTTTCTTAATTCAAGTCATCTTAACCTCACCAGTACACGCCCACTGCTCTGTACTAGACATAGATCGATATATTGCTTAGCTGATATATCAGGCTGACATTTGGACTGTTTAGTGCATCAGTTATCGGCCTTCAATCTCCAGCATAAACCGACATTTTGTTTTAGGTGAAATGATACTTAAAATAAATGCACATAGCTTTAGTTTAACATTTTAGTCCAAAGAGATAGATATAGAAATAACAGCACAAAACGTGACTACAGTGCTCTCTGAAAGTACTATGGGTGAGTGTGTAGTAAATTTAAATTACAGAATCAGCCCAAAAATCTCAGCATAACCTATTGTTTCACTGAATTCTAAACAATTGGTTTCAGCATCGGTCATTAAAAAAGGTACAGACTCTTTGTTGTGATGATGTTTACAGCGACTTTAGCTCCTTCTGGACACCACAGTTTTCTAACTCTGAACTCAGTGAACTTGTTTCTTTTATAAAGTCGTTTTAGATGATTATTATGATGATTATTTAGATGATTATTGATACAGAGTCTATATAGCAGATTCAAACACAATTTGTCTTTAAAACCGTGAAAAACAGAACTAATTTATTCAAAACGGTTTGCGGTGGTCCAAACTTATTCCTCATTTAGTTTATGCATTCAGAGCATCCGAATTATTCACCATGAGTTTAGAAACGCTTTTCACAACTTTCAGGGACCAGAGTGGAGTTTTGCTTTCACGTTAAAGCTAACAACTAGCATGCTAACTGTACACTTCCTGATTCTTGCACAATAAAACCCTTTATAACTAGATACAGACTGCTCACAGCGGACAGATTTTGACCTCAAGAGCTGCTCAAAGTTAAGATTTAGCTGAACTTTATTAATCGAAAAGGGAAATTATTTGGACACAGTAGCTCACACATCACAATATACCATACCGACTTCATTTATAAAGCATTTTAAAAACTTTACGGCTGGTCAAAGTGCTGTACACAAACATAGAACAGACAAGGACCATCACGGAAAACAATAAGATACTCAACAACAAGAAAAGTACATCTCACTCCGCCTGTCTAACAGAAAACACACGGTCCCCACAAAGCTCAAGTTGAGTCTTTGGGACGGTGAGCTGCAGCTGGTCTGCGAGTGCGAGAAGCGACGTAAGGCTGGATCAGGTCAGCGAGGTTGGAGACACTTAAAGGGACAGTCTGGAATTTTGGACATAGGACCTCATTTCCTAGTGAGTCAGAGTGTTGGAGACGTGTGGAGACACTTTTTTAAAATATTCCATCCAGTCCTTGTATTTGCAGAGGTCACTGGTGCAATGGCCATAGTTTTCCTGCCACTAAAAACAGTCTTACCCACTCCACAAAACACCCAAAGCAAAACTATTATTAACCAGACTGTCCATGTAAATGTCTGGAGCTGATTGTCAAATAACAATCAGCGACGATGGCAACGATGCCAGACTTTTGAGTCATATGTGGACTGAAACAGGACTAAACCAGGACTAAACCAGATCTGAACGAGGACTAAACCAGGACCAAACCAGGTTTAAACCAGGACCAAATCAGGTCTAAATCAGGTCTATACCAGGACTAAATCAAGTCTAAAAGAGGACTAAACCAGATCTGAACAAGGACTAAACCAGAAACAAACCAGGACCAAACCAGGTTTAAACCAGGACTAAATCAGGTCTATACCAGGACTAAATCAGGTCTAAAAGAGGACTAAACCAGATCTGAACAAGGACTAAACCAGGAACAAACCAGGACCAAACCAGGTTTAAACCAGGACTAAATCAGGTCTAAACCAGGACTAAACCAGGACCAAATCAGGTCTAAATCAGGACTAAACCAGGTCTGAACCAGAACTAAGCCAGATCTGAACGAGGACTAAACCAGGACCAAACTAGGACCAAACCAGGTTTAAACTAGGACCAAATCAGGTCTAAATCAGGACTAAACCAGGTCTGAACCAGGACTAAACCAGGACTAAACCAGGTGTAAAAGTGGACTGAATCAGGACTAAACCAGGTCTAAAACAGGACTAAACCAGAGCTGAACGAGGACTAAACCAGATCTAAACCAGGACCAAATCAGGTCTAAATTAGGTCTAAATCAGGACTGAACCAGGACTAAACCAGGACTAAACCAGGACTAAACCAGGACTAAACCAGGACTAAACCAGGTCTAAACAGGACTAAACCAGGTCTAAACCAGGACTAAACCAGGTCTAAACCAGGACCATTGTAATGCACATTACTGACATTTATGCGCAAAATTGACAAACCAGATTTTTCTCCTGGCCGTGGATTCCACCTGGACGACTGAGGGATTCTTCACACATGACTGACATTTGTACTGAGTAAAATATCACCATTGTTTTCCCTGTAATGCCTTACATTACTGCGTTACAGTGAAAAGCAATTCACTACAGTAATTCTTTACTTTCATAAACGTGTTCCTCCCAACACTGTGTACAAGTAAAAATGAATCATAGAAATACAGCAATACAAATGTGTCTCGGTTATGTACAAGAGGTTTGTGAGGAGAAACACGGAAACAAAAATCAGATACAGGTCCTTTAATGTGACGTTTCCTCAGAGGACATAAGGACACCGCTTTGACTCAAATCTGAGCCGATCTAACCACGTTTAGCAAAGCTCCTCTCTGCATTCAACGCTCTCAAATGAATATGAAAAATGGCCGGAGAACAAAGCGCTGTCAGCATCACCAGGATAGATCCAATTACCGTAAAAAGCCAGCACTAAAATGAATTCTCCTGCTCTGGTTTTTACGGGGCTCTTTGTGCGTTTAGTCTGGAGTATGTGCTTAAATGATGCTCTCTTTTCACAGGTACGGCCCCAAACTGCACCGAGGGACTGCAGACGGAGAGCTAATGCGAAGGAAGTGAACGCCGAGGTGAAAAATGATGCGTGTTTGTGCATAAAAAATACCTGAGCTGAGCTGTGCCGGGGCCCGAGAGCCGTTCTACACTTTACGCTGCTGTGGTTTTTCTATATGAACGTTACTATAGGACGCACACTCAACTAGTGTCCTATCCACTGGCTTCAGAGGGATCAAAACGTAGGGCTGTTGCCATAGCGATTAACAATTTAAGTCATTCTTGTGACTGTGGAAAGTTTCTGGTGGAGGGTCCGTCCATCCCCAGCTTTTCTCCATGGATATATTACCTGGAATGTTCCACAGTATGGACATTACACTTTTTTCTCTCTACAGGTGATGCCACAGGGTTACAGTGATGTGTCAGATCTGTGGAGAGGCGGGCCCACTCACAGAAGAATGCAAGTATTTAAGGTCAATACAAACCCATGTTATTAAGTAAATGAAAGATAGATACATTTAATGCCATACTGGGACATTCCAGACAAAACAGTAATATCTCCATGGTGACGAGTAGGCAGCGGACCCTTCACTAGAAAAGTTACACAGTTCTTTTTTTTGAGTGCAAGACCCACTACACAACTGCCTTTGTTTTAGAGTGAAAAAGTGAAAATACAATAATACTATGGTACTAGGGATGGGCATTCCATTAAGTTCTCCTAATCGATCATTGGGAGAATTAATGATCAATTTTCGATTAATCATGAACATTTTGATATTAAGATGATCATCATCATTATTACTATTACTAATCTGTATAAAGAAACTCAACTTTACAACATATAAACCATAACCACTATAGAGCCACATCAGCCCGTTTCATGCAGCTTTGACACATTTGTTTACATTTTACAGAAATGAAACTTGAACACATGACTCACATGACTAAACTCTAAGTGCTGAAAAAAACAGCTCTTTCCTTGTTTCCTGATGCAGTTCAGCTTCTGTCGGACTAAAGGACACGACTCAGTGGAATATGAGTGTTCTGTCTGTGACGGAGGGATGTTGATGATGATGATGGTGAGTGTGTTCTGTGTGTGTGTCGTGTTGAAGATGGTTCATGTTTTCACAGATCAGACGTGTGCAGGTTTAGAGCAGCTCTTTATTTAACATCATTTCACTCACTTTATTTATTTTGGTCACTTTATTTATTTTGGCTGCTGTTGTGATGAAAAGAGTGAAAAGTGTTTGTCTTTTGGATGCATGTGCACTCGACTTTATGTTGCAGTAACCGGGATACTGCATTTACATGCACCATGACAAAACCGGGATACTCCAAAAACCCGATCATACTCGGGACACTGATGTGCTGTAAACACACTCACTGAGTGTCTCCAAGGAGTCAGAGTCCAAACGTGAGACTGTGAGGCCACAACTCCAGTGTTTGTGTCAGACGCAGCCTCGTCTCCTTGCACAGCAACCTATAGTTGGTTTGTCGATTAAAAATGAATGCGATTGACGAAATTCTTAATGATCAATTATCAATTGGTCGACTAATCATGCCCATCCCTATATGGTACACTTTGAAATACGTTAATTCACTGTTTGAAACAAAATACTGAAACTGGACAAAATTCTTACCAACAAAACATCTTAAAAACAAAAAGTCAGTTTTCATTGCATTTGTTTTGTTAGTGTAAATCTGAGGTGTTCTGGAGCCTCATGTGGATGCAGCAGATATTAAAGAGGAGCTAATGAAGACACAGTGTCTGCTTTATAACATGTGTCTCCCCACATCGATACAGCACCTCCAGCCCTAACACACAAATCTATATCTATAATAACATATGAATCTAGATCTATAAATGACACGTCAAAAGCCCGGTTTATGTGATCAACTGAAATGGTCTACAAGAAAGATTATATTCAGAGTAATACATGTGCAGAAATGTTGCAGGGTGAAGCAGTGTAACTCCAATTTAAAGGTCCAATATTACACAAAACAGACTCATGTTATAATGTTGTTACCTGCTTCAAAACAAACCTGGAGTTGTGTTTTGTTTCATTCACACATGTTTGAGTCATGTTTTATTATTAGTCTGTGTACATCTCCAAAGCTCCAAATGCTCTGTTCCACCTTGTGATGTCATGAAGCGGTAGTTTTCAAGTGAACAGCTCCTTTTACCTTTAGTTCAGTAGAGTTTGGTAATTCCAGGTCTGAAATTATTCAAATGATTCTAGTGAAGGTGCATGGAGTTTAAAAACACCAAAGGAGCACTTCCTGTATCACCACATGACATCACGAGGTGGAACAGAGTGTTTTCTGTTTGAGAACATTAAACATGTGTGAATGAAACAAACACATCTCCTGTATGTTTTTGAGGAAGCAACATTATAAAATCAGAGAATAGTGTAATATGGATCATTCAAGTTCTGGTTTGAAGAATTAAAGATTTGCATTTGGGATTATTACATTTGTGTAGTTTGTATTTAGGATTCTGTTCAGGATTCTGTTTGTAAAGGCCTAAACCACAGATACAAGACCTTTCAAGAGACGATGTTTTGTTCTTTGCAGTGGACATTACAGTTAACAGCTACATTTACACTTAGTTCAGTAGAGATTAGAGGTGTAATGGTACATGTATTTGTGCTGAACCATTTGGGTACGGGACGTTGGGTTCGGTGCAGGGCTGTGCACGAGTGAGTTCTCTCAATTTCAGTGTGTTTACATTCCACCACTACATGTGCAGCTACACAAAGGCTCGGCTCTTTAATATTCACAGGGGAACTTGTCTGTGATTGGGGCAGTGTTTCCTGTAGTGCTTTATAGTTAGGGTGGTCACTTTCACAACAGTTGACCCCCACATTGACGACATCCCTCTGAACCATGTAAATCCTCACATAACTACAGCTGTCGCACCTCAGTTCTCACTTTCGCCTTTCACTGCTGGAATCTCAGCACTGACACTGTAACTGCAGCAGATCTGCACTTACTGCACACAATGTGGACAAGTTGGTTTTTCGGACCAAAAATATGAAGATTGAGTAAAACTTCATGCTGGAACTGTTAGTGCTGCACTTTACTTTTTGAAAAGTTTTGTTAACTGTTTACAAGGAGTTTACTTTTTATAATATTTCATACATTTATTGTTTATTTTAGAATATTTTATTTAACTTATTAGTATTACCAAGCAGCACTTTGCATTTATTTTATTTTCCCATTTGTGTAATGTTTAAACAAGTTGTTGGTTTAATAAACACACAAATAAACAACAAGCAAATTTGTTTGTATTTTGTTCCCACACTGTACTGAAAATGAACCGAACTGTGACCTCAAAACCGAGGTACGTACCGAACCACCATTACAGCCCTAGAAGAGATTAGAGTGTTTTCCATTTGAGAGACGAACTCACCCTAAATCTGCAGGGTTTGTGTGTTAAACATGTGTGAATGAAACAAAACACAAGTCCAGGTCTGTTTGTGATGAGGAACATTATAACATAAATCAGAAAATAGAGTAATATGGGCGCTTTAAGAAAAATAAGAATTTTAGGAAGTTTTACCCTGTTAGTAAGAATTCCACCTAAAGTTTTACAACTGAGACCCCAGATGAAACTTTCTCTTAGGCTAATTTACCAAGTTTTGCCCCGTCCCCCTCCTCTCGTGTACCTGTATGGAGTTCTCCTGCAGGTTGAGGTATCTCGTGTTGACGGAGATGCTCTGCGGGACCTGGTCGAGGCTCTGGCGCGTGCAGATCACCCGGCTGGCCTGGTTTGAGCACGTGCACAGGGTGGGACACGATTGGCTCGAAGCGGAGGGGGAGGAGCCTGCACCCCCCACCGACTCGGGTCCAGGAAGCAGGAGGAGCCCCGAGAAGAGATGGGCCAGTAGAAAGAGCAGGGGGGCGGGGCCGGGCAGGCAGGTCAACGTGCTGGTGCGCATGGTAAATGGAACATGTCCCTACCCTGTAATCCGAATGGACAGAAGAGGGCAGCACTGGGGCGAGAATCAACACACTCCGATGGGGACGTCCAGTGAAGAAGAAGGAAGAGGTTTCAAAACATCCTCAAAAATAATCCAGGAAGGAAATAAATCCACAAGTTTGGGGAAAATCGCAGGTAACAGAAGGTATTCCTCTTTGTAAGTCCGACTGTTTGGAGCTGAAGAGTCCAGGAGTCGCTGCAAGAGACAAGAAGAAATGTTTGATTAATGCGAAGGGTTTATAACATTTGACTGTTTCGAAAATGTTATGTTCACGGAAAACAACACAACTACATATTCACACGTGTTATAAGCTTCACTTTCGTCACTTCCACTTCAGAGCTTCTTCTATCAACACACGATGAGCGTCTAGTCCGAAAACGAAACTACGTCACATCTCATCAGGTTGTTGTGTACAGTAGACTTGTGGTCCGAGCTTTGCACAGAATCTTACAGTTAAACATGAGGAGATTTTTACTAGTGTTGTAGTCAAGACCACACCAATCGAGACCAAGACCACAGGGTCCCGAGATCAGGACAAGACCAAGACCTCTGAGGGTCGAGACTGTTACAAGACCAAGACTTTTAAAGGCACAGACTGAGACAAGACCAAGACTTTTAAAGTCAGAGACTGAGACAAGACCAAGACTTTTAAAGGCAGAGACTGAGACAAGACCAAGACTTTTAAAGGCAGAGACTGACACAAGACCAAGACTTTTAAAGGCAGAGACTGAGACAAGACCAAGACTTTTAAAGGCACAGACTGAGACAAGACCAAGACTTTTAAAGGCAGAGACTGAGACAAGACCAAGACTTTTAAAGGCAGAGACTGAGACAAGACCAAGACTTTTAAAGGCCTGAGACCGAGACAAGACCAAGACTTTTAAAGGCAGAGACTGAGACAAGACCAAGACTTTTAAAGGCAGAGACTGAGACAAGACCAAGACTTTTAAAGGCAGAGACTGAGACAAGACCAAGACATTTAAAAGCCAAGAAAAGACCGAGACCACAGCTTATCGAGACCAAATCAAAACCATCTTTGTAATTTTCGACATTTATTTGTATTTTACAGTTGTTTTGGCACATACATATATCATTGTTTTTATAAATTTGTCTCCAGTTTATCACTCGTCAAGTGTCAGACTTCAAGACCGAGACAAGACCGAGTTCGAACGCCTTCAAGACCAAGTCCAAGTGCCTTCAAGACTCAGACAAAACCAATTCTAAGCACCTAAGACCAAGACAAAACTGAGCACAAACGCCTTCAAGACTGAGACAAAACCAAGACCACGGCCCATCGAGACCAAATCAAGACTATCTTTGTCATTTTCAACATTTATTTATATCTTACAATTATGTTGGCACATTTAAATCAATGTTTTTATAAATCTGTCCCCATTTTATCTCTCTCGTCTCGTCGAGTGTCAGACTTCAAGACCGAGACAAGACTGAGTTCGAACGCCTTCAAGACCAAGGTGAGAGTGAGTCCAAACACCTACAAGATTGAGACAAGACCGAGTACAAATGCTTTCAACATCAAGACAAGATTGAGTGTCCAAACTCCTTCAAAACCGAGACAAGACCGAGTCCAAACTCCTTCAAAACCGAGACAAGACCGAGTCCAAACTCCTTCAAAACCGAGACAAGACCGAGTCCAAACTCCTTCAAAACCGAGACAAGACCGAGTCCAAACTCCTTCAAAACCGAGACAAGACCGAGTCCAAACTCCTTCAAAACCGAGACAAGAACGAGTCCAAACTCCTTCAAAACCGAGACAAGACCGAGTCCAAACTCCTTCAAAACCGAGACAAGACCGAGCCCAAACTCCTTCAAAACCGAGACAAGACCGAGTCCAAACTCCTTCAAAACCGAGACAAGACCGAGTCCAAACTCCTTCAAAACCGAGACAAGACCGAGCCCAAACTCCTTCAAAACCGAGACAAGATCGAGCCCAAACTCCTTCAAAACCGAGACAAGAACGAGTCCAAACGCGATCGAGTCTGAGACGAGACCGAGACCGCAAAAACATGGTCTCGAGGCCGGTCCACTACTACTACCAGTTCTACGAGACTAGTTTTTACTGTCAGATGATTAAGAAGTGTGTGTTAGCATGCTAGTTTTACCATCACGACCATAGGCTGCACATATAAATGTACATAACTAATGCACTAGTTAGAATGCCTTAGTTAGAAATAGGAAGTTTGTATGCGAATCTTCCGGCTCCTTCTGATTCTGGCTCCCATTGACTTACATTAGAATACTGTGGGCCCTTTCTGTAACTACTGCTGTGAGCCTCGTCATTTTGGTCTTAAAATGTTTGTATTAACTCTCTATTAACCCACCCATGATCCTGGTGTGTTTTTCGCTGTTTTGTCCATTAAAAAAAAAAAAAAAAAAATCCTATTCATAATGTAGATCCCGACTCCAAATTCGCTTCTATAACTGTTTCATTCAACTGAAAACCGTCAAACTCGCTCAGTCCACTTTTTTACAGTCTGTGGTCACGGCAAATCTCCGCTCTGGTCTCTGAAAGTTGTGAAAAGCGCTTATAAACTCATCGTGGTGAATAATTAGGACGCCGAGAATGCATAAGTTAAAGGTTGTATAGAGGATTTTTTTAAGGGAAGAGAAATACAGCGACAGTTCTTTTACAAATGTTGTGCATGCGAGTTTTTAGACCCTTCGTCCGCTTCACTCGCGCCATCGCTGGAAGGAATCTCCAAGAATCACCTCAGTTTGTCTTTGCTCCTTTTCCCCTTCTCTTCTTCTTTCAGCGACCTCAAGAACCGACTTTCTTTTGCGGCGAACTGGTCGTGGATTCCCGTCCGCCGTCGCAACAAACTTTGTGAGGAAGTGACAGTTTGAAAAAGCCTCTAAGAACCGCCGCATAAACCACGTGATCCCTGCATCCCGACGAGTCAATTACACTAGAAACGTAGGGAGTTTGATTGATGACCTGACAGCCAATAGGTAAAGAGGCAGCCTCGTTTTCTATTGGCTGATGTTTATCTGGCCTCAACACGTCCACAGTTGATAAATTGTTATTCTTTTTTTTTTGGTCATCGTAATTACAAAGCTGCTGCGTCTCTGTAATGGTGTTTTAAACTTTCATTGACAATTTGAAACAAAACAAAAAATCCTCCATACAACCTTTAAGTGAGGAGTAAATTTGGACCACTGCAAACTGTTAAAAAAGCCTCCACCTCCCAGGGTTTAAGCACCAGAGTCGATCTCTCCACCCCCACCTTTCCTCTTCTGTCTTCCCTCTTCCCTCTGTGTGACCGGCCTGATAAAACCAAGACCCTAAAATAGTTTGCGAGCGTGTTATCTTAAGAGATGAGTGACATTTCTGCGTCTCAGGCCTCACTGTCTCTGTGCAATCAACAGCAGCTTTAATCTTTTAAATGAACTCCAAACAACTCCCTATTTTTAGCTCCGCTTTACCACATGGAAAACAGTCAATAAGTCACCGAAACAGAAAGATCAACCAGAGAAATATCACTGTTACCCACGACAAGTCTACTTTTGTGGAACGTTTCTGGTGGAGGGTCTGTTAAATACTTTTGTTCATGGAGTCCAGGATGTTTTACAGTTTGGTATTAAACTTTTGAGGACAGGTATGCCTTTTTGTTGTCTTCATTTTACGATCTCTGTGCAGCATTTTGGAAGCTGCTTTGTTTGTAAAAGCTGCTATAAATAAAGTGGATTTGGATTCTGTTTAATGTTTTCTGTTGATAATCGTCTCATTCTGTTGTATTCCATCAGAAAATCAATAAGCGTCTGTCCTGTGTGTGTCCTGGTTTAGATTTAAGAAAGTTTACACTGCAAATACATTTTATGTAAAGCAAATCAGTTTTAATCAGCTGTTTTTAGAACAATAATATTAATGCCATACACTTGTAATGCTCCACTATAGTCAGTCTTCATTCACTCTGATCTCAGTGCTGGTAAGTTAGTATTGGAACTAGGGATGGGCATTCGATGAAATTTTCTTAATCGATCGTCGGAAGAATTAATCTAAACTAATCTGCATCAATAAATTCAACTTTACGACATATAAACCGTAACGACTCTAGAGCCACATCAGCCCGTTTGACATTATAATGTGTTTAATTCAGTTTTGTTCAACTCTCACAGAAACAAAACTTAAAACCTCATCGCTAATTTGCATAAACTAAGTGAAGATAAAACTACAGCTCTTGTGTCGCTGATGTGGTCAATTTCTGTCTGGATTAAAAGACATGACTCAGGTGAATACAGGTTAGTGTGACCAGATTTGCGTTTGTCAAAACCAGGACACTGTACGGGGGGAGGGAGGTGGGAGACTCGTCATCGACATTGAGCGACTCTCACCTGGTAAAACTTTTTCCCACTGGACACTGAAACATATGTGCTGCTTTATACACTGTGCACATGGACTCACACTTGTCCCGAACGCAACGGAAAGTGTGGAATTTCTTGTACAAATCATCGTTAAATACACATTTGTGCTTCGGTTCGTTACAGACTGACCCACTGTTTGTGTCTCTCGCTCCTTCTGATGCAGAGACACATGTACACACCTGTTTGGTCACGCTACACACAACAACCTACATTCGGTTTGTCGATTATAATGAACGTAATCGATGAAATTCTTAATGATCAATTATCGATTAATCATGCCCAACCCTAATTGTAACTACAGCTGCCTCTGGGACAGACTGACGGAAGAGAGGCTGCCAATCTGCACCATCGGCCCCTCCGACCTCCACCATCACTCACGCTCACACTGCACACATACTAGACGTTTACATGAGAACTTTAACTCCAAATAAAAATCATTGAATAAAAACGAGTTCGGCTTTAAAAAGAGCATGGAAACACTTCATTCTGAATGAAAACGATTATTCGGAATTAAACTGAATTCCAAAGTAAGTGTGAAAGTTAAAGGTGAATAAATTGATTCCGATTTGATCATGTAAACGTTTCTTCTTCTTCAAAATAATTCTGGTTGTTCAGCTCGTTGAGGAGTGGGAGGAGAGAGAGAGCAGGAGATAAAGAAAAAGAAAGACAGGGGAGGGTTAGAAGAGAGAGAGAGAGAGAGAGAGAACAGGAGAGAAAGAAAACGAGTGGTGAGGAGAAGGGAGAAGAGGGAGAGGAGAGAGAGAGAGAGAGAGAGAAAGAGAGAGAAGGGGAGGGAGAGAAGAGGGAGAGGAGAGCAAGAAAAGAGAGAAAGAGAAAGAGAAGGGGGGAGGGAGAAGAGGGAGAGGAGAGGTGAGAGAAAAAGAGAGGGGAGGGAGAGAAGAGGGAGAGGAGAGAGAGAGCAAGAAAAAGAGAGGGGAGGGAGAGAAGAGGGAGAGGAGAGAGAGAGCAAGAAAAAGAGACGGGTGGGGAAGAAGAGGAGAAAGAGAGAGAGAATGAAAAAGAGATGGGAGGGGAAGTAGAGGAAGAGGAGGGAGAGACATAAAGAGAGAGAAAGGAAAAAAGAGAGGGGAGGGAGAAGAGGGAGAGGGAGAGAGAGAGAAGAGAGAGAGAGAAAAGGAAAAGAGAGGGAGGGGAGAAGAGGGAGAGGAGAGGGGAGAGAGAAAGAAAAAAGAGAAAGAAAAAGACAAAGAGAGGAGAGAGAGAAAGAAAAAAGAGAAAGAAAAAGAGAGAGAGAGGAGAGAGAAAGAAAAAAGAGAAAGAAAAAGAAGAGAGAGGAGAGAGAGAAAGAAAAAAGAGAAAGAAAAAGAGAGAGAGAGGAGAGAGAAAGAAAAAAGAGAAAGAAAAAGAGAGAGAGAGAGGAGAGAGAGAGAAAAAAGAGAAAGAAAGAGAGAGAGAGAGAGAGAGAGAGAGGGAAAGGAAAAGAGAGGGGAGGGGAAGAGAAGAAGAGGGAGAGGAGTGCAAGAGAGAGAGAAAGAACGAGAGAAAGAAAAGGAGAAAAAGAGGGAAAGTAGAAGAAGAAGAAGAAGTAGAGGAGAGTGAGCGATAGAGAGGAGGAGCAACCAGAAGAGAGGAGAGAGAAGGAAAAGGAGGGGGTGGAGAGAAAAGAGATGAGCGCAGAAGAGAGGGATAGAGAGAGAGAGGTGACAGGGTGAAGAGAGAGAGAGCAGAGGTTAAGGAGGAGTCGAGAGAAACAGACGGGAAAGAGTGGGAGGTGAAAAAAGATGGGAAAGAGAGAGAAGAGAGGGAGCTAGACGGAGAGAGGAGAGAGAGAGAGAGCGAGGGAGGGAGGGAGGGAGTAGGAGGAGGAGATTAATCTGATAGAGGAGTGTATGGCTGCAGGCAGAGAAGCAAATGATCAGCTCTACAGTAATGGATGAATACTGAGCAGAAAGAGAGAGAGAGAAAGAGAGAGAGAGCGACAGGAGAGAGAGAAAGAGATAGAGAGAGGGTGTGATTCAAAGAGGAGAGAGAGGGATGGATGACAAATGAAACAGAGGAGAAGGAAAGAGAGAAAGAAAGAAGAGAGTGGAGCCGAGGCGTGATACCAAAGAGTGGCAGAGCTGAAGAGAGAAGGAGTGAAAAGAGCGAAAGAGGAGAGAGAAAGAGTAGAGAAAGAGAGAGAGAGAGAAGAGAGAAGAGAGAGAGAGAGAGAGAGAGAGAAAGAGAGAGAGAGAGTGAGAGAGAGAAAGAGAAAGGTGAGAGAAGAGAGGAGAGAGAGAGAGAGAGAGAGAGAGAAGAAGAGAGAGAGAGAGAAAGGTGAGAGAGAGAAGAGAGAGAGAGAGAAAGATGAGAGAAAGGAGAGGAGAGAGAGGGAAGAAAAGAAGGAGTAGAGAGAAAGGAAAGGTGAAAGAGGAGAGAGATGAGAAGAGAGAAAGGAGAGGGGAGAGAGGAAAGAAAAGCAATAGAGAGAAAGGAAAGGTGAGGGAGGAGAGAGAGGAGATGGAAGAGAGAGAGAGAGAGAGAGAGGTAGGGGAGGGGAAGAGAAGGATGAGAAGTGGAGAGGAAGAGAGGAGCTGGAGGTGTAATCCCAAATGGAGTGGTACGTGACGGGTTTGGTGAAGCAGCTTGTGTTGCTCTGTGGAATATAAATGTTACTGTAGAACCTCAGACTTTCTCTGCTCTCTCTCCAGCCTGTACTACTGCTGTGTCCTTGGGCAAGACACTTTTTCAATCCCGACGGTGTGGACCAGACACGGAATGAACCATTCTCTACACCGTTTCATGTTTTCATTCTCGCAGACTCTTAAGCCAAGCCGATTTTTCACACGTGCCACGGTTTCTTAGCCTGATTCATCAACAATCAGACGGTTTCACTTCGTAGAAACCGTCTGACCTCGCAGCGTTGGAATTCGTTCGCTTGATGGTAGGCGGGTACTAATAATATTTTTACGTGTGTTTTACTAAATTATTTTGTTACAGTGCTAGTTTTGTTGCTTGTGGAGTGAAAGGAAACTCATTTATGCGACACATTTGACATTTTGACATTGTTTTGAGGATTAAAATGTTTGTGTTTCATATGAACTTTGCACAAGAAGTGGTTTAACAAACAATTTTAGTATCACAGCCACGATTTAGCCTTTATTTTTTATTGAACCGTATCGAATCGATTTGAAACATATATTGAATCGAAAGTGCACTGTATCGAGATATGTATCGTATTGTGGTATCTATGTATCTATGTATCGTGTATGTCTATGTATCGTAGGTCTATGTATCGTAGTATCGTGTGTCGTATGTATGTATCGTATGTATGTATGTATCGTATTGTGGTCTATGTATCGAGGTATGTATCGTATTGTGGTCTATGTATCGAGGTATGTATCGTATGGTATGTATCGTAGTACGTGGTCTATGTATCGAGGTATGTATCGTAACGGCAACTTCTTAATGATACCCAGCCCTATCGGCCATCATAGATCACAAGAATATGGTAAGTGGTCACATTTTCTATATTTCTATTCTGTTCCACCTTCAAGGCGTTCAAAACACTTTACAACAAGGAACTCAACACATTCACACCCCAGTGTAAACAGACACTGGGGGCGAGGTGGGTTAAGTGTCTTGCCCAAGGACACAACAACAGCATTCATCTGTGGGAGCTGGAATCACACCGCCAACCTGTGGGTCAGTGGATCTGCCCGCTCAACCCTTGATGTTTATGTGGAGAATGAGATTTGAAACCTTCAGATCAGTGGAGGAACGCTCTCCCAACTGAACTACTGCCGCCCCAAATATCAAACCTGTTTGAAATCCAGTCGCCTCTCGTGAGGGTTTCACTCTGCTGAAGTCCTTCGTACAGTGTGACAACATGAATCGTGAGCTGTGAACTTTTAAACCCTGAGATCTGGTCGTACAGTTTGAGCTGGAGCTGAGTGAAAATATCGCAGTGTATGTCCGGCATTACTGGTTTAAAGGGTCCGTTTGACGCTATTTTCTATGATCCAGTCTGATCCAGTTCAGCTTCCTTTTTATGCAACAATTGCCACATTTACACAAGAGCTTTAATTCAGAATAAAAATCAGTTAATTCTGAATAAAAATGTATTCCACTTTAAAAAAGACCATGTAAACACTTAATTCTTAATGAAAATGATTATAAATAAGTAAGTAAGTGGGTGGTTTATTCAGATTTTAAAGCCGAATTCATTTATTCCTCGATCATGCAAACGTTTAGTCAGGCTGGTGTCACCTAGTGCCTCCGCTCAATTTCATTTCTCTCCAGCGACTAGGTCAGGAATCAAAATACACTAGATGATTCGCAAAAACCCTGGAAGTGCAATGTTGGCAACAGTTCCCGAGATCGAGGATTTAAAGCCGGAACAAAGAGAATGTTTGTTGAATTTTATCAAGGAGAAAGACGTTATTGTCCTTCTTCCTATGGGATTTGGGAAAAGCTTAATATACCAGTTAGCCCCGTTAGCGGTGCATTACATATGTCACGACCAAAGAGCAGCGATTGGTTAAATGATAAAAAGTACCTTCGAGTGAACAAATTCTAAAACTGCGAGGTCAGATGGTTTCTAAGAAATGAAACCAGCTGATGAATCAGTCTAGTAAACGTTTATTCTTCTTAAAAATAATTCTGACGCAATCCGGGCATTCTGGCTCCACCAGTCCTCGCTTTGGACTTCGGCCGTTGACTTCTTCCTCCCTTCACTCTTCCCTTCTCTTCCTCAGCTCACAGACGTAAAGCGTGATGAGAGAATTCTCCAGCTGCTGCGCAATTATCATCAGAACGACTGCGAAAAAAAGTTTGGATCATGTTTGTGTCCGTGGCGTAACGACAAACCGAAATGACAAAAAAGCCGGTAGCAGCTGAAGTGTGTGTTTTCTTCCAGTCAACATAAATACGTTCGTGTCTTCGGTCCAATCAGAACTCTTCCCCACCCCCAAATGTTGAGCGGAATTAAATAAAGTCGATTTAACGTGTTTTCCATGTAAACCTCAATTCCGAATTATTATTTTCACGTAAACTCGAAGGACAATATTTTAATTCCGAACTATTTAATTCAGAACAATTGTAAACGTGGTTATTTTTAAGTACTTCATCCCTTTCTAAAGATTTTACATTGTTAATCACTATGGCAACGCTCCTTAATTTCCATCATTCTGAATTCCTCCTCCAGAGTCTTGATAACAGAAGCGTCCGTCTCTTTCCTTTTCCTTTTCTCTGTATTCCCGGGAACATCTGGACGAGCGCATCAACCTGCTGTTCATATCTGCAGCCGCACTTATGTGTTCTGTGTCATTACTGAGACGGAGCCGAGGATTCTGGGAGATTGAGTTGTGAGGAGGGAGATAGAGCTGAGGCTAAGTGCTGCAGTGTAACAGGTATCACACACACACACACATCACACACACATCATATACACAGCACACATCATATACACACACACATCATACACACACATCATATACACACACATCATATACACACACACACACACACACACATCATATACACACACACACACACACACACACATCATACATCATTACACACACACACACACACACACATCATATACACACACACATTACACACACATCATATACACACACACACACACACACATCATATACACACACACACACACACACACATCATATACACACACATCACACACACACATCATATACACACACACACACACACACACACATAACACATCATATACACACACACATCATATACACATCATATACACACACACACATCATATACACACACACACACACACACATCATATACACACACACACACACACACACATCATATACACACACACACACACACACATCATATACACACACACACACACACACATCATATACACACACACACACACATCATATATCACACACACACACATCATATACACACACACACACACACACACACATCATATACACACACACACACACACATCATATACACACACACACATCATATACACACACACACACACACACATCATATACACACACATCATATACACACACACACATCATATACACACACACACACACACACATCATATACACACACATCATATACACACACACACATCATATACACACACACACACACACACACATCATATACACACACACACATATACACACACACACATCATATACACACACACACATCATATACACACACACACATCATATACACACACACACATCATATACACACACACACACACACACACATCATATACACACACACACATCATATACACACACACACATCATATACACACACACACACACATCATAACACACACACACATACACACACATCATATACACATATACACACACATCATATACACACACACACACACACATCATATACACACACACACATCATATACACACACACACACACACACATCATATATCACACACACACACACACATCATATACACACACACATCATATACACACACACACACACACACACATCATATCACACACACACACACATCATATACACACACACACACATCATATACACACACACACACACACACACATCATATACACACACATCATATACACACACACATCATATACACACACATCATATACACACACACACACACACACACACATCATACACACACACATCATATACACACACACATTAGAGAGTGAAGCTGCAAAAACTGTGAGTATTTTTGTATTTTATGAGAAAGTACTGATAATAGTAGTAGTTGAAGTAGTGCTTGAACTAGTAGTATTGTAGTGATATTTATAAAACTAATCATATAATAAAATGTGTAAATGAAACAAAAAAGTCCAGGTCTGTTTGTGAAGAGGAAACATTCCAGCACAGATCAAACAGTCGTATTCTGCAGAGTATTTTGTAGTACTTGACTCAGTACTCTCAGATACAAACCGCATAATTCAGTATTTGTCAGATTTTATTTTCCGAGGTTGTGCGTGTGATCCTCAAGAGGAGGGAGGGTGATCAATAATGGAAGAGCTCGGCGCAGAGACATTAGAGGAGACAGGGACAGTGTGTTTGATTATGAAGACTGTGGGGACGGGGACATGACAGGGACAAGAGGAGAACCAAAACAAACGCTCCCACTTTCACCTCCGCCGAGAGAAAACGCAGAGAACGGGGATGACAAAAGTATCGTAAATCACACACACTAATCGGTATTAAAACTAGTATCGAAACTAGATATTCATTTGAGCAGGTATTGATACTAAATAAAGAGAATTTTATGGAGTATTTGCACTTCTTCTTCTTCAGGAACACGCGTCAGGAAAACTACTAACACTTTGTCTAACCACAGTGGCTCAGGTGCAGGACCTTGGGCCACAACAAGCTCATGGACAGTGTTGGGAGTAACAGATTACATGTACCGGGATTACGTAATCAGAGTACAAATTATGAGTAACTGTATTTAGTTACAGTTACTGTTTCAGTGAGTGGTAAATGGATTACAGTTATTTTGTTGAAATAAATGGATTACATGGCAGTATTTTCCTGTTTTCACATTTTGGGCTAAACCAGGACTAAAACCAGGATTAAAAGCAGGACTAAACCAGGACTAAATCAGGAATAAACCAGGTCTAAAACCGGGACTAAACCAGGACTAAACCAAGACTAAACCAGGACTAAACCAGGTCTAAAACCAGGACTAAACCAGGACTAAATCAGGACTAAACCAGGTCTAAAACCGGGACTAAACCAGGACTAAACCAAGACTAAACCAGGACTAAACCAGGTCTAAAACCAGGACTAAACCAGGACTAAATCAGGACTAAACCAGGATTAAACCAGGTCTAAAACCAGGACTAAACCAGGACTAAAACTGGGACTAAACCAAGACTAAACCAGGACTAAACCAGGTCTAAAACCAGGACTAAACCAGGACTAAATCAGGACTAAACCAGGTCTAAAACCGGGACTAAACCAGGACTAAATCAGGACTAAACCAGGATTAAACCAGGTCTAAAACCAGGACTAAAACTGGGACTAAAAGTAATCTTAAGTAATCAGATTACGTTACTCACTTTAAGTAATTTAATGGATTACGTTACAGACTACATTTTGGGTTATGTAATCTGTAATCTGTAGGGGATTACATTTTAAAAGTAACCTTCCCATCACTGCTCATAGACCACGACAGAACCTACCTGGACCACTGAGGGATTAGACACATACAAGACCACATGGAAATAGAAAAGAAAGTACTATGGAAAAATAAAAAAATAAAAAAATCACATTCTATTGTCTAAAGACACAGTGTTTTTATTTTCATCATGGGATCGGAATCAGTATTGAATCTATTCCTTAGTATCGAAATCGAGTTTGAAATTTTATTATTGTGACAAAATTGGGTGGGAAATTTTTCATAGTTTTACGTAAGTTACAAAAGTACAAAAACACAGGAAGTAGTGCGAAGTTCTAAATCACAGGTGTCAAACATACGGCCCAGGGGCCAGATTCAGCCCTCCAAGACCTTTAATCTGGCCCTCGGCTGATTTTCTACTAAAATATTTTAATTAGATTTTCTATTTAAATCTTGTTAATTTTCTGTGGTGTTTATCACAGCAGCGTCTCCAGCGTCTCTGTACGTGGCCCCTCCCACCAGAGCAGCACAAATGAAGACTTGTCTCTTTCCAAACGCTCTTAAAGGACGATCGTTTTGACTGTTGACCGTGACACCCTCATCAGAAAAATGTCCAACATGAGAAAAGTGGAGCCGAGTGCAGGATTTTACAACAAAAATTGACTTATTTCTATTTACATACAAGTTCATGTTAAAACATTGTGTTGAAATTGTATTTTTCTTAAAGTTTCAGGTTGTTCATAATATTATAATATTTTGTAAAAGAAAGAGTTCATCAATTAAAAAAGATTTCTGTAATAGATTTGCATTTCTCTGAACTTATTGTTATTTTTGGGGCCATGAGTTTTCTGATCCGGCCCCTTTGGGATCAAAGTCGGTTGGATACGACCCCCGGACCAAAATGAGTCTGACACCCCTGATCTAAATGGTCAATGGTCACATTTTTATACACGACTTTTCCACCTTCAAGGCTCAAATCACTTTACAACAAGTAACAACTCACACATTCACACACACACTTACACACACAACAGTGTCTGCAGATACAACAACTGTAAAACAGAATCTCTCTAATTCTGTCATCAACACCAAAAATATATCATCATCGTGGTATCAGAGTCAGTTTTAAGCACTGAAATCAACTTTGCCATTTGAGTATCGTGACAAGACTACTAGAGACGCCATAAAAGCAGATTTTAGTGTTTATAATACAGACCCTTTAAAAGTTTCTAAACAAAAATATTCAAATTTTTGGACTAGAGGAAGCTGGAGGCAAAAGGGAAACAGAACCTACAGTTTTAAAGGTCCTGTACCTGATTTTTTCCTTGTATTTTCCATGGAGCTCAGTACAGACATATGCTATAATCAGGTTGAAAGTCTGCTGTGTACTGTCTGCATCTTTATTGTCATCATCAGGAAGTGCTCTGTTAACACACTAGTCGGTGTTAGCATTACCGTGATAGCAAAACACATTTTTTACAATGAAAGTTGTTAAAAAAAAGTTCATGAACTGGTCGTGGTGAATAATTAGGACACTCTGAATGTTTAAGTGAGGAATAATTTTAGACCACTGCTTAAAACGAACAAGTTCTGTTTTTCATTCCTGATATTAACCGATACGGAGACAGAGAACGGCCTTTTCCCCCCAAAAAACACAGTTAACTTCTTACAAAATGGATCCAAATGTGTTATGTAACTGTTATTTATCTAACAAGTCGCTACTGAAGAGCTCTGTGCGAAGAAAAGTTCAAACATTATGAAACATCTGAGGCCTGTAAACCGTCTTCTTACATCAGCTTAAAGGCCCAACCAGGATATCGACTCAACCGATATCATGGGGTCGATATCGCGTCCAGCCACACTGACTGCCAATATGCCCAGTATCGGTATCAGTGCAGCCCTGATTTGTCATTTTTAAATTCTGAGAGATGTTTGTGCTGATAAATGTGCCTCACCCCAGAGACAGGAGCAGACAGGAGCAGACAGGAGCAGACAGGAGCAGACAGGAGCAGACAGGAGCAGACAGGAGCACAGACAGGGGAGGACAGACAGGAGCAGACAGGAGCAGACAGGAGCAGACAGGAGCAGACAGGAGCAGAGACAGGAGGCAGACAGGAGCAGAGACAGGAGCAGACAGGAGCAGAGACAGGAGCAGACAGGAGCAGACAGGAGCAGACAGGAGCACAGAGACAGGAGCACAGACAGGAGCAGAGACAGGAGCAGGGACAGGAGCAGACAGGAGCAGACAGGAGCACAGACAGGAGCAGAGACAGGACCAGTGACAGGAGCAGAGACAGGAGCAGACAGGAGCAGAGGCAGGAGCAGACGGGAGCAGAGACAGGAGCACAGACAGGAGCAGAGACAGAAGCAGACAGGAGACAGAGACAGGAGCAGAGACAGGAGCAGAGACAGAGGAGACAGAGACAGGAGCAGACAGGAGCAGAGACAGGAGCAGACAGAGCAGGAGCAGACAGGAGCACAGACAGGAGCAGACGGGAGCAGAGACAGGAGCAGACAGGAGCAGACAGGAGAGGAGCAGACAGGAGCAGAGACAGAGCAGACAGGAGCAGACAGGAGCAGAGACAGGAGCAGAGACAGGAGCACAGACAGGAGCAGAGACAGGAGCAGAGACAGGAGCAGACAGGAGCAGAGACAGGAGCACAGACAGGAGCAGACAGGTGCAGAGACAGGAGCAGAGACAGGCAGTGACAGGAGCAGAGACAGGAGCAGACAGGAGCAGCAGGACAGGAGCAGAGACAGGAGCAGAGACAGGAGCAGACAGGTGCAGAGACAGGTGCAGAGACAGGAGCAGACAGGAGCACAGACAGGAGCAGACAGGTGCAGAGACAGGAGCAGAGACAGGAGCAGACAGGAGCACAGACAGGAGCAGACAGGTGCAGAGACAGGTGCAGAGACAGGAGCAGAGACAGGAGCAGACAGGAGCAGACAGGTGCAGAGACAGGTGCAGAGACAGGAGCAGAGACAGGAGCAGAGACAGGAGCAGACAGAGCAGACAGACAGTGCAGAGACAGGTGCAGAGACAGGAGCAGAGACAGGAGCAGAGACAGGAGCAGAGACAGGAGCAGAGACAGGAGCAGACAGGTGCAGAGACAGGAGCAGACAGGAGCACAGACAGGAGCAGACAGGTGCAGAGACAGGTGCAGAGACAGGAGCAGAGACAGGAGCAGACAGGAGCAGAGACAGGAGCAGAGACAGGAGCAGAGACAGGAGCAGACAGGTGCAGACAGGAGCAGACAGGAGCAGAGACAGGAGCAGAGACAGGAGCAGAGACAGGAGCAGACAGGAGCAGAGACAGGAGCAGACAGGTGCAGAGACAGAGACAGGAGCAGACAGGAGCACAGACAGGAGCAGACAGGCAGAGACAGGTGCAGAGACAGGAGCAGACAGGAGCAGACAGGAGCAGAGACAGAGCAGAGACAGGAGCAGAGACAGGTGAGCAGACAGGTGCAGACAGGAGCAGACAGGTGCAGACAGGTGCAGAGACAGGAGCAGAGACAGGAGCAGAGACAGGAGCAGAGACAGGAGCAGACAGGTGCAGACAGGTGCAGACAGGAGCAGACAGGTGCAGACAGGTGCAGAGACAGGAGCAGACAGGTGCAGAGACAGGTGCAGAGACAGGTGCAGAGACAGGAGCACAGACAGGAGCAGACACAAGAGCATAGACAGGAGCAGAGACAGGACCAGACAGGTGCAGAGACAGGAGCAGACAGGAGTAGAGACAGGAGCAGACAGGTGTAGACAGGTGCAGACAGGTGCAGGCAGGAGCAGACAGGAGCGTGTTCTTTCGCTCTGTATTTTTGGAGCGACTCTCACCTTATTTTAATTTGAACCACGTTTCCTCCGGTGACGAGGAGGTGTCAGAGCTATTTCAGGTACCAGAGAGAAAGAGAGAGAGAGAGAGAGGAGAGAGAGAGAGAGAGAGAGAAAGAGAAAGAGAGAGAGAGAGGGAGAGGACGGAGGAGAGAAGGAGAGAGAAAGAGATAGAGAGATGGAGAGAATGAAGAGGGAGGTGAGAGAAGAAAAGAGAGACGAGGGGGAGACAGAAAGAAGATTACAGAGAGAGAGAGAGAGAGAGTGAAAGAGAAAGGAGGAGAGAAAATGATGGAGGGAGAGAGAGGAGGGATGAAGAGAAGGGAGAGAGATGGAGAAGAGAGGGCGGTGCAGAGTGAGAGAGAGAGAGAAAAGATGGAAGGAGAAAGGGAGAGAAAAGAGACGAGGATGAGATGAAGATGAAGACCACGGAGTGAGTGGGATTAAAAAGACACAGAGAGAGAGAGAGAGAAGTAAGACAGAGGGAGAAAAAAGACGAGTGTGGAGATAGACGGAAGAAGAGAGGAGCGAGAGAGCGCAGAATTGACAGACAGAGAGAAGCGTGTTTCAGATCTAAGATGGCGTCTCATGTTTGGTAGTCAGCGGGGGTCCACAGAGGCTGACAGCTCATCCTCCTCTTCCTCCGTCTCTGCGTTAAAACATTCTCTCTCTCCTCCTCTTCTCCTCTTCCCTCTCTCCTCTCTTCCCTCAATCATTTTACTTTCACTTTTGTCTGTGAGCTTCCTGTTACGTAGGAAGTGCAGAAGGAAGTCATTTCAGACATTACTTAGAAGTACAGATACCAGGGCTAAAAAAGTACTCAAGTAAAAGTAAAAGTATCACGTGAAAAATCTGAACGCATTAAAGTATCTATTAAAAAATGTACTTAAAGAGTAAAAAGTAAAAGTATTTCCCAGATTATGATGTAGTAAAGCTTCAAATGTAGTGAGTTTGATTTAGAATTTATATATTTTTTTCATTTTTTATTTGTATATTTTTGTCAAATTACAAATGTGTGAAAAATAAATGCTCAACTTTTTGAATTTTCAGCAGGTCTCAAACAATAAATAACTCAAAATACTTTTACTTTTCAGTGCAGTCCAAAAATGTAGTTAGTAGAAAGTATAAATAACTGCAAAGATGTAGTGAAGTAAAAGTAAAAAGTATCAGTTTATAATCAAAGTTCTTTTTTTTTCTTTTCTTTTTTTTAACTTAACTACAGTACATTTATTACTACTTTTACTTTGTTACATTCCACCTCTGCTTTCAGGAGCGTACAGCGTCTATGTGTGTGGTATTTGCATGTTCTGTCTGTGTTTTTCTCACAGTTGAGGCCAGTTTCCCAGTTGAAAACCAAATTAGTCAATTAGCCGAACACAATTAGCTAATCACCCGTTTAGTCGGCTACTCCCTGTCATTTCCCAATTTGGGTCAAAATTCGATACACTCACTACGGCAACACATTCACGGACAAACTAGATGTAATAGACCACTGCTATTTATTTTTATTAGTCATTAAAGATGTTGATGTCATCGTGTTTCTGGACAGGAGGGGGTCCGGTCTGGGGACCACAGAGCGATGTGCACTGGGGTTTGGAGTCGAGTGTGGAGAGGATCAACTCTTTCAAATCTGAGGTCATGTTTATGACTGGATAAAGGTGTCTTGCCCTCTCCGGGCGGGTGGGGAGTCTCTGCCTCAAGTGGAGGAGTTCAAGTATCTCGGGGTCTTGTTCACGAGTGAGGGGAGGATGGAGCGTGAGATTGACAGGTGGACAGGTGCATGTGGTCGCTGTATCGGACCGTCGTGGTGAAGAGGAGCTGAGTCGAAAGGCAAAGCTCTCGATTTACCGGTCAATCTTCGTTCCTACTCTCACCTATGGTCATGAGCTCTGGGTAGTGACCGAAAGGACAAGATCGCGGATACAAGCGCTCGAAATGAGTTTCCTCCGCAGGGTGGCTGGGCGCTCCCTTAGAGATAGGGTGAGGAGCTCAGTCACACGGGAGGAGCTCGGAGTAGAGCCGCTGCTCCTCCATGTCAAGAGGAGCCAGTTGAGGCTCGGGCATCTGTTCCGGATGCCTCCTGGACGCCTCCCTCAAGAGGTGTTCATGTCCCACTGGGAGGAGGCCCCAGACAAGACCCAGGACACACTGGAGCGACTATGTCTCTGGACTGGCCTGGGAACACCTCGGGGTCCCCCCGGAGAGCTGGAGGACGTGTGCCTGGAGAGGAAAGTCTAAACCAGGAGTGTCAAACTCATTTTGGTCCAGGGGTCGTATCCAACCGACTTCTGATCCCAAAGAGGCCGGATCAGAAAACTCATGTCATATAAACCCC
>NW_026571115.1:6720367-6885367 GCF_026225935.1 Boleophthalmus pectinirostris | reverse complement strand
AAAATGACTAAAACATGCAGAAAGTAATCTAAAAACAACTTCTAGAGAGTAAAAAAGTACATTTTGTACAATAAACAGTGTTGGGGAGTAACAGATTACATGTACCAGAGTTACGTAATCAGAGTACAAATTATGAGTAACTGTATTCAGTTACAGTTACTCTTTCAGTGAGTGGTGATTGGATTACAGTTACTTTGTTGAAATAAATGGATTACACAGAGAGGTTTTCCTGTTTTCACATTTTGTGCTGTATCCCCCCTTTTTTTTCCCTGGCAATTCCACTCATTGCCAGAAACTAAACCAGGTCTGAACTAGATCTAAACCAAGTCTAAACTAGATCTAAACCAGGACTAAACCAGGACTAAAACCAGCTCTAAACTAGATCTAAACCAAGTCTAAACTAGATCTAAACCAGGACTAAACCAGGACTAAAACCAGCTCTAAACTAGAGCTAAACAAGATCTAAACTAGATCTAAACCAGGACTAAACCAGGACTAAGCCAGGACTAAAACCAGCTCTAAACTAGATCTAAACCAGGACTAAAACCAGCTCTAAACTCAATCTAAACTAGATCTAAACCAGGACTAAACCAGGACTAAACCAGATCTAAACCAGGACTAAAACCAGCTCTAAACTAGATCTAAACTAGATCTAAACCAGGACTAAACCAGGACTAAAACCAGCTCTAAACTAGATCTAAACCAAGTCTAAACTAGATCTAAACCAGGACTAAAACCAGCTCTAAACTAGATCTAAACCAGGACTAAACCAGGTCTAAAACCAGCTCTAAACTAGATCTAAACCAGGACTAAAACCAGTTTTAAACTAGATCTAAACCAGGACTAAACCAGGTCTAAAACCAGCTCTAAACTAGATCTAAACCAGGACTAAACCAGGTCTAAAACCAGCTCTAAACTAGATCTAAACCAGGACTAAACCAGGTCTAAAACCAGCTCTAAACTAGATCTAAACCAGGACTAAACCAGGTCTAAAACCAGCTCTAAACTCGATCTAAACTAGATCTAAACCAGGACTAAACCAGGACTAAACCAGGACTAAACCAGGTCTAAACCAGGACTAAAACCAGCTCTAAACTAGATCTAAATTAGATCTAAACCAGGACTAAAACCAGCTCTAAACTAGATCTAAACCAGGTCTCAACCAGGACTAAACCAGGACTAAACCAGGATTTAACAGGACTAAATCCTGCTGTGTGGACGTGTCTCTTCTTCTTCTATCAATAATATTTTTAATTTGGTTCAGTAAAGTTTGGGCTTTTTATTTTCTTTTATCAGTCAAAACTTCTTATGTTACGATATTCTCGTCTTTGCTTCTCTACAGCAAACAAAGTAATCCAAAGTATTCAGATTACATTACTCACTTTAAGTAATTTAATGGATTACGTTACAAACTACATTTTGGGGTATGTAATCTGTAATCTGTAGGGGATTACATTTTAAAAGTCACCTTCCCAACACTGACAGTAGGTCTGCTTTAAGTTGAACAGTTTGGCATCTATATGTATTGAAGATGAATGGCAGCCTAAACATTTGGACTGTTGCCACGGTGACTAACAATTTAAAAGAAACTCTTCTAAATTCTGAATGGGGTAAAAGTCCTCAAAACGTCCTCACACTATACCCACACTGCTCACTTCCTCTTCCTCTTTCTTTCTTTTTTTTTTCACTCGGGTTTCTCTGCATTCAGATCTTGTCCGGCAGCGTTTCCATGGTTACCTATTCAGGCGCCGCCGCCACAGAGCCGGGCCCAGCTGTAGCCCTCCCTCTCCCCGGCCGCTTCCTCCTCGCTCATTAGGGGCCTTTACGTATAGACTCGGTGGTATTAGAGTTCCTTTGTGGCGCCGTACAAAAGTGCATTAAAGCTGGTAGAAGGCGGCAGGTGGGGAGGTGGCGGCGGACATGTTTGTACTGTGGGCTGAACACGAGTGGACTTGTAAAAGGTAAAAAGAGACAGGGAAGGAAAGAGGATACAAAACGCCCGCGTGTGTGTTAAAGGAGACGCGCTTATACAGTGAGGTCACCTGCTTGTTTCTACGGAGATGTCGTCGGAATGTTCCACAGTGTGACTTTAAACAGGTCTGCTTTATATTTATTTGATTAAAAGTGGGTTTATGCACATTTTACAAGCGTCACTGTGATAAAAAAAAACAAAAAACAAAAAAAAAGCTGGGAGACTGAGAGTGAGGAAGAGAGAGGGAAAGTGAGAGAAAGAGATGGAGAGAGAGAGAGAGAGAAAGAGATGGAGAGAGAGAAGAGACAGCGAGAGAGAGAGAAAGAGATGGAGAGAGAGAAAGACAAAGAGAGAAATAGGGAAATACAAAGAGAGAGAGAAGGAGAGAGACAGAGAGAGAGAGAAAGACAAAGAGAGAAACTAGGGAGATACAAAGAGAGAGAGAAGGAAAGAGACAAAGAGAGAGAGAGAGAGAAAGACAAAGAGAGAAATAGGGAGATACAGAAAGAGAGAGGGAGAGCAAAACAAAAACAAAGAAGGAGAAAGTCAAAAACAGCGAGAGAGATAAAAAGAGAGAGAAACACAGTGAGAGAGAGAAAGAGAGAGGGAGAAAGAGAGAGAGGAGAGAGAAGGGGAGAGGCATGGAGACATGGGAAACAGGAAGAGAGTGGGAGATAGAGAGAGCAGAGAGGGAGACACACAGAGAGAGAAAGAGGGAGAGAGAGAAAGACAAAGAGAGAGACAAAGACAGAGAGAGAAGGAGACATGGGAAACAGGAAGAGAGTGCGAAATTGAGAAACGAGCAGAAAGGGAGAGACACACAGAGAGAGAGAGATGGGGATAGAAAAATAGAAAGAGAGAGAGGGAGAGAGAGAGAAAGACAAAGAGAGAAATGGGGGAGTGAGAAGGAGAGAGGAGAGAGATATAGGGATAAAAATGAGAAGGAGAGAGAGAGAGAGAAAGAGAGAGGAAGAGAGAGAGACATAAAGAGAGAAAGAGGGAGACAGAGAGACAGAAAGACAAGAGAACAGAGAAAAAGACAGAGAGAGAAGGATAGAGAGAAGGAGATATGGGAAACAGGAAGAGAGTGTGAAATAGAGAAAGAGCAGAAAGGGAGAGACACACACAGAGAGAGAGAGATGGGGATAGAAAAATAGAGAGACAGAAAGAGAGAGGGAGAGAGAGAGAGAAAGACAAAGAGAGAAAATAGGGAGTGAGAAGGAGAGAGAAGCGAGAGATAGGGATAAAAAATGAGGAGAGAGACAGAGAGAGAGACAAAGACAGAGAGAGAAGGATAGAGAGAAGGAGACATGGGAAACAGGAAGAGAGTGGGAAATAGAGAAAGAGCAGAGAGAGACAGAGAGAGTGATAGATGGAGTCAGAAAAATAAAGAGACAGAAAGGGAGAGGAAGACAGAGGAAGACAAAGAGAGAGAGAAGGGAGTGAGAAGGAGAGAGACAAAAACACAGAGAAAGAGAGAAAGTGAAAGAGGGAGAGAGAAAGACAGAGGGGGGGGAGAGAGGAGAGAGAGAGAGAGAGAGAGAGAAAGACGAGGTGAGAGAAAGACAGAGAGAGGGGAGAGATGGAGAAGGAGAGCGAGAGAAAGAGGGAGACAGAGAGAGGAAAGACAAAGAAAGAGAGGGGAGCGAGAAGGAGAGAGACGAGAAGGACAGAGAGAGAAGGGGGAGCGAGAAGGAGAGCGATAAAGGCAGAGAGAGGAAGAGAGGGAGAAAGAGGGAGAGAGAGACAGAAAGACAAAGTGAGAGAGGGGAGCGAGAAGAAGAGAGACACGGAGAGAGAGAGAAAGAAATACAAAGAAATAAAGGGGAGTGAGAAGGAGCGAGACAAAGACAGAGAGAGAGAGATAGAGAGAGGGGCAAAGGGGCAAGAGAGAAAGTGAAAAAGGAAGAGACCAAGACAGAACACAAAAGAGGGAAAGAGAGAGAAAGACAAAGAGAGAAAAGGGGGAATGAGAAGGAGAGACAAAAACAGACAGACAGAGAAAAGGAGACTTCGGAGACAGAAAGAGAGTTGGAAGTAGAGAAAGAGCAGAGAGTGAGAGACAGAGAGAGAGAGAGAGACAGATAGAGAGAAAGAGAGAGAGAGAGAGAGCAGATCGAGGAGTTTAATCAGGAGTAAATGACGTGTAAATGAGCAGCTGTCACACATCAGATGCTTCATGAGGACTTTATGGCTCTGTACAGTCAGAGTGGATCTGAGCTCAGGAAAATGAATTAAGACTCAACAAATGTGGTGGAAAAAAAAAAAAAAAAGTTGTGATTTTGAGATTTGTGGAGATCAGTTTGAGGTGCCAATTTTTTTATTTATTTTTTTTTAACCATTCTGACATGATCGTTTTAGCTTCACCACACTCCCTGCGCCCTCTTCCTTTAGTTCAGACACATTTTATGATAATTAAAGCTTGGGAAATCGACAAGAAATACTAAATCTGTTCACTTTTTGGTAGGGGCTGCTTGTTTCCATGGAGATGTATTCCTTTTCCCTGGAATGTTCCAAACTGTCGTCTGAAACATGTCTTCTTAGGCCCCGTCCACACTAGTGCGTATTCGAATCGTTTTTGGTTGCGGATGCAGTGTTCGTCCGCACTAATCCGATCGAAAACGGCTCCAGAGACGGAACGATCTGGTGCCGCCAGCTCCCACGAATTTATTTGAGTACAGATCTGATCCAGCACCGTGTGGACGCCTGAAAACACTGTTACGCTGACATGCTGATGTAGTTCTAATGCAGTGTCAAAACCGGTCCATGCGTATGATCGTATGCATAGACCGGTTATATGAATGGACATATATTCTAGTTTCTTGGCGTTTTACACTATAACAGTGTCAAAACATCTCTATAATCTCTGAAAAGCAACAGAATAGAACGCAATAGAACCACAGAACAAACTCACCATCAGCAGAACATCCCTCTGTCACAGAAAGAACACTCATATTCCACTGAGTCGTGTCCTTTAGTCCAACAGAAGCTGAACCACATCGGTGCACAATAGCGAGCAGTTTTTGAGCGCTTAGTTTATGCAAATCAGCCATGCGGTTTTAAGTTTTGTTTATGTAAAATGTAAACAAATATGCTCAAAGCTGTGTGGATAGGGGAGGCATGCGAACACAGAAACAAATCAGTCCTCACTCTGAGTCGTCATGCTCGTCTTTAAATCCAGTGTTACGCTCAGTAACAACTGAACCTCGTCGTTGGTCCACTTTCCATCTCCCTCGGCTTAAAATCAGCTGCTGCAACTTCAGGCTTCCTTGTTTTTACCGTTCACATGACGTCGGGACATAGGCTACGTTCAGACTGCAGCCTGAAGTGACCCAAATCTGATTTTTTGGCCCCTATGTGACCTGTATCCGATCTTTTAATGTCAGTCTGAACGACACAGATCTGATTTTTTCAAATGCGACACAAGCCACTTGGATATGTGCTCCTGAAACTGATACATATCTGATCTTTTGACATGCGACTTCAGTCTGAACGGCCAAAGCCCATTCATCCCACCTACACGTCATCAACAAGCCACAAACGTCACTATTCTGTGCTGAAGTTGGTGAAAATTGTAAATGAACTCCATGTCACTGAAGTGAAGCACATCACCACTCACCACTCTTGACTACATCTCCACATCCACACATTTCTTTCAAAGGACGTCGCTGCCGCTGCCCCACAAAACACCACAGCCAAAAACCTCGTCCTTCTCCTTCTCAATCTCCTCCTTAAAAGTTGTTCATGTTCTGGCTCCGGTACGAGAGGAACTTTAAAATCTCCAGGTGCTCAAAGCTCGCGTCCATGTTTGGACAACTTCCATAAACACAGAGCACGCTCGCTGCGGTTGACGTCATCATGTCCTCCAATGCACATGTGCAACACTTTTGGGCCTTTTAATGTTTTAATTGGAAATGTGAACGACCTTGCAAAAACATCGGATTTCACAAAAAAATCAGAATTGAGCGTTAAGCCCTGCAGTCTGAACGTAGTCATTTTGACAACATGACACCAGCCCATCACATGACAAGTGTTTCAGGCGGTTTTGCGTTACCGTGTGGACAGGGAACACTTTGATTGCGGATACAGAAACGACGTGTGTGGACGCAGATCATTTCCGATACTCTAATACGGTGACACACGGATTTGTTTTAGCGTAAACGGGGTCTTACTGTAACTTGGCCTGGGGTCGTCACGTTCTTGTCTCCATGGAGATAGATAAATTGAACGGCATACTTTGAAACATTCCAGACAGAACATCAACATCTCCATGGAGACAAGCCGTTGGCATCAGAAAAGTTATGCAGTGCACCTTTAAGTACTTGACTTCAACATATTACATAAGGTTTGTATAAGAAGGAGATAAGAAACTGACATAAAAAGGAGAGAATGATATGAAAAGACTTTACTAAAACACATTTTAATTACATTTTTCTGCTGGTGATGAAATGAAATCCACACACACCTTCGTTAATGAGGACGTGCTCCTAGAAAAGTGCTGTTCTGTTCTTTTTTCAGACATGGATAAGAAATTTACATTATGCAAAGAACAAAATGCTTCAAATGCATTTTTCAACCTCAACCTGAACCCGGAGAAACAAATGGAGGTTTGTTCTGAGGCTGCGTTCAAAATGAAACATACCGCAGAGAAAGTGGAACCAAACTAGAACTTAAAGCAGGACGATTTTAAAAAATGACAGAAAATGATCAAAACTGAAAAGACTGAACCCACTGGACTAAGAGGAAATATTTTATGAATGAGATAAATAAAGTATTGTATCAAAGTTGCGGCGTCAACAATAAATTTGACGTCACTGATTTGGATTTATTCACAGAAAGCCCCTTGAGATGCAGCGTCTTGTTTTCAAGACATGAAGAGATGTTTTTTACTTGAATTCTTGGGATTATGACAGAAATAATTCACACCCAAACTCTTTTAAAAACAGAAACGTGTCCTATTTACAATGCATGCATCCCGAATTTTGGACTTCCGCTCATTGCACAATACATACTGGGAAGGATCCTCAGAAAAAAGTGAGCATCAAACTGCCATATTTGATTTCCCAGAGAGATGCATCTATGGACAAAGCCGATCTTTTCTATCTAGTCTTTTGAACCAGATCGCTTTTGTTTCTGGTTCTGATATTGTCATATTTTAGTTTTGGGATTCGGACATCATAATTGTGTGGTTGTTGAATCCTAACAGCGGAAAATGGCTTGAGAAACAGGCTTCAGAAGTTCGCGAACTTCATAAATGCAAAAGGGAATCAGATCTGTGTGAGTGCAAACCTCTGTCCAAACTGTTTCCCTTCCCAGAGTGAAAGGTGAAGGCGATGGGCAGTATTAATACACAAGAAGGACGAAAAAGGAAACCGTTGCCTGCCTAAGAAATCATCTCGAATTTGCAGAGAACATTTTGTATGTGGAGCGCCAACAAAGCAAAATCCTGATCCCTCGCTCAGCCGTGGTTAAGAATTTAAAAAGTCAATGACAAAGTCAAAAAGACACCAGCTGTTTGCCAAGAAACACTTTCCAATGCAAAGTGAACAAGATGTGATGTTGCTGTAAAGTCAAACAAGAAAGTGCGAGCTCAGCCTGTTTGTCTTCTGTACCTCTCACTTAACAAACGGGATCCCTCATTGTTTGGTTGTTTGAGGTTTGCAGTCACACAGATTTGATTCCCTTTTTGCAGTTATGGAGTTCACAAACTTCCGAAGCCCGTTTCTCGAGTCGTTTTCCGCTGTTAGGATCCAACAACCACACAATTACAATGTCTGAATCCCAAAATATGACAATATCAGAACCAGAAACAAAAGTGATTGATCGGCTTTGACAATCAACACATCCCACTGGGAAAACAAACATGGCGATTTGCTGCTCACGTTTTTGGAGGACCCTTCCCAGTATGAAATGCACGTTGACCGGAAGTCCAAAATTCGGGATGCATGTATTATATTAGCCTCTCCAAAAAATCGCAATAAATATTAGAGCCCTGAACTGCCGACGCAAAACAGTGCACATTTTGAAAACTCATTGCAGGTGCGGGCGAGAGTAAAAAAACAGGTCTAAAACAGGACTAAACCAGGACTAAAACAGGATTTAGGCAGGACTTAACCATGCTGCCAGACCGCCCACCGTGCCTCCTCCCATACGCAGCCACCCTCCCAACTCCCTCCGGTCTGTGAAATATTGTCTGATATAAACGGGTCCGTGGCGCAAAAAAGGTTGGGGACCACTGTTTTAAACAATTCCTTTCTGCTTCTCCGTGTTGGTAGAGCTTAAGAGAGTGAATGTCCCCATCTTGCGGGACTTGCGGGTGGGAGCGGGACAAAATTTCGCAGATGCGGGCGGGAATGGAAATGAAAATTACAATTCTTTGTGGGAGCGGGACTGAAAATTCTGTCCCACGCAGACCTCTAATATATTGTACCGTGATACGCATATCGTGATAATATCGTACCGAAAGATTTGGATATTGTTACATCCTTAATTCCCAGGAATTATAGGCGAGTTTCATTGTTGACAAAAGCGCGCGTTGCATGCTTTGGTCGGCGGCAAGGAACACTAATTCATCATGACGGACGGAGCGAGAAAGCACGTAAAGGGTATTGATCCCGGTTATTTATCCACTCTAACAGCAGAGGACCAAAGACTAAAGATTTGACCAGAAATTGGTCATAAGCATCGACGGACGACAAATCACCCTTTTCAACCCCGACAAAAGGTGGAACCAAACCAAATTTCTGGTCAGAATCACCAACTACCTGGACAAATATTCACTTTGGCGATATCCACAATGACTTGGTGGAAACTCCTGGGCCATTCACAGCAGAAAAGATGAAAACCTCCAAGAGTCTCGATGTGTTGTTGAACTTGTTGGAGTCCACGGTTTGTTAGGATCTTCTACGTTTGCTCTGCGGATGTTTGAAAGCCATTTAATTCACCGTTAGTGGTTCTTTTCACTCAGAATACGAAAAAGACATTTTCCTTCTTCCGTGCTTCTATTTGTGCATCTGATAATGCAGCAGGAATTTACCATTATCGGGGATAAATACGCGAGGTTACGCACTGTGTTTGACCGCTATCGTGTTTCTTGCCTCCGACCAAAATATTTGCCAGCATGCAACATGAGCTTTTAATAACAATGACGTCATCTGAAACTCGCCTATATGATACCGTCGGTCTGGAAGGGTTAAATAGGTCCTACGATCACAACTGAACCTGTGTTGTCAGAGCTTTAACCTGCAAACAGAGGCACATACAAGTTTGTCTCATTCTCAGTTTATGTTCAGGCCTCACGTGAAAGCTCAGAACCTCCAGAACTCCCTCCCTGAGCTGCAGCGGCTGCACTAGCACCGACACGTGACTCATAACTGGTGCAGGTGCTGGGGTTTAAATACAATAGTCCAAACCCGGTTACGCTCAAGTGGAGAAAGACTCAAATGAAGTTCTCAGTGAAATTAAGCGTAGTGCCGAGTTATCAGAGCAAAGACCTGGAGTTTAACCCCGTCACGCCCGCAGCGCCACACCATCAAAAATTCATCCAGGAAATGGCTGCTGCGCTCTCCTCCAGCAGACTTCATTTCACATTCCCTCCCTGATCCTGAAGTGATCAAATATGTCCGACTTAATCTCACATTTTTCCAAAGACAGTCTGAGGCACATTCACTCGCTCAGTAGTAAAAACGGGAGCGTCTCGTGGTATTAAAACATGAAGGGACTCATGGGGCGGTTTTACGGCTCAGGTGGAGAGGGTTTAAAGATGTCAAATCTCAGGTTTTACTTTAAAATCAAAGACGGCTCAGGCTGGAGAAATACTGTTTATAATGTTTGTGGTGTTCTGAAGGACTCCGGTCTGGACTGTGGACTCATTTTACTGGTAATGACTTTTTTTAAAGGACCTTAAAGAACCTTAAAGGACCTTAACGGACTCTTATGAACTTGAAGTCATGTTAGAATGTTGGTACTACATCAGTTGTGTTTTGTTTCCTTCACATGTTTGAGGAATCAATCTGTCTACATCTCCAAAACTCCAAATGCTCTGCTCCAATTTGTGATGTCACGAAGAGAGGTGGACAGAAAGAGATGTAGAGAGAGACTGAGTAACAGAGAGAGAGACAGAGAGGGAGAAAGAGATGAAGACATTCAGATACCAAGAGAAAGAGAGCAAGAGAGGTAAAGAGATAGAGAGAGAAAGACACAGAGAGAAAGAGATGGAGAGATCGGGATACACGTAGAGAGACAAAGACAGAGAGAGAGAGAGAAAGATGGAGAGATTCAGATCCAGAGAGAGAAAGAGAGTGAGAAAGAGGGAAAGAGATGGAGAGAGAAACAGGTGAGGAGATTGAGATACAGAGAGAGAGAGACAGAGAGAGGAGAGAGACAGGGGGTGGGAGAAAGACATGGAAAGCCTGAGATTCAAGGAGAGAGAGGGAAAGAAAGAGAAGGAGAGAGACAGAGAGATAGAGAAAGAGAGAAAGAAAGAGATATAAAGAGTGAGAGAGACAGGTGGAGGGAGAAAGATGGATAAAGAGATGGCAAGACTGAGATAGAATCTGAGAGAGAATAAGCGACAGAGAGGGAGAGGGTGGGACAGAAAGAAAGAGATGAAGGGATTGAGATATAGAGAGAGAGCGAGAGAGAGAGAGAGAAAAACACAGAGAGAGAAAGAGATGAAGAGAGTGAGATACAGAGAGAGAGAAGAGAGAGAGACAGAGAGAGATGGAGATACAGAGAGAAGAGAGGGGGGATCGAGAGAGACAGAGAGAGAAATAGATGTTGAGATTGAGATACAGAGAGAAGAGAGAGAGAGGGGGAGAGATGGAGAGAGACAGAGAGAAAAACAGATGTCGAGATTGAAATACAACAGAGAGAGAGGGGGAGAAAGAGAAAACGATGAAGAGATTCAGATACAGAGAGACAGGGAGGAAGAGATGGACAGAGAAAAAAGAGAGAGAAAGACATGGAGAGATTAAATACCGAAAGAGAGGGAAGAGAGTGGGAAAGAGATGGAGACAGAAAGACAGAGAAAGTGAGAGGAAGAGAGAGGGAAAACAATGGACGATGGAGAGAAACAGAGTGAAAGGGAGAGAGATAAATGTAAGATCTGTACAGAGTCTGCACTCAAACTGAAACAAACCACATAGAAACTGAAACTAAACTAGAATTTAGAGCAGGACGATTTTAAAAACAACAGGTCCAAACTGAAATGACATTGGGGAAATCTTTTATGAAGGAAATAAACACATCAAATTAAACACGCAGCCCTGACATTTCATTTGTCGTTACAAGAGTCAATTTCGCATAATATAGGACCTGTAAAAACGAAAATTCTCACAATCGTCCCCAAAATACTCTGGATTCTACTCTGGGTAATCTGCAGAACTCCACTCAAACGGCCCAAAATCTGGTCCGGCTCGTCGCGGCGTTTATATCGTGAGTAATCTGGAGTAATGGGACACATCCAGAGACTTTAAGTGGCTTTCCCTCCATCACAGTCGTGTAAAGGAAGAGGCAGCGGCAGCATCTGGGCCTGTGTTTTATAGAGACGAGACTGTTTGTGCTAATGGCTCCTTAATAAAAGTGAAAGCAGGTGTAAACTGGCCCTCCGACTCACCTTCACACTGCAGCGATCTTTAGGAGAAACTCACCGCTGTCAGCGACGACGCACTGACATCACAGCGCTCTGTATTTACACGAGAGCTGTCAGGCGAAATCGACGGGCGGAAAGCGGTAAATCTAAAGTGCAGCATCTCGTCCACATTAATCCATAGAATTTGTCCTCTGTAAATAATGAGCCCAGTCTACAAAACAGCGTTATTAATGCAGTTTGGAGCGTTCTTTAAAAGTAAAAAGGTGAGAGTAGTTCCTCCTGTGTTTCTGTTTACGGTATTTTCCAGACTATTGAGCGCACCTGAATATAAACTGCATCAATGAAATTTGAACTAAATTTAAAAATTGTACGTATACAGGCCACACCTGAATATAAGCCGCAGGTGTCCACGTCTTCAAGAATGTTTTCAAGTTGGGGCCGTCTGCTTTTATTATAGTTTTTGTCGTCTTTTTGCGTTGAGTCAGTTCGACACGTTGCCGTCGCCAAAATCTCACCATCGACTCATTGATGTCGAGTTTCCTTGTTCCACAGACACATGAATCACCTTTAACTTAAAAGCTGCATCATCTGTATTTCTTCATGTGTTTTCCGTGAGGAGGGTGTGTGTATGAAGCGCAAAATAACTGTTCAAAACGCAATCAAACTACTGCGCATGTCTCCTACAGAAAGAGTCTATGTTCTGTTTGTGTCATGTGTCTTGGAGGATTTCAGCAGATCTTTGGGGGGCGGGGTTAGTTCTATCAATCAGGTATGATTGGATGTTCGGCTACTGAAGTTTGAGACGTTTCTTCTTCGTCATTTACACAAAAGACGTATCCCCCTCACTAATGTTCTTCATTTAGCATCGTAACTTATTTTATCACACGGCGATAAACTATTAGTGCACTGACAATACTGATAGTGTAGTGCTAGTGTAGCACAGACAGCCGTGATTTCTGCACGTCCGCTGTGTTGCCAAACCATAGACCGTATATATGAATGGACAATGTGCCAAACAAAGAATCTGCCCATATATTAGCAGCATCGTTTTATTAACCGCAGGGTTCAAAATAGGGATGGGCATGATTAGTCGATTAATCAATAATTGATCAATAAGAATTTCATTTTTTTTACGTTAATTTTCATCGACAAACTGAATGTAGGTTGCTGTGCATAGCGTAGGGTGAGCAAATGGGGGTCTGTACATGTGTCTCTCTGCACTCAGAAGGAGCGAGCAGACAACAGTGGGTCAGTCTGCAACGTACCGAAGCACAAATGTGTATTTAACGATGACTTGTACAAAAAATTTCATGCTTTCCGTTCTGGTCGGGACAAGTGGGAGGTAGACGTATGCAAAAGTATTGAAATATCGATATATCGTATTGTTTAATGTGATGATGCAGTATCGATCTCGTAGGCTACTGTATCGATATATCACCAAGAGTATTTTTTTGGTATATTTTACTAAATTATTTTGTTACAGTGCTACAGTTTTGTTGTTTGTTGAAGAAAGAAACTTGTTTTTGCAACACATTTGACATTTTCGCTGTTTTGCTGATTAAAATGTTTGTGTTTCATATGAACTTTGCACAAGAAGCGGTTTAACAAAGACTTTTAGCTTTTATTTTTGAATTGAACCATATCGAATCAATTTGAAATATATCATATCTAATCTGAAGTGCACTGCATTGAGATATGTATCGTATCGTGGCCTGTGTATCAAGGTATGTATTGTATTGTGGAGTATGTATCGAGATATGTATCGTATCGGCAACTTCTTAATGATACCCAGCCCTAGTGGGAGGCCATGTGCACAGTGTACAATGCAGGCAGATATGTTTCGGTGTCCAGTGGGAAAAAACTCACCAGGACAGCGAAAGCATGAAAAGTGTTGTCAGGTGAGAGTAGCTCAATGTCGATGACGAGTCCCCACCTCCCTCCCCCCGTGCGGTGTCCTGGTTTTGACAAACACAAATATGATCACACTAACCTGTATTCCACTCAGTTGTGTCACATCAACGCACAAGAGCAGTTTTTTTTTTTTCTTCGCTTAGTTTATGCAAATTAGCGATGCGGTTTTAAGTTTTGTTTCTGTGAGAGTTGCGCAAAACTGAATTAAACACATGATAATGTCAAACGGGCTGATGTGGCTCTAGTTTGGTTACAGTTTATATGTCGTAAAGTTGAATTTATTTATGCAGATAGTAATAACAGTGATGATCATTTGAATATAAAAGCGTTAATGATTAATCGATAATCGACGATTGATTAAGAAAATTTAATCGAATGCCCATCCCTAGTTCAAAGTGTGAGAAAAAAGCAGTGGCTTATAGTCTGGAATTTACGGTACATCCACACAGCGCATGGATCAAAGTAAAGCTGCCGATTAGCGATAGTTTCTACTTACGCTACTTTCTGCGGAGTTTATCGACAGTCTTTATGTTTTAAAAATCATGTATCTGAAGTACAGCGGTCCCTCGTTTATCGTGGTGGTTACATTCATACATACTGTGAAACATTCCAGACGAAGCAATAACGTCTCCATGGAGAAAAGCGTTTGAAAAAGTTACACAATGCATCATCTGGACTTTCTTAAATGTTTACATGTTCAAAATAAAGAAACTCTAACTAACTCCTGGTTCTTCTTCTTCTTCTTCTGGTTGCTAGGTATAGTGGAAATGTAAACACAAACACATCCCAGTGCTTCCTTACAGATTCTCGATCGATAAATCAATCAGTAGTTTTATTTATACCCAGGGGCCTTTAAGCTCATTGGATAATAGACAGACTGTTCATAACACAGACACTACAGCAGCAACTAATGAATATAACAATAAATCTATGGCCCATCTATGAGTTTGTCTTAAAGATCGACTATTTTTTTAACTTCTATGGTGTATTAACTGCTGACACGTAACATATTTAGATCACCGTGTTTCCTTTTACGGTTTTGAAAATGCTACAATCACCGATAAAGACAAATTGACAAGTTTTTTAAGTTTAATTTTCACTTTTTGCATCCCCTCCTTTTGCTCTATGCACTAAGTCACTCCCCCTTCAGAGCGCTATCACAACGCAATCGCTATCGCACATCGCATCAGGTTTGTCAAGTTGTTGTGTACAGTTTTGTATCGTGTTTTTGTGTATTTACAGAGAATTGTCGTGTCGACCATAAGGAGGGTTTAAACAGGGCCGAGGAGAGATCGCTAAATTACTCAAACATGCAGGACATCTAAAACCTCTTCATTTTTATTATTATAATTTTTTTAATAAGGGAACAAAGTTATGATATGATAGAGAGCTAAAAATAAATAAATGAATGAATGAATAAAAAATGCATAATACCTCCTCTGTCATGTCTGGTTTGTTTGGCAAACACAAAGCAGCACACGGACACTTATTTTTGTCTTGGACACGAAATTTGAATTGGAGAAAGGCCTGGTGCAGACTTAGTTTAGTTCAGATTTAGTCCTGGTTTAGTCCCAATTTAGTCCTGGCTTAGACCTGGTTTATCTCTGGTTTAGTCCTCCTTTAGACATGCTTTAATACTGCTTTAGTCCTGGTTTAGATCTGGTGCAGGTCTGGTTTAGTCCTGGTTTAGTCCTGGTTTAGACCTGGTTTAGTCCTGGTTTAGAGTCCTGGTTTAGTCCTGGTTTAGTCCTGGTTTAGTCCTAGTTTAGTCCTGGTTTAGACCTGGTTTAGTCCTGTTTTAGTCCTGGTTCAGGTCTGGTTTAGTCCTGGTTTAGACCTGGTTTTGTCCTGGTCTAGTCCTGGTTTAGTCCTGGTTTAGTTTAGTCCTGGTTTAGTCCTGGTTTAGTCCTGGTTTAGTTTAGTCCTGGTTTAGTCCTGGTTTAGTCTGGTTTAGTTTAGTCCTGGTTTAGTCCTGGTTTAGTCCTGGTTTAGTTAGTCCTGGTTTAGTCCTGGTTTAGTCCTACTTTAGTCCTGGTTTAGTTTACTGGTTTAGTCCTGGTTTAGTTTAGTCCTGGTTTAGTCCTGGTTTACTGGTTTAGTCCTGGTTTAGTCCTGGTTTAGTCCTGGTTTAGTCCTGGTTTAGTCCTGGTTTAGTCCTGGTTTACCTGGTTTAGTCCTCCTGGTTTAGTCCTGGTTTAGTCCTGGTTTAGGTTTAGTCCTGGTTTAGTTTCCTGGTTTAGTCCTGGTTTAGTCCTGGTTTACCTGGTTTAGTCCTGGTTTAGTCCTGGTTTAGTCCTGGTTTAGACCTGGTTTAGTCCTGGTTTAGTCCTGGTTTACCTGGTTTAGTCCTGGTTTAGTCCTGGTTTAGTCCTGGTTTTAGTCCTGGTTTAGTCCTAGACCTGGTTTAGTCCTGGTTTAGTCCTGGTTTAGTCCTGGTTTAGTTAGTCCTGGTTTAGTCCTGGTTTAGTCCTGGTTTAGTCCTTTAGTCCTGGTTTAGTCCTGGTTTAGTCCTGGTTTAGTCCTGGTTTAGTCCTGGTTTAGTCCTGGTTTAGTCCTGGTTTAGTCTAGTTTTAGTCCTGGTTTAGTCCTGCAGTTTAGTCCTGGTTTAGTCCTGGTCTTTAGTCCTGGTTTAGTCCTGGTTTCTGGTTTAGTCCTCCTGGTTTAGTCCTGGTTTAGTCCTGGTTTAGTCCTGGTTTAGTCCTGGTTTAGTCCTGGTTTAGTCCTGGTTTAGTCCTGGTTTAGTCCTGGTTTAGTCCTGGTTTAGTCCTGGTTTAGTCCTGGTTTAGTCCTGGTTTAGGTTTAGTCCTGGTTTAGTCCTGGTTTACCTGGTTTAGTCCTGGTTTAGTCCTGGTTTAGTCCTGGTTTAGTCCTGGTTTAGTCCTGGTTTAGTCCTGGTTTAGTCCTGGTTTAGTCCTGTTTAGTTAGTCCTGTTTAGTTTCCTGGTTTAGTCCTGGTTTAGTCCTGGTTTAGTCCTGGTTTAGTCCTGGTTTAGTCCTGGTTTAGTCCTGGTTTTAGTCCTGGTTTACTTTAGTCCTGGTTTAGTCCTGGTTTAGTCCTGGTTTACCTGGTTAGTCCTGGTTAGTCCTGGTTTAGTCCTGGTTTAGTTTAGTCCTGGTTTAGTCCTGGTTTAGTCCTTTTAGTCCTGGTTTAGACCTGGTTTACCTGGTTTAGTCCTGGTTTAGTCCTGGTTTAGTCCTGGTTTAGACCTGGTTTAGTCCTGGTTTAGTCCTGGTTTAGTCCTGGTTTAGTCCTGGTTTAGTCCTGGTTTAGTCCTGGTTTAGTCCTGGTTTAGTCCTGGTTTAGTCCATTCCTGGAGACTCTTTGCTGCTGATGCTGTGGGTTGAAGTCGAGGCCAAATGTAAAAAGTCCCAGTTTCCCAGAATGCCCCACTGCCCCTGCTCCGTCTGTCTCTTCTGCCTGAGCACCCATCCCGGATCTGACAGGCCCGGCACCTTAAGGCGACGCCAGAGGGGGGGTGCGGGGCGCAGAATCTCACAGGACGTCCCGCTGTACAACTACAAAACCTGTCACTTCTCACCATCTTCACACCCGATACCATTGGCCCGCCTGATTCCATGGAAACAGAAAGTTAAAGCCACATTTCAGAACATCCTCCATGGAGGTAGAGACGTTTTATGTCGTACTGTGAAAGATTATAGCCAAAGGAGCAGTATTTCCATGGAAACAAGCAGTGTAGTTTTCATTAAAAAAGTTACACAGTGGCTTTAAGTGCACATGACACTACTACAAGACTCACAGTTAAAACAATTAGAAAATCTTTCCTCTTTTTCCTAGTTTCAATTAAATTTTTAACCAGTTCTAAACCAGGACTGAACCAGGAACTGAAACCAGGTCTAAACCAGGTCTCAACCAGGATTAAACTTGAACAGGCCAAACCGGGACTAAATCAAGTCTAATCCAGGACTAAACTCGGACTAAACCAGGACTAAACTGGGTCTAACCCAGGACAAAACCAGGACTAAACCAGGTCTAAATCAGGACTAAACTAGGACTAAACCAGATCCAAACCAGGACTAAACTGGGTCTCAACCAGGATTAAACTTGAACAGGCCAAACTGGGACTAAATCAGGTCTAATCCAGGACTAAACTCGGACTAAACCAGGACTAAACTCGGACTAAACCAGGACTAAACTCGGACTAAACCAGGACTAAACCAGGTCTAAATCAGGACTAAACCAGGTCTAAATCAGGACTAAACCAGGTCTAAATCAGGACTAAACTAAAACCAGGTCTAAATCAGGACTAAACTGGGTCTCAACCAGGACTAAACCATGATTAAACTTGAAAAGGACCAAACCAGGACTAAATCAGGTCTAAGACAGGAGTAAATTATGTCTAAACCAGGTTTAAACTGCCTTCTCATTGATAACGTGTAGGTGGGATGAATGTGACCTGACCGTTCACACTGAGGTCACATGTCCAAAGATCAGATATGTATCAGTTTCAGGAGCACATATCCAAGTGTCCTGGGTCACATTTGAAAAAAATCTGATCTGTGACATTAAAAGATCAGATACAGGTCACATGGGGTGAAAAACAACAGATTTGGGCCACTTCAGTTTGAGTTTTGGAATTTTAGGTGAGTATTTTTGTAGTTTAATTCTCTACTTTTTTGCCACTTCACTGATATAAGTTGATGATCACTATTGACTCCAGGTGCTATCTTAACAAAAAAAAGAAAAAACTAAAAAGGAATCGTTATAAAAACATGAAAACGTACACACTCGGGCTGTATGTGCGCATGGGCCGAGTGCGTTTGTCGTGGACTCGTGGCCCGGGCTCATTTACCAGATCAGTAGCCACACAAAATGGCCCCTAAAGCTGTCCGTGTGTGTCCCTCTGACCGATGCAATATCTAAATAGCAGTTATTTCTGAATGAGGCTGGGAGTGTGAGAGCAGAGAGAGTGAGAGAGCGTGAGAGAGACGCTGATGGGGGAGACTTTCAATTTTCAGCCGCTCGTAAAATGAAGCGCGGACAGATCAGATCTAAGCCGGGGCTGCGTCAGCGCTGCACAGGGACGGTTCCACGCACTCGCACGGCCCCATCTCCATCCATGTTTACAGATGACAGACGCGAGTCGCAGTCGCCCCGGGGCGGACGGAGAGAAACGTGGCTGCAGTTCTGGGCCCTGACCACCGCCACTCAGAAAACTAAACCGGGACTAAACCAGGTCTAAAACAGGACTAAACTAGGACTAATCTAGGTCTAAATCAGGACTGAACCGAGTTTAAATGAAGACCAAACTAAGTCTATAAGCGGTCTAAACCAGGTCTAAACCAGGACTAAACCAGGACTAAAACAGGACTAAACCAGGACTAAACCAGGTCTAAACCAGGACTAAACCAGGTCTAAACCAGGTCTAAACCAGGACTAAACCAGGACTAAACCAGGACTAAACCAGGACTAAACCAGGTCTAAACCAGGTCTAAGCCAGGACTAAACTAGGTCTAATCCAGGACTAAACAAGATCTAAGCCAGGACTAAACCAGGACAAAACTATGTCTAAACCAGGACTAATCCAGGTTTAAACGAGGACTAAACCAGGTCTAAACCAGGTCTAAACCAGGACTAAACCAGGACTAAACCAGGTCTAAACCAGGACTAAACCAGGACTAAACCAGGACTAAACCAGGTCTAAACCAGGACTAAACCAGGGTCTAAACCAGGTCTAAACCAGGACTAAACCAGGTCTAAACCAGGACTAAACCAGGACTAAACCAGTCTAAACCAGGACTAAACCAGACTAAACCAGGTCTAAACCAGGTCTAAACCAGGACTAAACCAGGACTAAACCAGGACTAAACCAGGACTAAACCAGGACTAAACCAGGACTAAACCAGGTCTAAACCAGGTCTAACCAGACTAAAACCAGGACTAAACCAGGTCTAAACCAGGTTCTAAACCAGGACTAAACCAAGGTCTAAACCGGTCTAAACCAGGACTAAACCACCAGGTCTAAACCAGGTCTAAACCAGGACTAAACCACCAGGACTAAACAGGACTAAACCAGGACTAAACCAGGACTAAACCAGGTCTAAACCAGGACTAAACCAGGACTAAACCAGGTCTAAACCAGGTCTAAACCAGGACTAAACCAGGTCTAAACCAGGTCTAAACCAGGTCTAAACCAGGTCTAGCAGGAGCAGAGTGTCAGAGCAGTGGGAGGAGGCGGTGCAGAGTCTGAATGAGCCTGAGGACCTGATCTGAGATTAGTCACAGTTACAGAATGTGAATGTGTGTGGAGCCGTGACGTCAACACTCCATTCAACACAACACACACGAAGAAGAAGAAGAAGAAGAAGAAGACGAGGAGGAGAGGAGAGGAGGAAGAGGAGGAGGAGAGGAGGCACTGACGAGAGGAGGAGAGAGGAGAGGAGAAGAGGACACAACTTTTAAGAGAAGGAGGAGGAGGAGGAGGAGAGTGAAGTAGAGACGAGCATTCAACAGAGGGCAGAGGGAAGAGGAGGAGGAGAGGAAGAGAGAGGAGAGAGAGACAACACCGAAGTGAAGAGGAGGAGGAGGAGAGAGGGGGAAGGAGGGAAGGAGAGAGAGGACACAACGAAGTGAAGGAGAGGAAGAAGAGAGAAAGACGAGAGAAGAGTGAGAGGGAGACACGGCAGCATTGAGGAGGAGGAAGATGAGGGGAGAGAGAGAGAGAGAAGAAAAGAGATGGAGAGAGAAAGAGAGAGGGCTAGAGAAGGAGGGAGAGAGGAGGGGGGAGTGAAAAAAGGGAGAAAGAGAGAGGACTGCATCAGCTTCAAGGACTCAGGAGAAATGAGGAAGAGGAGAGAGAGAAGAAGAAGGGATAGAGAGAGAGAAGGTGAAGAAGAGAGGGAGGGATAAAGAGGAGGGACAGTGAAGAGAGAGAGAGAGAGAGAGAGAGAGAGAGAGGCTTCCTGTTCTAAACAAACAGCTCAAAACGGAACATTGAAAAGTCATTCACCCAGACCTCCTGTGGCCCCACTCTCCTCCTCCTCCTCCTCCCTCCATCCTCCTCCATCCTCCCTCCATCCTCCCTCCATCCTCCCTCCATCCTCACTCTCTCCTTCAAACTTTCACACCAAATACATCAGGCTCCAGTGTTAAACCAGGACTAAACCAGGACTAAAGTAGAACAAGACTAAACCAGGACTAAACCAGGACTTAAGTAGAACAGGACTAGACCCGAAAAGTTTTAAACCAGGACTAAACTAGAACAAAACTAAACCAGGACTAAACCAGGACTAAACCAGGTCTAAACCAGGTCTAAACCCGGTCTAAAGAGGGAGGTAACCAGGTCAACACCAGATTTAGACCAGGTCTGAAAAGGTTTAAAGCAAGACTAAACCAGGACTAAACTTTGTCCCTTCTGTGGCTCTGTGGTTTGTTTGTGGCTCTGTGGCTCTTCTGTCTGGGCTCTGTGGGTCTGTGGCGTCTGTGGCTGTCTGCTGTTGTGTCTGTGGGTCTGTGGCTCTGTGGCTCATCTGTGGCTCTGCGGCTCGTCTGTGGCTCTGTCTCTGTGGCTCTGTGGCTGTGTGCTGTGGCTGTGGCTCTCTGTGGCTCTGTGGCTGTGTGGCTCTGTGGCTGTGTGGCTCGTCTGTGGCTCTGTCTGTGTGGCTCTGTGTGTGTGCTCTCTGTGGCTCTGTGGCTTGTCTGGGTCTGTGGCTCTGTGGCTATCTGTGGCTCTGTGCTTGTCTGGGTCTGTTGCTCTGTGGCTGTGTGGTTCGTCTGTGGCTCTGTGGCTCGTCTGGCTCTGTGGCTTGTCTGGGTCTGTGGCTCTGTGGCTGTGTGGCTGTGTGTGGCTCTCTGGCTCTGTGCTGTCTGGTCTGTGGCTCTGTGGCTGTGTGGCTGTGTCTGTGGCTCTGTGGCTTGTGCTCTGTGGCTCTGTGGCGTCTGTGGCTCTGTGGCTGGTCTGTGGCTCGTGTGCGGCTCTGTGCTGTAGAGCGCAGACATAATCACATTAGCAGAGTCTGATTGTGGAGATGGGGATGGGGATAGAGAGTCTCCCTCTGACTCACTGGAGCCCAGTTATTAGACCTGCTCCCACAGAACAGAAGGAAACACAGCTCTAAATTAAAGACACATCATGTCACTTTTCAGGCTTGTGTTCGTGTAGATGTGTTTTGCTTCAGGTCCAGTTGTGTAATCATCAGCAAAATGACACTAAAGTTAAAGCTTTTTGTGTGTGTTCCTTTCTGGATGTTTTTATTGCACTGAAAACTGTATTCATCCTGTGAGCTCGCATCTCCACAAACCTGACTCTTATCTGCTTGTTTCCATTCTCTGTCTCCATGGGGAATGTTCCGAAGTATAGTTTTAACTTTCTACTTCCACAGAATCATGCATAAAGAACCTCCACCTTCTTCCACCTAAAGAAAGTTACACGGTGACGCTTTATTGTATGCTTATTGGTCGCTATGGAGACAAACAGATGACAACACCGTGCCAAGTCACAGGTCAGATCTGTGGAGAGGCAAGTGAACAATAACATACTCTAATTCTAACACATATTCCACCTCTAGAAAGTTACAGGATGCTGCTTTAACTTGTCTATCACCATGGAGACAGGACTAAACCAGGACTAAACTAGAATGGGCCCAAACCAGGTCTAAAGAGGGATTTAAATCAGGTCTAAACCAGATCTAAACCAGGCCTAAACCAGGACTCAATCGTGTCTAAACCAGGACTACAGGACTAAACCAGGTCTAAACCAGGAATGAACCAGGTCTAAAGAGGGATTTAACCAGGTCTAACCCAGATCTAAAATGGTCTAAACCAGATCTAAACCAGGACTAAACCAAGAGTAAACTAGGTCTAAACTAGGTCAAACCCAGCACAAAACCAGGTCAAGCTAGGACTGAACCGGGTCTAAACCAGGACTAAACCAGAACAGGACTAAACTGGGACTAAACCAGGTCTAAATCAGGACTGAACCAAGTCTAAAGAGGGATTTAACCAGGTCTAACCCAGACCTAAACCAGATCTAAACTAGAACAGGACTAAACCAGGACTAAACTGGGTCTAAACCAGGTCTAAACCAGGAATGAACCAGGTCTAAAGAGGGATTTAACCAGGTCTAACCTAGATTTAAAATGGCCTAAACCAGGACTAAACTAGAACAGGACTAAACCACAACTAAACTGGGACTAAACCAGGTCTAAATCAGGATTGAACCAAGTTTAAAGAGGGATTTAACCAGGTTTAAATCAGATCTAAACCAGGACTAAACTAAAACAGGATTAAACCAGGACCAAACCGAGACTAAACCAGGTTTAAATCAAGACTGAACCAAGTTTAAAGAGGGATTTAACCATGTCTAACCCAGATGTAAAATGGTCTAAACTAGGTCTAAACCAGATCTAACCCTGGATTAAACTAGAACAGGACTAAACCGGGACTAAACCAGGTCTAAATCAGGCCTGAATTGGGTCTAAAGAGGGATTTAACCAGGTCGACACCAGATTTATACCAGGTCCAGATCTAAACCGGGTCTAAAACGGTTTAAAGTGGATGATGCCACTGTGCCAAGTCAAGACAACCCCACCGTTTCGAAGTTTTTTTCTTCCACATATTTTTAAAAAGCTAAATTTAAGATCAATTTAAGACGATACTGTGGAACATTCTCCAAGGATCAGCCCTGCAGTTCTTCCCCTCTCGTTTTTCTCATTACTCCGTCCCGTCTCCACCTCCAGCGCCGCACCTGTCAGACCTATTGAAATGTTATGAGATGTTCCATGTTTGTGCAGGTAAATCGATGGAGCGGGTCAATAAAGCTCCACTGTGGGATTTTTAAGGACAGGTGTACGAGGCAAAGTTCACGTTCTCCCATTGTTCCCGGTATCGATCCTGTCTCCGCCGAGTCCCTGCAGCCTGTTTCCCCTCCGACATATTTGTACATACTGAGTGCGATTGAATCATCATTTCACTGTCAGGCTGGAAATGCATGAAAATAGAGGTGAAATAAAGGAGCCGTGCAGGAGTTTTTTCTGTCTTATCTGTTTATTTTAAAGGTGCATGGTGTAACTTTTTCGTTAGAGGTCTGTCATATTCAGCTGGTTGGTTTGGTCCCTGTTTAGTCCCAGTTTCATCCTGATTTAGTTTAGACATAGTTTTAGCTCTGGTATAGTCCCTGTTAAGTCCCAGTTTAGTTCTGGTTTAGTCCTGATTTGGACAAGGTTTAGTCCCGGGTGTTGAATCCTGGTGTAGTCCTAGTTAAGTCGCGATTCAGTCTTGGTTTAGACCCTATTCTAGACCTGTTTTAGTCCTGTTTTACTCCTGGATTAGTCCTAGTTGTTAAGTCCTGATGTAGTTCCTGTTTAGACTAGTTTTAGTCCTGGTTTGGACCTGTTTTGGTCCTGCTTCAGACCTGGTTTAGACTTAGTTTAGACTTGGTTTAGTCCAGTTTTAGTCCTAGTTTAGAGCTGTATTAGTCCTGGTTTAGTTCTGGTTTAAACCTGTTTTAGTCCTGGTTTAGACCTGTTTTAGACGTGGTTTAGTCCTGTTTCCGCCCTGTGTCATTCATTCAAAGTACCTGTAGTACTCTGTGTAGTTCTGTGTAGTACTCTGTGCAGTAGTCTGTGTAGTCCTGTGTAGTAGTCTGTGTAGTAGTCTGTGTAGTAGTCTGTGTAGTACTGTGTAGTAGTCTGTGTAGTAGTCTGTGTAGTAGTCTCTGTGTAGTACTCTGTGTAGTAGTCTGTGTAGTAGTCTGTGTAGTAGTCTGTGTAGTAGTCTGTGTAGTACTCTGTGTAGTAGTCTGTGTAGTAGTCTGTGTAGTGTGTAGTAGTCTGTGTAGTATGTAGTACTCTGTGTAGTAGTCTGTAGTAGTCTGTGTAGTAGTCTGTGTAGTAGTAGTAGTCTGTGTAGTAGTCTGTGTAGTAGTCTGTGTAGTAGTCTGTGTAGTACTCGTAGTGTGTAGTAGTCTGTGTAGTACTCTGTGTAGTAGTCTGTGTAGTAGTGTAGTGTGTAGTCTGTGTAGTCTGTGTAGTAGTCTGTGTAGTAGTCTGTGTAGTAGTCTGTGTAGTACTCTGTGTAGTAGTCTGTGTAGTAGTCTGTAGTAGTCTGTGTAGTAGTCTCTGTGTAGTAGTAGTCTGTGTAGTAGTAGTCTGTGTAGTAGTCTGTGTAGTAGTCTGTGTAGTAGTCTGTGTAGTACTCTGTGTAGTAGTAGTCTGTGTAGTAGTCTGTGTGTGTAGTAGTCTGTAGTAGTGTGTAGTAGTCTGTGTAGTAGTGTAGTAGTCTCTGTGTAGTAGTCTGTGTAGTAGTCTGTGTAGTAGTCTGTGTAGTCTGTGTAGTAGTCTGTGTAGTAGTCTGTGTAGTAGTCTGTGTAGTAGTCTGTGTAGTAGTCTGTGTCGTAGTCTGTGTAGTAGTCAGTAGTCTGTGTAGTAGTCTGTGTAGTAGTCTGTGTAGTAGTCTGTGTAGTAGTCTGTGTAGTACTCTGTGTAGTAGTCTGTGTAGTAGTCTGTGTAGTAGTCTGTGTAGTAGTCTCTGTGTAGTAGTCTGTGTAGTAGTCTGTGTAGTAGTCTGTGTAGTCTGTGTAGTAGTCTGTGTAGTAGTCTGTGTAGTAGTCTGTGTAGTAGTCTGTGTAGTAGTCTGTGTAGTACTCTGTGTAGTAGTCTGTGTAGTAGTCTGTGTAGTAGTCTGTGTAGTAGTCTGTGTAGTAGTCTGTGTAGTACTCTGTGTAGTAGTCTGTGTAGTAGTAGTCTGTAGTAGTCTGTGTGTAGTGTGTGTAGTCTGTGTGTAGTAGTAGTAGTCTGTAGTAGTCTGTGTAGTAGTCTGTGTAGTAGTAGTCTGTGTAGTAGTAGTCTGTGTAGTAGTCTGTGTAGTAGTCTGTGTAGTCTGTGTAGTAGTCTGTGTAGTAGTCTGTGTAGTAGTCTGTGTAGTAGTCTGTGTAGTAGTCTGTGTAGTAGTGTCTGTGTAGTAGTCTGTGTAGTAGTCGTAGTCTGTGTGTAGTCTGTGTAGTAGTCTGTGTAGTAGTCTGTGTAGTAGTCTGTGTAGTCTGTGTAGTAGTCTGTGTAGTAGTCTGTGTAGTAGTCTGTGTAGTCTGTGTAGTAGTCTGTGTAGTAGTGTGTAGTGTGTATAGTCTGTGTGTATAGTCTGTGTAGTCTGTAGTAGTCTGTGTAGTAGTCTGTGTAGTAGTCTGTGTAGTAGTCTGTGTATGTAGTAGTCTGTGTAGTAGTCTGTGTAGTACTCTGTGTGTAGTAGTCTGTGTAGTAGTCTGTAGTAGTCTGTGTAGTAGTCTGTGTAGTACTGTGTAGTAGTAGTCTGTGTAGTAGTCTGTGTAGTAGTCTGTGTAGTAGTCTGTGTAGTACTCTGTGTAGTCTGTGTAGTAGTCTGTAGTGTAGTAGTCTGTAGTCTGTGTAGTAGTCTGTGTGTAGTAGTCTGTGTAGTCTGTGTAGTACTCTGTGTAGTAGTCTGTAGTAGTGTAGTCTGTCTGTGTAGTAGTCTGTGTAGTAGTCTGTGTAGTAGTCTGTGTAGTAGTCTGTGTAGTAGTCTGTGTAGTAGTCTGTGTAGTAGTCTGTGTAGTAGTCTGTGTAGTAGTCTGTGTAGTAGTCTGTGTAGTAGTCTGTGTAGTAGTCTGTGTAGTACTCTGTAGTACTCTTGCTGTGTATTTTCCATAGTAACAGAGCGGTGAGTCAGGCGTGTGTTATTACGGCCTGTGATCTATGGGACAGATTGTGTGGAGGGAGTGAAGTGGAGGTGTGGAGCCTAAATATGAACACATGAACGCAGAGGATGAGTAAACGCAGTCTGCAGTCTGCACTGACTCACCGCAGTGTAAATGTCAAACAATATGGGACAGGATGAGAAATGTACACAAATATACGGAAGTGTACAGAAGTGACAGTGTACGGGACAGAAGGGCTCTCAAAAGTATCGAAAATCACACACGAATCGATACTAAAACTGGTATCAAAACTAGATCCTCGTTTAAGCAGGAATTGATACGAAAAAAGTCACATTCACAGAACAAATATAAGAGCAGACGGACGAGTATCTTACTGGAAGACACTTGGAAACATGCGGATGACGACTTACGATGTAGTTACTGGGGATGCAACGATATTCGATATAATAATGAATAAGGATGTAACAATAACCGAAATATGGTGATATATCGTCAAAGTTCTCGCAATAATAACATGGACCATCACAAAATATCGAATTACAAGTCTCCTTATTTACATTAAGAGTTATGGTGCAGCAAAAGGCGAGTTTCATTGTTGACAAAAGCGCGCGTTGCATGCTGGGAATTCTTTTGGTCAGCGGCAAGAAACACTAATTCAACATGACGGACGGAGCGAGAAAGCACGTAAAGGGTATTGATCCTGGTTATTTATCCACTCTAACGGCAGAGGACCCAAGACCATTTGACCAGAAATTGGTCATAAGCATCGACGGACGACAAATCAAACTTTTCAACCCCGACAAAAGGTGAAACCAAACCAAATTTCTGGTCAGAATCACCAACTACCTGGACAAATATTCACTTTGGTGATATCCACAATGACTTGGTGGAAACTCCTGGGCCATTCACAGCAGAAAAGATGAAAACCTCCAAGAGTCTCGATGTGTTGTTGAACTTGTTGGAGTCCACGGTTTGTTAGGATCTTCTACGTTTGCTCTGCGGATGTTTGAAAGCCGTTTAATTCACCGTTAGCGGTTCTTTTCACTCAGAATACGAAAAAGACATTTTTCCTTCTTCCGTGCTTCTATTTGTGCATCTGATAATGCAGCAGGAATTTACCATTATCGGGGATAAACGCGAGGTTACACACTGTGTTTGACGCTACCGTGTTTCTTGCCTTCGACCAAAATATTTCCCAGCATGCAACGCGGGCTTTTAATAACAATGACGTCAGCTGAAACTCGCCTATAGCTACAAAAAGACAGAGGGAACTACATAGACCATGATCCTTTGCTCCATTTCAGTGTAGACTACATGAAGAAATAACAGTTCTAACACTTTTAAGTCTTAGTTCTTTGGATTAAGTCTTGTCAAAACATTTTAAAAGGAAAAAGTAGAATATTAAGTTTTTTTAGCCTCCACAAAATATCGCAATAAATATCGTACGATGAGATGTATATCATGAAAATACTGTACAGAGAGATTTGGGCTACGTTCAGACTGCAGGGCTTAATGCTCCATTCAGATTTTTTTGTGAAATCCAATGTTGTTGCGAGGTCGTTCACATTTCCAATTAAATGTGACTTGTATGCGACTCCAGTGTGAATGTTAAATGGTCCGAAAGTGTCCCGCATGTGCACTGGAGACACGATGACGTCAACCACAGCGAGCGTCTCTGTGTTTACGGAAGTTATTCAAACATGGACGCAGCATCGAGCACCTGGAGATTTTAAAGTTCCTCTCGTACCGGAGCCAGAACATGAACAACTTACTTGTTTTAAAGAGGAGATTGAGAAGGAGAAGGACGAGGTTTTTGGCCGTGGTGTTTTGTGGGGCAGCGGCAGCGACGTTCGTTGAAAAGAACGTGTGGATGCGGAGACGGAGCCAAGAGTGGTGAGTGTTGATGTGCTTCACTTCAGTGACACGGAGTTCATTAACAATTTTCGCCTACTTCAGCGCAGAATAGTGACGTTTGTGGCTTGTTGATGACGTGTAGGTGGATGAACGCACTTTGACCGTCCATGTCAAAAGATCGGATATGTATCGGTTTTAGGATCTGTGTGTTTCAGACTGTCATTAAAAGATCAGATACAGGTCACATAGAAGCCAAAAAATCGGATTTGGGTCACTTCAGGCTGCAGTCTGAACGCAGCCTTGGATATCGTTACATTCCTAATCGTGAGTCTCCCCAACATATCGTCAGCTTTCCCACGATATCACAATAAATATCGTACCGTGAGTTTCATACCGTGGATACTTGGATATCGTTTCACCCCTAATAGCATTAATAATAATAATCATTCGATACAGGTGTTTGGTCCCTTCACGCTCTCCCTGTTGTCATTTATTTTGGTCCTAAAGTTAAACAGTTATCACGCGTCCTCCTCAGATGCAGCAGAAAACAGCTCCACAGGGACTTACAGATGAAATATTCTTACAAAGGTGGATTTTATGTTTCAGTCACTTTTTATTTTACGTTGAGAGACACAGGAATGACAAAGATATGAACTTTTAAATACGTTAGAATTCGCTTTTGGCTTTTTGGCTACACACACATGCAACACAACTCGAGATACGTGATCTATTCTCGGACTCTGTCTCTTAAGTTTGAGTCAGAAAACGGTCTGTTGAGACGTTTCTGTATCATGTAACATGGTTTGAGTGTCCAGAAAGAGGATGGGAGACTCACACTGTCACAGACTGTAGGAGGCAGTGTGGGAGGAGCTACGTACTGTCTCTGCTGGAGGAGGCAGAGCAGCGCCCAGTGAGACGACTCAGAAAGAAAAGAAATCATCAAATCAGCAGCAAATAAGAATTAAGTTCAGAATTAATTGATTTGTATTCGTAATTAAAGCTCTCATGTAAACGTGCAGTTGTTCTCATGTTGTTTCCTCATCACAAACAGAACTGGACTTGTGTTTTTTTTGTTTTTTTTGTTTGTTTCATTTGGTTCTCAAGTCTGCATTGCCCCAAAAATAAAAAAATAGTCTCTCAAAATAAATCAATCAATCCATAAATGCACTCTTTAAACCCTTCTTTTACCCAAGAAACTGTAAAAATGCAAAGAATTTCATCACAGTTTCAGATAAAATGTTAATTCAGGTAATCTTTAGACCTCCATATTACAGACGCAGGTCCAGACGCCTGCTGCTCCCTCCTCCTCTCCTCCTCCTCTCCTCCTCTCTCCTCCTCCTCTTCTCCTCTTCTCCTCCACGCTGGGATAAAAGTGTCTCTCATGTTCCCTTCTTCAGACCTCCCTCTCTCCTCCCTCTCCCTCTCCTGCCTCTCTCTGATTCCTCATTCCCTCTCTACTATCCTTCTCTCTCTCTGCTCATTTCTGCTCTCTCTCTCTCTCTCTCTCAGTCGCTCCCTCTTTCCTTCTCCGTTCCACACTGGGATAAAAGAGGCTCTCATGTTCCCTTCTTCAGACCACCTGACCTCTCTCCTCCTCTCCCCTGTGCGCTCTCTGTCTCTCTCTCTCCTCCTCTCTCTTGCGCACTCTCTCCTTCCTTTCTCTGCTCCTCTCTCTTGCACTCTCTCTCTCTCTCTCTCTCTTCTCTCTCTCTCTCTCTCTCTCTCTCTCTCTCTCTTCTCTCTCTCTCTCTCTCTTGCTCTTTCTCTCTCTCTTCTCTGCTCTCTCTCTCTCTTGCTCTTTCTCTCCTCTTCTCTCTCTCTCTCTTCTCTCTTGCTCTCTCTCTCTCTCTCTCTCTCTCTTCTCTCGCTCTCTCTCTCTCTCCTCTTCTCTCCTCTCTCTCGCTCCTCTCTCTTGCTCTTTCTCTCGCTCTCTCTCTCTGCTCCTCTCTTTTGCTCTTTCTCTCGCTCTCTCTCTCTCTCTCTCTCGCTCTCTCTCTCTCTCTTCTCTTTTGCTCTCTCTCTCTCTCTCTCTCTTTCTCTGCTCCTCTCTCTTGCTCTTTTCTCTCGCTCTCTCGCTCTCTCTCTTGCTCTTTCTATCCTCCCTCTCTCTGGTCCTCTCTCTTTCTCTCTATCTCCACTCCTCTTTCTTGCTCTCTCTCCACCCTCTCTCTGCTTCTCTCTTGCTCTCTCCTCCCTCTCTCTGCTGCCTCTCTATGCTCCTCTCTCCTCCCTCTCGGCTCTTCTCTTGCTCTTTCTCTCTCTCTTTCTCTCTGCTCCTCTCTCTCTCTCTGCTACACGCTCTACTCCTCTCTCTGTTCCTCTCTTGCTTTCTCTCTCTCTGCTCTCTTGCTCTCTTCTCTCTCTGCTCCTCTCTTGCTCTTTCTCTCTCCTCCCTCTCTCCACTCCTCTCTCTTGCTCCTCTCTCTGTGCTCTCTCTGCTCTCTCTCTCTTCTCTCTCCTCTCTCCACTCCTCTCTCTTGCTCCTCTCTCTCCTCTGTCTCTCTCTCCTCCTTCTCTAGGCTCCCTCTCTCTCTCTCTCTCTCTCTCTCCTGCCCCTCTCTCCAATCTCTCCACTCCTTCTTCTCTCTCCTGCCTCCCTCTCCCTCTCTTTCTTCTCCCTCTCCACTCTTCCTCCACTCCACGCTGGGATAAAAGCGTCTCTCATGTTCCCTTCCCCAGACCTCCCTCCCTCTCTGCTGCCCCTCCCTCTCTCTATTCCCTCTCTTCCTTCCCTCCCTCCCTTCCCTCCCCTCCCTCCGCTCTTCCTCTCCTCCACGCTGGGATAAAAGTGTCTCTCGTGCTCCCTTCTTCAGACCTCCCTCCCTCTCTCCCACTCAGCCCAATTAATAAAGTGAGTGTAGCCTGCAGATTCCATGTGGGGCGGCCATATTGTGAACATTTAATCTGCATTTAACCAAACGGATTTCCAGCTAAACGCCTTTCACCGCCGCGTTCCACGCTTTCAGGACTCGGGCTTCAAACGCGGAGCCAGAACTCAAAACGTAACAGTTCTTCCCGCAAAGAGGATGGTCCTGTTATCGTCCGACCCTCTCCTCTTCATCCTCTGCTCCAGTTGTGTTTGGTTTCTCTCTGTTCGCGTGTTTGTTTGCGATGAATAAAACGCTGCAGATGAAAAGGCGGAGTAGTACGGGCCCTTTAATGTCGCGACGTCGAGCGAACGGGCTGAAATGTCTTATACTAATAGGCCGGGCGAACGCTGGAGCGAAAGAACGCAGCCCAGAGCCGTTTGTGTGAGGTGAAGAGCTTTCAGTACGTTCATAACGTAGAGAGAGAGAGAGAGAGAGGAGAGAGGGAGAGGAGAGAGAGAGGAGAGAGGGTGAGAGAGAGGAGAGAGGGTGAGAGAGGGTGAGAGGAGAGAGGGTGAGAGAGAGAGAGAGAGAGAGAGAGGAGAGGGTGAGAGAGAGAGAGAGAGAGGAGAGAGGGTGAGAGAGAGAGAGAGGGTGAGAGGAGAGAGGGTGAGAGGAGAGAGAGAGGGTGAGAGGGAGAGAGAGAGAGAGAGGTGAGAGAGAGGAGGAGAGGGAGAGAGGTGAGAGAGAGAGGTGAGAGAGGGTGAGAGGAGAGAGAGTGAGAGAGGGTGAGAGAGAGAGAGAGGGTAGAGAGGAGTGAGAGAGAGGTGAGAGAGAGAGAGAAGAGAGGGTGAGAGGAGAGAGGTGAGAGAGGTGAGAGAGAGGGTGAGAGAGAGAGGTGGAGAGGAGAGAGGTGAGAGAGAGAGGAGAGGAGAGAGAGAGGAGAGAGGGTGAGAGGAGAGAGAGAGAGAGGTGAGAGGAGAGAGAGAGGTGAGAGAGAGAGGGTGAGAGAGAGAGAGAGGGAGAGAGGTGAGGAGAGAGGGTGAGAGGAGAGAGGGCGAGAGAGAGGTGAGAGGAGAGAGGGTGAGAGGAAGAGAGGGTGAGAGAGGAGAGAGAGAGAGGAGAGAGGGGAGAGTTGAAGAGGGTGAGAGAAGAGAGGAGGTGAGAGAAGAGAAAAGAGGGTGAGAGAAGAGAGGGTGAGAGAAGAGAGAGGGTGAGAGAAGAGAGGGTGAGAGGAGAGAGAAGAGAGGGTGAGAGTATGAAGGGTGAGAGAAGAGAGGAGGTGAGAGAAGAGAAAAGAGGGTGAGAGAAGAGAGGAGAGAGGGTGAGAGGAGGTGAGAGAAGATAAGAGAGGATCAGAGGAGAAAGGGTGAGAGGAGGATACGAGAGGGTGAGAGAGGGTGAGAGAAGATAAGAGAGCGTGAGAGAGGGTGAGAGGAGAATATGAGAGGGTGAGAGAGAGAAGGTGAGAGGCTGAAAGAGTGTGAGAGGAGGATATGAGGGTGAGAGAAAGTGAAAGAAAAAAGGGTGAGAGAGGGTGGGGTGAGAGGAGTGACAGAGAGAGAGAAGGGGGGTGAGAGAAGATGAAGAGAAGGTGAGAGAGTGAGAAGGATACAAAAGGGTGAGAGAAGATGTGAGAGGTTGAGAGAGGGTGAGAGGAGGATAGGAGGGTGAGAGAGGGAGTGACAAAGTGTGAGGAGGAGAGAGGTTGAGAAAGGCGGTGAGAAAAAGAGAGAGTGAGAGAGAGTGAAAGAGTGATGAGAGGAAAGAGGATGAGATGGTGAGAGAGGGTGACAGAGGGTGAGAGGGTGAGAGGAGGTGGAGGCTGCAGCTGTGTTGCTTTCGGCTGTTTGTGGAGCGGCTCCTGACTCAGAGTTTGTGTTTGGCCTTTCCTTTCCTCCGCTCTGCTCCGGTGGGAAAAACCAGGCCCCAGGTCAGACGACGCTCCCGCTAAGATCTCTCTATTAGACAAAGACGGGCCATCTGACTTCTGCGGGGCATTAACGCTCACGCAAAACAAATTCAAATCTCCATCTTCACTTTTACGGTTCGGAAAATGTTATATTCTCCTAAAACAACACATGAGCACGTTTTATAAGTTTCATTTTAGTTCCTCTGAGTCTGAGAAGTAAAAAAAAATCTCCATGGAAACAAGCAGATGCCAGATCCTGTTCCACAAAAGTTCCTTAGTGCACCTTTACAGTGACCTACATTCTGAATCTTGTTTGTTTTTTCCTCGGCCTCCTTTTTTGCATGTGGGTTTAAGTGATGTAACATTTGCACCGTTGCCATGGCGATGTGCAGTACTAAAGATTTACAGTGATACAGCAGATTATCACTTTTGTATTTACACTTTTTGCACGAAGGAATAAAAAAATGTAATTGTGATGTTTTGCTGTGGTTAAATGAAACACTAAATCACCTTTTTTGTTACCGTAGTGTTTTGGCGTTTTTTGCGTGAACTAGTTGAAAGCCAGAACAAAAAGAACGTTTGGTGAATTTTATCAAGTGGAAAGTCGTTATTACCATTCTTCCTACGGGATTTGGCGCGTTACATACGTCACGACCAAATAGCAGCGATTGGTTAAATAAATAAAGTACTCGTCTACCGTCGAGCGAATGAATCCTAATGCTGAGAGGTCAGACGGTTTAAACAAAGTGAAACCGGCTCATGAATCAGGCTAAATATTTGCAGCTTCGTGTTCAAAAACTGTCAAAAACTGAGTGCGCGCTGCCTCCAGAGGCCTCTGCAGTTTCAAGTACTATGTGACATCACGCAGCACTGCCTTTATTACAGCCTGGTGTTTCTGATGCAAACACACGAGTGACCACTCAGCTCCCGAAAGACAAAAAGATGTCTCATAAACAGTGTTGGGGAGTAACAGATTACATGTACCAGAGTTACATAATCAGAGTACTAATTATGAGTAACTGTATTCAGTTACAGTTACTGTTTCAGTGAGTGGTAATTGGATTACAGTTACTTTGCTGAAATAAATGGATTACACAGAGTATTTTGCTGTTTTGGGCTATATCCCCAGGTCGAAACTAGATCTAAACCAGGTCTAAACCAGGACTAAAACCAGGTCTAAACTAGATCTAAACCAGGTCTAAAACAGGACTAAACCAGGTCTAAACCAGGACTGAAACCAGGTCTAAACTAGATCTAAACTAGATCTAAACCAGGTCTAAAACCAGGACTAAACCAGGACTAAACCAGGTCTAAACCAGGTCTAAACCAGGTCTAAACCAGGATTAAAACCAGGTCTAAACTAGATCTAAACTAGATCTAAACCAGGTCTAAAACAGGACTAAACCAGGTCTAAACCAGGACTAAAACCAGGACTAAACCAGGTCTAAACGAGGTCTAAACCAGGTCTAAAACCAGGTCTAAACTAGATCTAAACTAGATCTAAACCAGGTCTAAAACAGGACTAAACCAGGTCTAAACCAGGACTAAAACCAGGACTAAACCAGGACTAAACCAGGTCTAAAACAGTGTCTCCTCCTCTTTTATCAATAATATTTTTAATTTGATTCAGTAAAGTCTGGGCTTTTTATTTTCTTTTAGCAGATAAACATCTTATGTTACGATTTTCTCGTCTTTGCTTCTCGACAGCAAATCAAGTAATCCAAAGTATTCAGATTACATTACTCACTTTAAGTAATTTAATGGATTAAGTTACAAACTACATTTTGGTGTGTGTAATCTGTAATCTGTAGGGGAATACATTTTAAAAGTCACCTTCCCAACACTGCTCATAGAACATAATGCATTTTTGCGAGACCAAACTGGCCGTGTTCAGCTGACGGCATCGACAGCTTTTATAAAGGTCGGATTTTGTAGGGATTCTTTTGTATTTTTACAATATGAACTTGATAATAACTACACATTATTTAGCCTTAATTTAGCATGAACAAAGACTTAATTAATAATGAACAAAGACTTAATTAATAATGATTCACGCTTAGTAACTACTTAATTACTACCTTAATTATCACTTGCACTTAATTTGCCTGTGCTGTAAATAGTTACTCATCATTATTTCATACTTAATTACTCATGGACTAACCATTTGAGCATTTATTAATCATTAGTAAACTATGAGAGAATGATTTACTAATAATGTAATGCAATGATCATTCAGGCAGCTGTTATCTGTTAGTTAAATCTTTTTGAGAGCTTTTCTAAAGTGAAGACTAATTATGCTTTATTAAGCATTTACTAAGCGTGAATCATTATTAATTAAGTCTTTGTTCATGCTTTATTAAGGCTAAATAATGTGTAGTTATTATAAAGTGTTACCGAACTTTTTTAAATTTTTTTTTGAATTTTTTAAATTGTTAAAGCACCTAAAAGTCAACTTTGTTATGCAGCACCACAGACTGTATATAAAAAGTGGACTAAAGCTCGTAATGCTCACGGTTACAGGAGTGAATCTGGAGCCAGACTCGATTTTTTTGACGGACAAAATAGTGAAAAAATAATTTGGGATCATGTGTCGCGGGTTAATACGAACATTATACGACCAACATGACAAGGCCACAGCAGCAGTTACAGAGAGAGGAACGACAAGATCCCAATGTAAGTCAACTGGAGCCAGAGTTAGAAGGAGCCGGAAGAACCTCCTGGAGAACTTCCTTTTAGTGCGTTAGTTATGTCCACTCATATGTACGATCTATGTGCTGGACGTACACTGTGCCATATTTTCGATCGTTTCACTCAGCCCCAGCTCAAACTGTACGACCAAATCGCAGGGTTTAAAAGTTCACAGCTCACACGATATGCGATATGATATCCGACGCTTGGATGCGAGAGGCGACTGGATTTCAAACAGGTTTGACATTCTTGCACACCTACGACTTCCGACTGGGAGCTGATCATGAGGTATTAATCAGTTCTTGCACAGCACACGATTAAGCCAAAAGTCAAAAACTGTTGCACAAGTAAAAAAAACGGCTCAAAACGGGCCAAAAATGGCACAGTGTCCGTCCCGCTTTAGACTTTTAGACGCTCTGAGCCCGCTGTAGAAATTTTGAGGCATAAGCAGTATTCAGGAAGTAATGTGGAAGTAAAATCTTTTTTGGCGATCTTGAATTCATCTTTCTTTACTTCTCCATACTTCCCAAGTCTTTTTAAAGTGTGAGGGGAGTTTAGGTGTTTAGACCCACATTAATCGTGCATCTCTACCTAAGAACGAGGTCATTCAAATTTGAAGTTTTAATTTAAGCTCAATTTAGCAACAGAAATCCTTAGGTTTTGCAGGTTTAACATAGAGTAGGATCGTCAAAAATATCAAAAACCAGATACTAATCGGTAGAAAAACTAGTCTCGAAACTTGACACTCATTTGAGCAGGTATCAATACTAAAAAAGTCACATTCACAAGACAGAAATGAACCTTTCCTGAAGCTTTGGAATGATCTTGAGCTGTATCAGAACAAGTATAAAAGTATCGGTATCGAATAGGGATTTAACGATATCCAAATCTCTCTGTAGGATATTTTCATGATTTTTTAGAGGCGATCAAAACTGTGAATACGCTACTTTCTCCTCTTAAAACGCCTTGACAAGACTTAATCCAGAGAAATAAGATGTAAAAGTGCTTAGAACAGCGATTTCTTCATGTAGTCTGCGCTGAACCGGAGCAAAGGATCATGGTCTATGTAGTTTAGCGCAGCGTTCCAGAGGTGGTCCGTAGTCTGGTTCAGCTCCAGCACTGACTGACAGCGCTCTAACCCACAGAGGGATAAACAGAGGTGCTGACAAACGCGATAAGACCCCTCCACACACCTCCGACACGGACGCCGGTGATGGACGTCGCCACGGAAACCACTGACGGGCGTCGCCAGGGAAACGGGTCGCCGAGATGGAGACGGGCTGAGAGGAAAGACGACAACGAGGACGATTTTCTGCCAGGGTGACTGCTGCTGTGTTTAAGACTCTCCCTCACAAATTCCATCTGTTTTAAAGGTGCAAAGGGGAACTTTTCAGGTGGGGAGTCCACCAACTGCTTGTCTCTATAGAAATGTGACTGCTGCTTTGCCAAAAAGTTCCACAGTATGGTACAAGCCTATCTCCATGGGGACAAACTTACCCACTCACAGCAATAATACAAATGTTTTCCACTGCATTTTTTCACTTATAAATGATTTAATACAAGATAGACACAGACTTTTATTTTGAAATATGTGTTTTTATTTTAAGAAGTGTGAAAAATAAGCGAGATTTGGTAAACTCAAATTCACAGAGGCCAAAATTTAAAACTGGACCTAAGTCGTGGGCCAAACTAAATATTTAAAACTTTCAACAACATCTGCATGTTTTCTCTTCTTTCCAGATATGTAATGTTAAACCTTTTTTTATTTAAATAAATGTTCAATAATAGTTTTGCTTAAACATTGAATCCAGAACAAGCAAAATATAAAATAATAACATAATTTTAAATAAATAATGTCTCTATAGTCTATCTGTAGCCGGCGGGCAGCTCTAGTACATATTTGATATGATCTCACGGGCCAAAACTAGAGTAATTATATCACGGGCCAAATTTGGCCCCTGGGCCTGAGTTTGACATGTCTGCACCAGACTGTTGGTGTGAATGTCTGTGTTGATAGAATCATTTTTGAAATACAATTAACCTTCTGGACTGTCCCTTTAACTCTCCAGAGAGTAAAAGTGAGAAAAATGACTTCAAAGTTTCTGTTTAGTCCAGACAAAAGATATAAGACTTAAGTCTCCCAAAATCTGACAACTTGTTGCTATAATGAAGAAATATTTGTATGAGAAAAATACTGAGCTCAGAATTGACCTTTGACTCTTATTTGTCACTTCCTGTACTCTATACTAAGTGAAAGGCAGTGAGGCAGGACTATCATCTGCAGAAGTGTCCCCGGTGTTGGTGGTGACGTGTCGTGTATCACATGTTGTTACTTCCTGTAGGCGTGGACAGCCTGGTGGAGCTGCCAGGTCAGTCTGGATGACCACAGACGACTGAAGACGACTTGCAGCAGCAGCCGAATCATGTCAGTGAGATAAATACACTTCACTGTATTGTTTTTTTTTTTGTTTTTGTTTTTAAAAACAAGAAGTTGAAGTCAGAATCAGAGTTTAGTTCACTGTAAAGCTGGAACCTAACCTCTCAGTGAGGACAGTACAAAAGATCTGACAAGAACAACTACAATCAAAACTTTGTCTCATTCTCAGTTTATGTTCAGGCCTCAGGTGAAAACACAGAACCTCCAGAGTTCCCTCCCTGAGCCGCAGAGGCTGCACTAGCACTGACTCATGACTGGCTGCAGGAGCTGAGGTTCAGGTAGAGACCAGTCAGATCAGAGAGAGACATTTTAGGTTTAAACACACTGGATTTCAGTGTTGGAACTGGCAACCCAAATGAGAAAGTCATGTGACGCTCATTCTGCTTTCTGATTGGATAATCGTCCTGAGAACCAAAACACTAAGGAACAGGCTCTATTTAGGCTCTGCTGGTGATAGGAACTCTGACAAAATCTTTTCTTCATCTAGATGTCATTGTAATACTTTCTTTTTTTCTTTTAATAAATTGCCTATTACTTTGTGTATTATAATGTTTAACTTTATTTTAAAAAAACAGTTACAGATCAGATCTAGAGTCGTGTAGGGACAAAGACCAAGTCGGTTTATGAAAGTTAAACTGAAAATCTTGCAGACAGTTGTTTTTTTTTTTTAGTTTTTTTTAAGTGTGTCGTTCTAAATAGACTTTTCTTCTTCTCTTGAACATTAAGCAGAATCTCATCCGTGAAAAATGACAAAATACAATTATATTTGCTGTTTTGATTTCCTGGTGTAAATGACTCTGTGTCCTACATCTGTTCTCACCACATCACCATCACACACCTCTGTCACTCCTCCTCCTCATCCCTCGCTCCTACACCTTCCTCTCCTCCTCATCCCTCGCTCTTACACCCTCATCTCCTTGTTTCCTCATCTCCTTTCCTCACCTTGTTTCTTTATTCCCTGATTTTCACTCCTTGTTTCTTGGTCTCTTTGTTTGTTTTCTTGTCTCCTTGTTTCTTTTCCTTGTTTCCTTCTCTTCTTCTCTAAAACTTCCTTATTTCCTTTCCTTTTTTCCTTCCCTCCTTCTATTCCTTGTCTCATTGTCTCCTTGTTTCCTTCCCTCCTTCTTTCCTTTGCTCGTTTCCTTCTCTCCTCCTATTTCTTGTCTCCTTGTTTCCTTGTTTCCATGTTTCATTCCCTCCTTTTCTCCTTTTCTTGTCTCTTTCTTTGTCTTCCTGGTTTTATCTACTTGTTTCCTTCCCTCCTACTCTCCTTGTTTCCTTCCCTCCTACTCTCCTAGTTTCTTTTCCTTGTTCCCTTGTCTCCTTGTTTCATGTACCTGTGTTTCCTTCTCTTTTTTTGTCTCCTTATTTCCTTTCCTTGTCTCCTTGTCTAATTGTTTCCTTCCCACCTTCTATCCCTTGTTTCTTTGTTTCCTTCTCTCTTTCTATTTCTTGTTTCCTTTCCTTGTCTCCTTTTTCATTGTTCCCTTCCCTCCTTCTATTCCTTGTTTCGCTGTTTTCTTGTTTCCTTTCCTTGTTTCCTTTCCTCCCTCACTCCTTGTTTCCTCTCCTTGTCTCCTTCAATCCATGTTTCCTTCCCTCCTTCTATTCCTTGTTTCCTTCCCTCCCTCTCTCCTTGTCTCCTTCTTTCCATATTTCCTTCCCTCCTTCTATTCCTTGTTTTCTTTCCTTGTTTCCTTCCTTCCTATCGCCTTGTTTCCTTGTCTCCTTCTCTCCATGTTTCCTTCCCTCCTTCTATTCCTTGTTTCCTTCCCTTCCTATCTCCTTGTTTCCTCTCCTTGTCTCCTTCTTTCCATGTTTCCTTCCCTCCTTCTATTCCTTGTTTCCATCCCTTCCTCTCTCCTTGCTTCCTCTCCTTGTCTCCTTTCCATGTTTCCTTCCATCCTTCTATTTCTTGTTTCCTTTCATTGTTTCCTTCCCTTCCTATCTCCTTGTTTCCTTGTCTCCTTCTCTCCATGTTTCCTTCCCTCCTTCTATTCCTTGTTTCCTTCCCTCCTTCTTTGCTTCCTTCCCTCTCTCTCTCCTTGTCTCCCTCTTTCCTTCCCTCCTTGTCTCCTCGTCTCCTCGTCCCTGTGTGTCCTGTGGCAGTAGTGTGAGTTTGTCACACACACACACACACACACACACATGTCGAGTGTGTGATGAAGTGGCGTTCACAGTTCGTGTGCAGGAGTCTGTGGAGACTGTGGTGCGTTCAGGAAACTGGGACAAAACAGAATTACAGCTCTTAGTGAAAAGCCCTGCACCTGATTCTTCCCCCGCAAACTGTATTTGAGTACTTCTCCAGGTCAAAGTATATGTGCCGCGTGCGCCCTCGGCATCCAATCAGAAACCCTTTTATTGTCCAATAATCAGGAAGTGTGCGGTCAGCATTAGGGGTGTATCGATATCCAAGTCTCACGATACGATATCATCACGGTATGAATCTCACAGTACGATATTTATTGCGATATTTTATGGAGGCTAAAACTGTTGATATGAAACTTTTTCCTCTTAAAGTTCCTTGACAAGACTTAATCCAAAGAACTAAAGGGCCGTTCACACCAAAGCGTCAAAGTGTTCAGTTTCTATGTAAAGTCGATGTGGACGCGTGACTAGAGCGTCCTGCGTTTTTGCGGCGCGTCTTCGGCGTCAGCGCGGCGTGAATCTGGCATCAATGCGGCGCGTCTTGAGCATTTTCGCGTCAACGCTCTAGACGCGCGTCCAAGGTGTCAGCGTCAAGAAGTTGAAAATGCTGAACTTTTCGCGTCAGACGCGCCGCGTCAACCAATCAGAGACGAGTATCCAGAGACGCAGCTACGTTATTATCAGGAAGAAAAACCAGAGAACCAGAGCGAGAACCACAAACACGAACGGAGAATAAATATATACACCACAATCACCGAGACGACCGCGAGGACTACACCAGGACCAGACAGGGACTAAACCAGGACTAGACCAGGACTAAACAAGGACTAGACCGAGACTAGACCGGTATTAGACCAGGACTAGACCGGGACTGATCCAGTGTCATTAGTGGAGTATAAATATATATACGCCCCAGTCGTCGACCCGATCTCTTCCGTTGATGTTTTTTGTCATAAAAACTCTCTCTCAGTCTGGTCTGACATTGTTTCGGGAAAAGACCGGGACCGGGCTCTTGTTTCCAGGGCAACGGACGCGTGTCAAGTATTTTTGTCCCGTTCGTCCACGGCGTCAAAGACATGAGCGTCGGGGGCGTCTAAACTCAAATGTAAAGGCTCCAAATAGAGGCGTCACGGCGTTTTTTGACGCTTTGTGAAGTTTGTGAACGGCCCTTAAGACTTAAAAGTGTTAGAACTGTTATTTCTTCATGTAGTCTGCACTGAAACGAAGCAAGGGATCATGGTCTATGTAGTTCTCTGTCTTTTTTTTTAGCTATTGCTGCACCATAACTCTTAATTTAAGCAAAGAGACTTGTAATTCGATATATTGTGATGGTCCACGATATTATTGTGAGAACTTTGACGATACGATATCACGATATTTCAGTTATTGTTACATCATTAATCAGCATGCTAGTTGTTGTTGCTTTACCCTGGCCTCTGAAAGTTGTGAAAAGTTATAAACTTATCAAGGTGAATAATTAGGACGCTCTGAGGATTTGTTTACATGATGACGACGTCTGAACAGAAGGTGCTTCTTCACTTTTTATTTTTGCGTTTTGGGCAGTGTAGACAGAATCTCTGCGGCGGAGTGTATTCAACTGTTCCACTCTGGACACGGGGGTCAGAATGTTTCAGGTTTTTAAGCCCCAAAAACACTGTCACCGTCTAAACGAAAGGAACTTCTGTTCAAATATTTTGTCGTTTTTAGAGAGGAGAGAGAATGGAAAGAGGGACGGAAAGAGAGAAGGCAGAGAGGAGAGAAGAGGAGAGAGAAAGAAAAGAGAGATGGAAAGAGAGAGGAAAGAGAGGAGAGAGAAAGAAAGAAAAGAGAGAAAGAAAAGAGGGACAGAAAGAGAGAGGACAGAGAGGAGAGGAGAGAGAAAGAAAAGAGGGATGGAAAGAGAGAGAGAAAGAAATCAGGGATGGAAAGAGAGAAAGAAATGAGGGATGGAAAGAGAGAGAGAAAGAAAAGAGGGATGGAAAGAGAGAGAGAAAGAAAAGAGGGATGGAAAGAGAGAGAGAAAGAAAAGAGGGATGGAAAGAGAGAGAGAAAGAAAAGAGATGGAAAGAGAGAGAGAAAGAAAAGAGAGATGGAAAGAGAGAGAGACAGAAAAGAGGGATGGAAAGAGAGAGAGAAAGAAAAGAGGGATGGAAGAGAGAGAGACAGAAAGAGGGGAGAAGAGAGAGAAAGAAAAGAGGGATGGAAAGAGAGAGAGACAGAAAAGAGGGATGGAAAGAGAGAGAGAAGAAAAGAGGGATGGAAAGAGAGAGAGAAAGAAAAGAGGGATGGAAAGAGAGAGAGACAGAAGATGAGAGAAGAGAAGAGAGAAAGAAAAGAGGGATGGAAAGAGAGAGAGACAGAAAAGAGGGATGGAAAGAGAGAGAGACAGAAAAGAGGGATGGAAAGAGAGAGACAGAAAAGAGGGATGGAAAGAGAAGAGAAAGAAAAGAGGGATGGAAAGAGAGAGGACAGAAGATGAGAGAAGAGAAGAGAGAAAGAAAAGAGGGATGGAAAGAGAGAGACAGAAAAGAGGGATGGAAAGAGAGAGGACAGAGAGGAGAAGAGAGAGACAGAAAAGAGGGATGGAAAGAGAGAGAGAGACAGAAAAGAGGGATGGAAAGAGGAGAAGAGGGGGTGGAGAGAAGAGATAGTTGAAGAAATGGGTCAAAACATGAATGGTTTGTCAGATTCTGTTTTAGGTTAAATTGCAGCTTTAAAGTCAAACTGCGGAACATTCTCCCCTGACATAGATCAGTTTTGTGCCACACTGTGTTATGTCCAAGACAAAGTCAAAACGTCTCCATGGAAACCGTTTCAGTGCTGTTAAAACGCCCATAATGAACTCTACATGACTTTATTCCTGTCTTATTATTTTACAGAAATGTTCCACGGTGGAGCTTTAATCAAAGAGAATCTTCTTGTAAATGAGTTTTAAACATGTCTGCCTCCACACCTCCTCCCCGTCTCTCTCTTTCTCTCTCTTTCTCTCTCTCTTCTCCCACGCTGATGCGAAATGGAGGCTGTGTAGTCGAGACCTGGGGTTGCCATAGTAACGGCGCAGCATCAGCACCCGCGTCTCCATCGACTCCATCAGCATCATCCGAGCGTGCCCATCATCACATCAACTCACAGAGAGAACTCAGACGGACGAGGAGAGAGAGGGAGAGACGAAGGAGGGGAGGAGGAGAGAGAAGAGAGAGGAGAGGAGAGAAGAGAAGAGAGAGAGAGAAGAGAGAGAGGAGAGGAGGAGAGAAGAGAGGAGAGAGAGAGAGAGAGAGAGAGAGGAGAGAGAGAGAGAGGAGAGAGAGAGAGGAGGAGAGGAGAGAGAGAGAGAAGAGAAGAGAAGAGAAGAGAGGAGAGAGAGAGAGGAGAGAGGAGAGAAGGAGAGAGAGGAGAGAGGAGAGGAGGAGAGACGAAGGAGGGGAGGAGAGAGAGAAGAGAGGAGAGACGAAGGAGAGAGAGGAGGAGAGAGAAGAGAGGAGAGAGAGAGAGAGAGGAGAGGAGAGAAGAGAGGAGAGACGAAGGAGGGGAGGAGGAGAGAGAAGAGAGGAGAGAGAAGAGAGGAGGAGAGGAGAGAGAGAAGAGAAGACGAAGGAAGAGGAGGAGGAGAGAGGAGAGAAGAGAAGAGAGAGAAGAGAGGAGAGACGAAGGAGGGGAGGAGGAGAGAGAAGAGAGGAGAGAGGAGAGAAAGGAGAGAGAGGAGAGAGGAGGAGATAGGAGAGAGGAGAGAGATGAGGAGAGAGAAGAGAGGAGAGATGAGGAGCAGAGAAGAGAGGAGGAGAGAGGAGAGAGAAGTGGAGGAGAGAGGAGAGAAAGGAGAGAGAGAGAGAGAGAAGGAGAGAGAAGAGAGATGAGGAAGAGAGAAGAGAGGAGGAGAGAAGAGAGGAGGAGAGAGAAGAGAGAGGAGGGAGGAGAGGAGGAGAGAGGAGAGAAAGGAGGGAGGAGAGGAGGAGAGAGGAGAGAAAGGAGAGGAGGAGAGAGAAGAGGAAAGAGGAGAGAGGAGGAGAGAGGGGAGAGAGAGATAGAGGAGGAGGGAGAAGAGAGACGAGGAAGAGAGAGGAGGAAAGGGTAGAAGAAAGAAGAGGGAGAGAGGAAGAAGAGCAGGGAAGAGAGAACTGAGAGAGAGGAGGAGGAGAAGGAGAGAAGAGAAGGGAGGAGAGGGAGAGGAGAGAGGAAGAGAGAAGAGGAGAGGAAAAAGGAGGAGAGAGGAGGTGAGAAGAGAGAGGAGGAGAGGAGAGAGAGAGAGAGGAGAGGAGAGAGAGAGAGAAGAGGAGAGGAAAAAGGAGAAGAGAGGAGGTGAGAAGAGAGAGGAGGAGAGGAGAGAGAGAGAGGAGGGGAGAGGAAGAGAGAGAGAGAGGAGGAGAGAGAGAGAGAGAGAGAGGAGAGAGAGAGAGGGGAGAGGAGAGAAGAGAGGAGGAGGAGGAGAGAGATAAGGAGGAGAGAGGAGAGGAGGAGAGAGGACAGGAGGGGAGAAGAGAGGAGGGGAGAAGAGAGGAGGAGAGAGATGAGGAGGAGAGAGAAGAGGAGGAGAGAAGAGAGAGAGGAGGAGAGAGGAGAGGGGAGAGAGAAGAGGAGAGAGGAGGAGAGGGTAGTAGAAAGAAGAGGGAGAGAGGAAGAAGAGCAGGGAAGAGAGAACTGAGAGAGAGGAGGAGGAGAAGGGAAAGAAGAGAAGGGAGGAGAGGGAGAGGAGAGAGGAGAGAGAAGAGAGGAGGAGAAAGGAGGAAAGAGGAGAGGAGGAGAGCGGAAGAAGAAGAACAGAGAAGAGAGAAGGAGAGAGAAGGAGAGAGAAAGAAGAGGAGCAAGGGAGAGAGAGGAGGAGAAGAGGGAGGGAGAGAGAGAGAGAGAAGAGGAGAGAGAGACGTAGATAGATAAGATAGATAGATAGATAGATAGATAGATAGATAGATGGATAGATGGATGGATGGATGGATAGAACCCTACAGAATTATACTGTTTACTGAGGCAAAACTTCAAATCCAACTAAAAAACTAGCAGAATCTGCAAATAAAAAGGAGTGAAATCCACACACAGGTCAGTCGTGTCGTGTCGTTCTGCGTCATGGAAACAATTAAAATGGTAATGAGATCTGGAGCGTCAAAGAGACTGACCCACGAGTGACACTTCCACACGTGTTTCCAGAGGGACGACGAGCTGTCTGAACACAAACACAAACACACCACACAGCAGCTCTACAAACACACCGTCCACACTGGCTCTTTGTGTGAAATGTTCCGGAGGAGGGCATTAAAGGTCGTACGGAGGATTCTTTTTTAGTTTCAAATTGTCAATGAAAGTTTAAAATACCATTACAGAGACACAGCAGCCTTGTAATTATGAAAAAAAAGAATGAAAATCTATCAACTGTGGACATAGTGAGGCCACATGAACATCAGCCAATAGAAAACGAGGCTGCCTCATTTTCTATTGGCTGTTAGGTCGGCAATCAAACTCCCTACGTTTCTAGTGTAACTGACTCACGGGGGATTACGTGGTTTATGCAGCGGTTCTTAGAGGCTTTTTCAAACTGTCGCTTCCACGTAATTCGCACAGTTTGTTGCGACGACGGACGAGAATCCACGACCGGTTCGCCGCAAAAGAAAGTCCATTTTTGAGGTCGCCGAAAGGAGAAGAGAAGGAGAAAAGGAGCGAAACCAAACGGAGGTGATTCTTGGAGATTCCTTCCAGCGACGGCGCGACTGAAGCAGACAAAAGGTCTAAAAACGGACATGTCGGTCGCTATATTATTTCTAGACAGGTCACTTTAATTCTGAACGCGCACTGGCTGTAAAAAAGGACTGTCGCTGTATTTCTCTTCCCTTAAAAAAATCCTCTATACAAACTTTAAGACCAAGTGTACATACAAACCAGTCCAGAACGTCTATGTTGATTTATTTAAGGTCCTGTATGACACAAAACGCTCTCTTGTGAGTTTTAAGTCAGGTTCTAAAGTTGTTACTTCAGCAAAAACAGACCCGGAGTTGTGTTTTTGTTTCATTCGCACATCTCCAAAGCTCAAAACGCTCTGTTCCACCTCGTGATGTCATCGAATTGTAGTTTTCAAGTTAACATCTACCTTTTACCTTTTGTTCAGTACAGATTTAGGTTTCAGATTTGTAGTTTTAGGGCTGAAATGATCCAAATGATTCTAGTGAAGATGAGTGGAGTTTAAAAACACAATGGAGCACTTCTTGTATTACAGCATGACATCACAAGTTGGAACAGAGTGTTTTCAGTTGGAGAGATGAACTCAGCCTAAATATGCAAAGTTTTTTGTGTGTTAAACGTGTGTGAATGCAACGAAACACAACTTCAGGTGTATTCAGGTCTATTTGTGATCAGGAAACATTAATATCAGTTTTTCTTCTTTTTGAGAAATGAGCTTTTCTGTTGTTTACAGTGTTTATGTAGTCGGGCTGTAACAGTAAACAAAAAACACACTACAGATCACTGTCAACCAGAACTGAACTAGGACTAAAACAGGACTGAAACAGGTCTAAACCAGGTCTAAACCAGGACTAAACCAACTAAACCAGGACTAAACCAGGTCTAAAACCAGGACTAAACCAGGTCTAAACCAGGACTAAACCAGGTCTAAACCAGGACTAAACCAGGTCTAAACCAGGTCTAAACCAGGACTAAACCAGGACTAAACCAGGTCTAAACCAGGACTAAACCAGGTCTAAAACAGTTCTAAAACTGAACTGAACCAGGTCAAAACCAGGACTAAACCAGGACTAAAGCAGGTCTAAAACAGGACTAAAGCAGGTCTAAAACAGGACTAAACCAGGTCTAAACCAGGTCTAAAACAGGACAAAAGCAAGTCTAAACCAGGACTAAACCAGGTCTAAAACAGGACTAAACCAGGACTAAGCCAGGTCTAAAACAGTTCTAAAACAGGTCTAAACCTGAACTGAACCAGGTCAAAACCAGGACTAAAGCAGGTTTAAACAAGGACTAAACCAGGTCTAAAACAGGTCTAAATCAGGTCTAAACCAGGACTAAACCAGAACTGAACCAGGTCTAAACCAGGACTAAAGCAGGTCTAAACCAGGACTAAACCAGGACTAAAGCAGGTCTAAACCAGGACTAAACCAGGTTTAAACCAGGTCTAAACCAGGTCTAAACTTGGACTTGAGAGCAAGAAAGAGAACCCCAGAACCCGTGGAGTAGAGTGTCCACAAAGCACGATCGAGCGACGGCTGAGCTTTGTCCTGGTTCTTTTCTGGTTAAGTCCTGGTTCAGTCTGGTTCAGTTCTGGTTCAGTCCTGGTTCAGTCCTGGTACTGCAGATGTCTTGAATCTGTGCAGGTTGTCTTTATCACTGTCAGTAGCTCCGGTTTGACATTTAAGTTATAGCTCTGTTATATTTAGTGTTTTTTTTATATTTCACGTCAGGAGAAGTGGGTGGACGGCGTACCCTCACGTACCCTCACGTACCCTCACGTACCCTCACGTACCCTCACGTACCCTCACGTACCCTCACGTACCCTCACGTACCCTCACGTACCCTCACGTACCCTCACGTACCCTCACGTACCCTCACGTACCCTCACGTACCCTCACGTACCCTCACGTACCCTCACGTACCCTCACGTACCCTCACGTACCCTCACGTACCCTCACGTACCACGTCCACTGGGAACACGCCAACTCCACACAGAAACCTTCAGCAAACCGGGAGCTGAACCAGGAACCTTCTCGCTGTGAGTCGAGAGCGCTTGTTACTCACACGCATAGCGACGCCAAATGAAAATAAGCTTGTAAAACCAACGCGGCCGCTGTAATCACGAAGGCTTTGAAGAGTTGAATGAAACTGAACAGAATCTCAAACAGTCGTATTTCTGGGTTAAAAATCAGCATGAGCCCAGAGCCGCTCAGAGACTTCAACCCAACTACAACCGACTCCTGGATTTTCTCCAACGTTTTAACAGAGAAAAACACGTCATATTTGTGAACACTAGAACAACATTTCCTTTCTTAAAAGCTCTGGACCTGATTTGACTGTCTTAAAAACATGAAAAAGAGAAATAGTTTGTTTTAAAAGCTTGGCAGTGGTTCAGAGTTGATGGTTTTTAAAGCTCTTTTAGCAACTTTCAGAGACCAGAGCTGAGTTTTGTTGTCATTAGGGATGGGCATGATTAATCGATTAATCGATAATTGATCATTAAGAATTTCATCGATTACGTTCATTTTAATCGACAAACTGTTGTGTGTAGTCGTGACCAAACAGGTGTGTACATGTGTCTCTGCATCAGAAGGAGCGAGACACAAACAGTGGGTCAGTCTGTAACGTACCGAAGCACAAATGTGTATTTAACGATGATTTGTACAAGAAATTCCACACTTTCCTGTTGCGTTCGGGACAAGTGTGAGTCCATGTGCACAGTGTATAAAGCAGCACATATGTTTCGGTGTCCAGTGGGAAAAAGTTTTACCAGGTGAGAGTCGCTCAATGTCGATGACGAGTCCCCACCTCCCTCCCCCCGTACGGTGTCCTGGTTTTGACAAACGCAAATCTGGTCACACTAACCTGTATTCACCTGAGTCGTGTCTTTTAATCCAACAGAAATTGAACCACATCAGCGACACAAGAGCTGTAGTTTTATCTTCTTAGTTTATGCAAATTAGCGATGTGGTTTTAAGTTTTGTTTCTGTGAGAGTTGCACAAAACTGAATTAAACACATTATAATGTCAAACGGGCTGTTGTGGCTCTAGAGTCGTTTACGGTTTATATGTCGTAAAGTTGAATGTATTTATGCAGATTAGTAGTGCAGATAGTAATAATAATGATGATCATTTTAATATAAAAACGTTAATGATTAATCGATAATCGATCGTTAATTCTTCCGACGATCGATTAAGAAAATTTCATCCAACGCCCATCCCTAGTTGTCATAGTAAGATACTCAATACTATGAAACAAAAAAACGCACACCAATGTTCTTGAAGAAGCACAAACACAAGGAGTAAATGCACTTCCTGACTTCCCAAAAACACTTCAGTAACATGGAGACACAACAAAGCTGACTATTTTTTCTGTGGCAACACCGGACGTCAAAGCCTGATCTCATGGCTGATCTCAGAAGCTAAGCAAGGACGGTGCTCTGTCGAAATGAGCTACCAGCAGTCTAAATCGACAGTGACGTCTATCGATTCACATCTACCCGTCGAAACAAGTGTCCTTACATTTTTCCATTTACAGTTGTATAGATCCATTAAAGCAAACTTCTTCAGTTTTACAATAGATTTCTTTGGATTAGAAACAATGGGTTTGATGCTGTTTGCGCACGGTGATCACACTTTATTAAACCAGGCTGGTGCCACCCAGTGCCTCCGCTCAATTTCTCTCCAGCGACTAGTTCAGGAATCAAAATACACTAGACGGTTCACAAAAACCCTGGAAGTGTGAGTTCGGGCAGCAGCCAATCAGCGAAGAGTCATTCATTCTGTGTTGACAACGATTCCCGAGATCGAGGATTTAAAGCCGAAACAAAGAGAATGTTTGGTGAATTTTATCAAGGGGAAAGACGTTATTGTCCTTCTTCCTACGGGATTTGAGAAAAGCTTAATATAGCAGTTAACCCCGTTAGTGGTACATTAAATATATCGTTTAATGTGATGATACAGTATTGGTATCGGGGTCTACTGTATCAATATATATCACCAAGAGTATTTCTTGGTATATTTTGTTACAGAGCTACAATTTTGTTGCTTGTTTAGAGGAAAGAAACTCGTTTTTGTGACACATTTGACATTTTTTCTGTTTTGATGATTAAAATGTTTGTGTTTCATATGAACTTTGCACAAGAAGAGGTTTAACAAAGACTTTTAGTATCACAATCATCATTTAGCCTGTATTTTTTATTAAATTGTATCGAATCGATTTGAAATATATCGTATTGAATCATATCGAATCATAAGCTCACTGTATCGAGATATGTATTGTATCGGCAACTTCTGAATGATATCCAGCCCTAGTCACAACCAAATAGCAGCAACTGTTTAAACTTTAAAAAGTACCCGCCTACCATCAAGTGAACGAATCCTAATGCTGCGAGGTCAGACTTTCTACTAAGTGAAACCATCTGATGAATCAGGCTATCAATTTATACCTTTGTTATCTCAAATTTCAACTCATTTATATGAATAAGCGTAGTTCATTTTGTCGTATTCTGCTCAAATAGGGCTCGATTAAAGGGAGCACATATCGACATCTAATAATGCTCCCACTGTAGAATCACCATTATTCACTCATTTATATGAATGTGGGTAGAGGTAGCTCATTTCGACAGACCTATATCTTCTATCAAATAAGGCTTCCACTATATAAAAGAAAGAAATGACTGTAAACACTTAAATATTTATATTAAATAGCGTTAAATATATAAACTTGAACTCAAATATCAAAGGTCACAGTGTGAATTTCCGATCATAATAATAATCATCATCATCATCATATAGATCATATAGTGATTTTTTTTATACAATGCTTTTCTAAACAAAGTTACAACATTTTCTACACATGGAAACAAAATAAAATATGATGAAATGAAAATGATGACAATAAAATCAAAGGTTAAATCCAAATTATTCTAACAACCAACTCTTCTCTCAGGATCAGGATTTTGCTTTGTTGTCGCTCCACATACAAAATGTTCGCTGCAAACTCGGGATGATTTCTTAGGCAGCCAAAAGTTTCCTTTTTCATCCTTCCTGTGTGTAGTGCCTCAATTCCGTTGGGAAGAGAAACAGTTTGAACGGAGGTTTGCAGTCACACACATCTGATTCTCTTTTGCATTTATGGAGTTCGCAAACTTCCAAAGCCCATTTCTTGAGCCGTTTTCCACTGTTACGACATCCAACAGCCACACATTTACAATGCCCGAATCCCAAAACTAAAATATGACAATATCAGAACCAGAAACAAAAGTGATATGGTTCAAAAGACTTGGAAAAGATGATCGATTTTGCCTACACCTCTACGGGAGTAAAACAAATTTTGCTTAAATACTTAAAGGTTGTATAGAGGATTTTTTACTGTTGAAGTGACCAGTCTAGAAATAATTTAGCGAGTGACGCGTCAATTTTTAGAGCCTTCGTCTGCTTCAGTCATGCCATTGCTGAAAGAAATCTCCAAGAATCACCTCAGTTTGGTTTTGCTCCTTTTCTCCTTCTTTTTCTTTCAGCGACCTCAAAAACGGACTTTCTTTTGCGGCGAACCGGTGGATTCTCGTCCACGATCGCAACAAACTGCGAACTGTGCGAACTGCGAGGAAGCTACAGTTTGAAAAAGCCTCTAAGAATCGCTGCATAAACCACGTAATCCCTGCAACTAGAAACGTAGGGAGTTTGATTGACAACCTAACAGCCAATAGAAGATGAGGGAGCCTCGTTTTCTATTGGCTGATGTTTATCTGGTCTCAACACGTCCACAGTTGACAAATTTTCATTCTTTTTTTTTTTTGGTCATCATAATTACAAGGCTGCAGCATCTCTGTAATGGTATTTTAAACTTTCACTGACAATTTGAAACTAAAAAACAAAAAAACTCCATACAACCTTTAATAAAAAAATCAGGTGCTGGCCCTTTAAGAATCAAATGGCATGTCCGTGTATATTTGTCCGTGCATGTATTTGAACCTGGCTGCCCTTTACTTTAGAGACAAAAGTACAATAGGGTTGAGCTAAACACAGAAACCCTGAGTCAACATTTTCACATGTGTGAGTGCAGGGAGCAAACATGCAAAGGATCATGGGAAACACAAGAGAAATGCCTGTCTCCGGGGTCATTTGTAACTGCTGTATGTGGACTCAGTCTGAACTCCTCTCCTGGGACGATCCTGAGACAGTCCCTTTAGTTTAGATCTACTGCGTCCACAAACATAAAGACACACAGAGAATCCAGACCTGCTCTAGAACTGTGTCTGAGGAAGTGAAGAGAACATCCAGAAAAATCTGAACGTTTATCTACCTTATTTAAAACTTTAATTTTTATATTAAATCAGCTTTTTGGGGGGATTCTACCGTGTTATAATGTTGTTTTCTCTTCCTCTTCTAATGCTTTTCTTCATGGAGATGTTATTGCTTTGTCTAGAATGTTCCACAGTATGGCATTAAACCATTCTATCTTCATGGAAACCAAACCAGACCAAGTTACAGGTCAGATCTGTGGAGAGGCGACCCCGCTCACAGTCAGAATGCCTGTTTTTCTAGGTATTTTTGAGCTGTAAAACCACCTGTAATTGAATAAATATAAGGTAGAGGTGTTTAATGTCGTACTGTGGAACATTCCAGGCAATGACGTCTCCATAGAAACAAGCAGGTGACGGATCCCCAACCATAAAGTTACACAGTGCACCTTTAAGGAAAATGCTCAATACCTGATTTCAAAAGCACAGTGATGTAAAAAACACACTTTTTATATGACAGAATGTTATTTTTAACATTAAGTAACACACACTAAACTAAACCTGGAAAACTAAACCTGGAACTAAAATTGGACTAAAACCAAGACTAGAATCAGGTCCAACTACGGCTGTCAAAGCGCGTCTGACTCCGTGCGGCGCGGAGTTCTACTTGGTCCTTTTTGCCTGCGGTCACCAGACAGTCTAGCGGGCACAGCCTGGGTTAGTCCTGGGTTAGTCCTGGGTTAGTCCTGGGTTAGTCCTGGGTTAGTCCTGGGTTAGTCCTGGGTTAGTCAGTCCTGAGTTAGTCCTGGGTTAGTCCTGGGTTAGTTAGTTAGTCCTGGGTTAGTCCTGGAGTTAGTCCTGAGTTAGTCCTGAGTTAGTCCTGGGTTAGTCCTGGGTTAGTCCTGGGTTAGTCCTGAGTTAGTCCTGGGTTAGTCCTGGTTAGTCCTGGGTTAGTCCTGTTAGTTAGTCCTGGTTAGTTAGTCCTAGTTAGTTAGTCCTGGGTTAGTCCTGGGTTAGTCCTGAGTTAGTCCTGGTTAGTTAGTCCTGGGTTAGTCCTGTTAGTTAGTCCTGGTTAGTCCTGGGTTAGTTAGTCCTAGTTAGTCTAGTTAGTCCTGGAGTTAGTCCTGGAGTTAGTCCTGGGTTAGTCCTGGTTAGTCCTGAGTTAGTCCTGGGTTAGTCCTGGGTTAGTCCTGTTAGGGTTAGTCCTGAGTTAGTCCTGGGTTAGTCCTGGGTTAGTCCTGGGTTAGTCCTGAGTTAGTCCTGAGTTAGTCCTGAGTTAGTCCTGGTTAGTCCTGGGTTAGTCCTGGGTTAGTCCTGGGTTAGTCCTGGGTTAGTCCTGGGTTAGTCCTGGGTTAGTCCTGAGTTAGTCCTGGGTTAGTCCTGGGTTAGTCCTGGGTTAGTCCTGAGTTAGTCCTGGGTTAGTCCTGGGTTAGTCCTGGGTTAGTCCTGGGTTATCACGGGCACAGGTGATATTGAGTGGAATGTTAACGTGTCTGGGTGCGTGTGGGTCTCTAAAAATGGACCTGTGCAGGACTCTGGGTCGGGTCACACTGGTCTCGTGCGGTGAACCTCTTAGCACCGCAGTGATTCATTTTTGCGGTTATTGCGACAGCCCTAGGTCCAACCAAGCGACTGGACCAATGTGTTCGCCACTTTTCTCAGCACTGACACCTGTTCAGATAAGGATAGTTTTGACAGTAGTGTCTGGGTAATCTGTGTTATGAGGTTCTTTTTTTAGACCAAGAGTTTGTTTTTTCGCTCTTCCTCAGACTGGTCACGTGATGTTGCTGTGACGTGTCCGCTCAGCTGATTTATACAGCAACATCACGTGACTCTGAGGAACACCAAACTGACAGGTATGAAAACAAACTCTTGGTCTGACAAAAGAACCTGATAATATAAATTACCAGAAGACCAAATGAACTTCACTGGACTATCCAGGTAATCTGTTATTTTTTGGTTTTGTTTGGCCTTCTTTCTCCTCTGCATTTGAACCTTTCTGCAATATCAATGGGACAATCTGTCATGGAGTTTAAAGGTCCTATGTTACGCAAAAGGACTCTTGTGAACTTCAGTGGCAGTTCTCAAGTTAACAGCTACTTTTTATATTAAGTTCAGTAAAGATTGGCAATTCCAGATCTGAAATGACACGGATGATTCTAGTGAAGGTGTGTGAAGTAAGAAAGTAAGTTTAAGTTTTCACAGTACGATATTATCACAATATGCAGCTCATGGTACGATATTTATTGTGATATTTTAAAGACGCTGATATAATTGTAGATGGGACTTTTTTTTTTTTTGCTTTTAAAATAAACTGACAAGATTTTGGTGTGAATTATTACTGTCATGTTTTTTATTTGAATTCTTGGGATTATATTTCTTCATATTGTCTGCACTGAAATGAATCATGGGATGTGTAATTCCCTGTTTACAAGCTGTTATAAAACCATGCATTTAAACAAAGGAACTTGTAATTCGATAAACTGTGACAGCCCACGATATTACTGAGACTTTTGACGATACGATAACAAGATATTTCGGTTATTGTCACGAAATATCGCAATATCAAACCAATACTGCTACAGTCACCTCAAAACTGTTCCTAAACATCTACATCTACTTGTATTTACTCTTCCTCTTTCTTCTCGGCATATCTCCATCAATATTCATGTTTATACAGTGGTTAACCCTGGTCACAACTAAAAAAATGATACCTTTTCCTTTTAAAAATCCTTGACACGCCTTTGGTACTGTATTACTGTCTCAATCCAAAGAATTAAGCTAAAAAAAAAACGATTATTTCTTCATACTAATGGAGCAAAGGATCATGGTCTATGTAGTTGACTCTGTTTTTTAGCTGCTGCTGCAAGCTGATTCAGTACATTGCGACGGCCCACGATATTACTGCGAGAACTTTATCTGCTTCTACACCACTGACCCGAAGAAAACTCCCCCCGGACGGAAGAGGACCCACGGGTGCTGTGGTCACTCAAGCTACACTGCTATTATTACCTCATTGCATACACTAATACTAAAAATACATACAGTAGGGAGAGGAAGTACTGCAAACCCACGTTCGTCTTAACAGTGTCTGGAAAATGCTTGTATTCTGTATTATTAGATCAGCCTCTCACCTTTTGTGCATAAATTAAACGTTATTTGCATATTGGTTTATCTCTCATGGAGTAAATGTGGGATTTCGTTAAAAAAATCAAGCAGATAAAAACAAGTAGCTGAAAGTGTATGAAACAAATCTGGTTGTATAGTAATTTTTCAGACAAAGGAGTAAGAAAAGTGCAAAAAGTAACTGGTGCGTGCAGTATATTCAAATCACACAATTCAGGGAGAGGAAAACAACGACTAATAAACTGGACAAACTACTCAAACCTGTAATGTTCTGAATTAAATGTCAGTTAAACATTTCATATAGATATATAGATCATCCTACAATCAAAATTCATGCAATCAAAATCTAGATGAAAATACCGTACTTTTTAGACGACAAGTCACGTTTTTTCACATGGTTTGGTTATTTCCTGCAACTTACATATTAAAATTTTCAGACTGACTGCGGCAAGAGGCTCTAGTCTTGTTTGCCAGTATTTTGCTGCTCCTATTACTGCACATGCCTACAGAAAGAGCCTCTGTTCTGTCTGTATCATGTCAGTCAATTACCATCACCATTATTTCTGTACCACTGAAAATTTAACATTTAAACAAACTAATAAAAATGACTGAGAAGACTGAACACAAATGCCTCCAAAAAGAAAATCCTATTTTACAGATTACAGGCTGCAAGTAATGAAATATGCAGCCAAAAACAGTAATTGAGCAGCAGAAAGAAAGTTTGGAGTGAGAGAGAAACTTGTGACAGTGGGAGGATGAACCATGAAACTTTTCTGGAAGTCACTGGATGGACAAAGCCTGGACAAAGACAGTGACACCGAAACCATCCTGTTGGATTCAGAAAGGCTGGAATAATTCTGACTGGAACTGATGCTGAGTCTGACGACAGCGACACAGAAGATTGATTGATTGATTGATTTATATAGCACCTTTCAAGATGCCCAAAGCACTTTACAGTTCATTATTCAGTCACTCCACACTCAGTGGTGGTAAACTACTATTGCAGCCACAGCTGCCCTGGGGCAGACTGACGGAAGCGACGCTGCCAGTCTGCGCCATCGGCCCCTCCGACCACCACCATCACTCACGCACACACCACTTTCATACTAGGCAATGTGGGTGAAGTGTCTTGCCTAAGGACACAACGACAGTTTTTTGCCACTGGCGCCCCAGAGGAGGAGGCGGTGCTCCATTTACCTCTGGAGGTCACAGAGTTGCTCAGAAGTGACACTGAGGATGAAGAATTGAATGGATTTAGTGATTTGGAGTGAGATGGAGAGTTTGTTAAACTTGTTCTGTTGTTTGTTAAATTTATCTGAAGAACTGTTCATATGTGACATTAACAGTCTGTTGTTCTCTGTTCTATTGTTATTACTAGAACTTGACTTTCAAGATGAAATGTCGGTTCCTGGTGTCTGATTTTATAAAACAAATTTCCCCCAAAAAGTGCAGCTTATAGTCTGATGCAGCTTATATATGTTTTTTCTTCTTCATTATGCATTGTTTGGCTGGTGCGACTTATAATAAATAAATAAAAAATACGGTAATATTCCAAAAATGTATGTTATGAAAAAAGTTTGAAAAAATTTTGAAATTTTGGTTGCTCCTTTGTTTAGCAGAAAAGAACTAATCTAATTGGACATGGTTTAGGCTCTGTACAGCTGCATGGTGTGTCCTTATAAGACCCAGTATTAGACTCCAGACTTCTTCATAAAACGTCTTCCTCACATGATTGGATTTTGGGTTATGGATCTGTGCAGCTGCATGGTGCACCCTACACACATGACTGTACTTTGATTCAGACACATTAAACAGATTTTGAGTAATGATTTGGTCTGGACAGCTGCACGGTTTGTCCTCCTCAGACCCCGTTATGTTTGGTCTGGACGACTGCATGATTCATCCTCGCCACATTAAGCAGAGTTTGGGCTACGCTCTGGACGACTGCATGGTTCATCCTCCTCAGACCATTATTTGGTCTGGACAGCTGCATGGTTCGTCCTTTTCAGACCTTGGGTTATATCTTGGTCTGGATAGCTGTATGGTCTGTCCTCATGAGTGCAGTTTGGATTAGCCTCTGGTCTGTACAGCTGCATGGTCTGTCCTCGAGAGTGGATGCTGTATTATTGTAAGGTCTGCCTCCTCACATTAAGCCCACTTTGGTTTAGACTCTGGTCTGTACAGCTGCATGATTTGTCCTCAAGAGTGGGCATTGTATTACTCTATGGTCTGGACGGCTGCATGGTTCATCCTCATGAGTGGACATTGGATTAGCCTCTGGTCGGGGTAGCTGCATGCTCGTGATCTTAGCCTAGATTTAGGCTATGGACTACAGGAGGGGTCTTCAACGTTTTTCAGGCCAAGGACCCCCAACCTGATGGAGAGCTGGAGCAGAGACCCCCTACTATATATATGGCATACAGTTGTGTTTTATATTAAGTTGGGCCTATCTAATCTGTTACTGTACATTCAATAGTACTGAAACTAGCTCCAATCTCCAGTTTAAGCCTCAGCTCGTTCCATGATAGAAATAAGTCTCTGACCAAAGCTCGGCCTGAAGTTTAAGATACAGTTTGTGTGCGCTTGCGATGATTCTGAGAAGGCCAGAGCAATGGAGCAACAAACGAAAAATGGGCTCAAAGTGTGGCTGAGGAAAGACGGAAAAAACAGGCGCGGGCAGAGAGGAGGCTGGCTGCGGAGTGATGAAGTTGCCTCACCTCTTCCCGGTGCGCGGTTGTACTCCGCATGTAGCTGTAACAGAACTCTCCACATGTAGCCGAGAAGAAACGATCAAATCTGGGCCGACGTGTTTGCAGTTTGACAGGGAGCGAGAGACGAGGGAAGAGAGAGACAGATGCGAAGGCCAGAACCCACTGAAAACCAGCTCATCCTCATCCTTCAAAAATGAAAAAAAAAAAAAATATATATATATATAAAAAAAAAGTAATCAACCAAAGATTTGGCGACCCTCCAGTTAAAGACCTCTCGACAACAGGTTAAGCTCCGGCCTGTACAGCTGCATGGTCTGTCCTCATGAGTGGACTTTAGTTTAGGCTCTGGTCTGTACAGCTGCATGGTCTGTCCTCATGAGTGGACTTTAGTTTAGGCTCTGGTCTGTACAGCTGCATGGTCTGTCCTCATGAGTGGACTTTGGTTTAGGCTCTGGTCTGTACAGCTGCATGGTCTGTCCTCATGAGTGGACTTTAGTTTAGGCTCTGGTCTGTACAGCTGCATGGTCTGTCCTCATGAGTGTTTAGGCTCTGGTCTGTGACTTATGCTGCAGTCTGTACAGCAGCATGGTCTGTCCTCATGAGTGGACTTTAGTTTAGGTTCTAGTCTGTACAGCTGCATGGTCTGTCCTCATGAGTGGACTTTAGTTTAGGTTCTCGTCTGTACAGCTGCATGGTCTGTCCTTATGAGTGGGCTTTGGTTTAGGCTTTGGTCTGTACAGCTGCATGGTCTGTCCTCATGAGTGGATTTTTGTTTAGGCTCTGGTCTGTACAGCTGCATGGTCTGTCCTCATGAGTGAACTTTGGTTTAGGCTCTAGTCTGTACAGCTGCATGGTCTGTCCTCATGAGTGGACTTCAGCCTCTGGTCTGTACAGCTGCATGGTCTGTCCTCATGAGTGGACTTCAGCCTCTGGTCTGTACAGCTGCATGGTCTGTCCTCATGAGTGGACTTCAGCCTCTGGTCTGTACAGCTGCATGGTCTGTCCTCATGAGTGGACTGCAGCCTCTGGTCTGGACGGTTCTGTGATTTCCACAGAAAATGTGTTAGGCAAGGTGGAGCTGGCGAAAGTGAGAAAGGGGGGGTACACAGAAATTCGTGACGGCTGTGCGACAACTGTAGTTTTGCAAGGATTCAGGTGGTACGCAGGGCCACGTGACTTAACTATAATGCGCTGCGGGAAACACTGCGGGTGCATGGTGTGTCCTCTTATTAGCAGACTTCGGTTCAGGCTCTACTCTAGCTGTATGTCGCCTCATACCTTCAGTTATGATTTGGTCTGTACAGCTGCATGGTTTGCCCTCATGAGTGGACTTTAGCCTCTGGTCTGGACGGCCGCATGGTCTGTCCTCATGAGTGGCCTTCACCCTTTGGTCTGGACGGCCGCGTGGTGCATGCGAGGACCAGGCTGCCTCCGTCACTCAGCGCTCACTCACTCATTATCTGTGGGCCACTGCCTCATGACTCACGTTTATCAATTGGACACGACGGATATTGTCTCGCTCTGAGCCTCAGCCCGCGTTAGCGTCAGGAGGCCTCCAGTGTCAGTGTGTGGAGTTACAGAGCAAACAGGCAACGCCATAAGGACCAAGGCATGTGTAGTAATACTGTATATACATAGGCTCTGGAAAGGTCATATACATGGGTTTAAGAGGGTTTAGAATCAGTGTTATCACCATACTAAAATTTCAAACTCAATGTCAATACTAGAGAATAGACTCGATACTCAATACTGATTCTGAACCCACAAAGACAATAAAAACACTCTTTCTTTAGACAACAGAATGTGATTTTCAACATTAAATGATAGTACTTTCTTGGGGTATTAACTGATGGGGTACTAACTGCTGACACCTTACTTATTTAGATCACCCTCTCAGCTTTTATTGTTTTGAAAATGCTATATTCACTGAAAACTATTTATCTGGCATGTTTAACAAGTTTCACTCTTATTTTTGAAACTCTGAGATTCCCCTCCCTTTGCTCTGTGGGCTAAGTCACTTTCCCTCCAGAGCACCATCACAAAACAATCAATGTGAGTCCCACTAAAGCTAGGATCTCCAAACTTTTTCCTCCTGTGAGCTACTTTTTCTAAAAAAAAAAAAAAAAAAAAAAAAAAAGCCAGAGCAACTAATTTTAGAGGGCGCCAGAAATTTTGTGAAGAGTCACTGTAAGCCAAAGATGAGGTTCATTTAGATGTCTATAAAACATAACCCATTATCCAGTTATCAGTGCACAAAATTATACATTTAGAACAGAAATAGGCATTTAATCAATCAAATATGAGTGATTTAGCGCAATATGTATAATTCAGAAATTCTTTGGCGAGCTACTTGTAAAGGGGTGGAGAGCTACTACCGCTTGCACCCGGCACTAATCAAACTACTGCACATTGCATCAGGTTTGTGAGGCGCCACAAGTCCGTGGTGCTACACGTCTGTACTCTTTCCATGTCTGTTGTGTGTTGCACGTGCACTGCTGCTTTGTGTTCAGAGCTTGTTTCTGTTAGATTTGAAACATGAAAAGACTCGGCTCTAAAGGCGATGATCAACACGCTCTTCAGCCAATTACATATTTTTATATTTTATATTTTATTCAAAGTCGTCGATTACATCAACAAATCGTTGCAGCTCTACCCCTGACTAGGGCTGCGTATCATTAAGAAGTTGCGATACGATACATACCTCGATACCTAGGCCACGATACGATGCATCTCGATATCTGTATCTCGATACAGTGATCTTACGATTCAATACGATTCAGTACAATATATTTCAGTTCAATTTGATACAGTTCAATAAAAAATAAAGACTAAATGATGGCTGTGATACTGAAAGTCTTTGTTGAACCATTACTTGTGCAAATTTAATATAAAAGACAAACATTTTTATCATCAAAACAGTGAAAATGTCAAATGTGTCGCATAAACGAGTTTCCTTCCACTAAACAAGCAACAAAACTGTAACTCAAAAAAATACTCTTTGCGATATATCAACACAGCAGCCCACAGTATCGATGCTATATCAACACATTAGTGATACGATATATCGATTAGGGATGTAACAATAACAGAAATATCGTGATATCATATCATCAAAGTTCTCACAATAATATCATGGACCATCACAATATATCGAGTCACAAGTCTCTGCTTAAATTAAGACAGAGGGAACTACATAGACCATGATCCTTTGCTCCATTTCAGCGCAGACTACATGAAGAAATAACAGTTCTAACACTTTTACGTCTTAGTTCTTTGGATTAAGTCTTGTCAAGGCATTTTACGAGGAAAAAGTAACATATTAACAGTTTTACCTGTTTAGCCTCCACAAAATATCGCAGTAAATATCGTACTGTGACATGTATATTCATCGTTCAGAGAGATTAGGATATTGTTACATCCCTAATCCTGAGCCTCCCCACTATACCGTGAGCTTTCCCACGATATCGCAATAAATATCGTACCGTGAGGTTCATTCCATGACAATATCGTATCGTGGGACTTGGATATCGTTACACCCCGAATATCGACATATTTCAACATTTTTGCACACCCCTACCCCTGACCTCTCTCTCCAATCACCTCTCCCTCCCCTGACCCCTCCTCTCACCCCTGACCCCCCTCCCCTCACCCCTCCCACCTGACCCCTCCCACCCCTCAGCCCTCCCTCCCGTCACGTTAAAGCCGCTGGGAGGGGCCGCAGCAGCCGCCTCAGAACAGATAAGCACAAATGAAACGAGTGGTTGTGGGTAGATAACATAAGATCTCAGTGGAATAGGCTTAATAAATAATGCATGCATATGAAGGCTGCCAAAAGAGCGTTAAAACTCCCCTATGGACATTTAAATACACAACAGCTCCTGGAATAAAAGACTTGGAACACTATTTTTATGTGGAAAACTCAGTAATTAGTGTTAAAGAGGATTCAAACACAGACTAATGGAAGTGTATGTAATTTAGTCATTTAAGTTTCCCATTGTGAATTAATGGGAGTCCATGGTAGTGTTCATTAACGGGCCCATATTACGCTATTTTTTTAATCTTTGTTATAATGTCGTTTCCTCATCAAAAACAGACCTGGACTTGTGTTTTTAAACTCCATGCACCTTCAGTAGATTCATTCGGATTGTCAGTCTCGACTGAACTAAAGGTAAAAGTACCCGTTCACTTGAAAACTACCACTTCATGACATTGCAAAGTGGAACTCAAACATGTGTGAATGAAACAAAACACAACTTGATTGATTGATCAAATTGATTCGATATTAGGGATGGGCATGATTAATCGATAATTGATCATTAAGAATTTCATCGATTACGTAAATTTTAATCGACAAACCGAATGTAGGTTGTTGTGTGTAGTGTGACCAAACAGGTGTGTACATGTGTCTCTGCACTCAGAAGGAGCGAGACACAAACAGTGGGTCAGTCTGTAACGTACCGAAGCACAAATGTGTATTTAACGATGATTTGTACAAGAAATTCCACACTTTCTGTTGCGTTCGGGACAAGTGTGAGTCCATGTGCACAGTGTGTATAAAGCAGCACATAGTGTCCAGTGGGAAAAAGTTTTACCAGGTGAGAGTCGCTCAATGTCGATGACGAGTCCCTCCCCCCGTACGGTGTCCTGGTTTTGACAAACGCAAATCTGGTCACACTAACCTGTATTCACCTGAGTCATGTCTTTTAATCCGACAGAAATTGAACCACATCAGCGACACAAGAGCTGTAGTTTTATCTTCGCTTAGTTTATGCAAATTAGCGATGCAGGTTTTAAGTTTTGTTTCTGTGAGAGTTGCACAAAACTGAATTAAACACATTATAATGTCAAACGGGCTGATGTGGCTCTAGAGTCGTTACGGTTTATATGTCGTAAAGTTGAATTTATTTATGCAGATTAGTAGTGCAGATAGTAATAATAATGATGATCATTTTAATATAAAAACGTTAATGATTAATCGATAATCGATCGTTAATTCTTCCGACGAAGAGAAGAAAATTTCATCGAATGCCCGTCCGTAATCGATACAGTTCAATAAAAAATAGTGGCTAAAATGATGTTTGCCCAAAGAACACTTGAGAAACACAATTTCAATTCTTCATATGTTTTGTATGAAGAATTGACAATTAACTTAATTTGAAGTTGAAAAATGACGGCTGTGATACTAAAAGTCTTTGTTAAACCACTTCTTGAGCAAAGTGAATATGAAACACATTTTAATCATTAAAACAGTGAAATGATCAACATTGACATTGACATTTTAATGATGACATCTCTGTATCCATATAACAATGGAACGGCAACTGTCCCATTAACAAAGAAATCACTCCAGTCCTGAATCTGAAAACGACTCATTACGAAACGATCCCAACGCCACCGATTAAAACAGATTAAGTCATTTTGCACCATGTTGTTCCACTGTGGTCATTTCAACTGACACCCCACATTCAAAATCCCAAGAAGAAGAAGAAGAAGAAGAAGAAGAAAGCGCCCAGGGAGGAAAAACACCCGCCGCCGTTCTCCGCTCTGGGACGTGAGCCTCGGGGAAATCTCACGGTCCCTAATTATGCCAGAGCGGAGGTTTGAGCGGAGGTTTGAGCGGAGGTTTGAGCGTTCATTTGGCGTCATTAGCTCTGGTGCTTTTTCTCTCTACGGCGCAGTAATGAATGTCGGGGCAGAGACGGCGCCCCCCGGAGGCAGACGCGGGAGGATAACGCGCTCAGACCAATCGCGGATGAGAATGTGCGCGCAGACGAGGGGGAAACGGCCGGGGCGAGATCTTGAGTTAAGTTCAAACTGCAGGGCATCAAAGGAAAAGACGTTATTGTCCTTCTTCCTACGGGATTTGGTGAAAGCGTAATATACCAGTTAACCCCGTTAGCGGCGCATTACATACGTCAAGACCAAATAGCAGCGATTGGTTAAACAAAAAAAAGTACCTGCCGACCATCGAGAGAATGGATCCTAATGCTGCGAGGTCAGAAGTGAAACCGGCTGATGAATCAGGCCACTAATGCTCAAAGCCTCAGAGCAATTTGATTTTCTCTCAATATGATGTTAAAAAAAAATATTTTAATTTTAAGCAATAATCATAAGAAAAATCATAATAATTATATGTAATGAATGTAAACAAAAATGTAATTGTACGAGCAAAAAAATAAAACTACTGTCAGTTGTGTTTAATGTAGCAGGCGACCGAACTAATACCAATCCACCATAATTCAAATAAATCGAGAAGTGAGCAGTGTTGGGAAGGTGACTTTTAAAATGTAATCCCCTACAGATTACAGATTACATACACCAAAATGTAGTTTGTAACATAATCCATTAAATTACTTAAAGTGAGTAATGTAATCTGAATACTTTGGATTACTTGATTTGCTGTAGAGAAGCAAAGACCAGGATATCGTAATATAAGATGTTTTGTCTGATAAAAGAAAATAAAAATCCCAGACTTTAATAAACCAAATTAAAACAAATTTTTAGACCTGGTTTAGACCTGGTTTTAGACCTGGTTAGACCTTTAGACCTGGTTTAGACCTGGTTTAGACCTGGTTTAGTTTAGACCTGGTTTAGACCTGGTTTTAAACCTGGTTTAGACCTGGTTTACCTGGTTTAGACCTGGTTTAGACCTGGTTTAGTCCTGGTTTAGACCTGGTTTTAGTCCTGGTTTAGACCTGGTTTAGTTTTAGTCCTGGTTTAGACTGTTTAGACCTGGTTAGACCTGGTTTTAGTCCTGGTTTAGACCTGGTTTAGACTGGTTTAGTCCTGGTTTAGACCTGGTTTAGACCTGGTTTAGACCTGGTTTTAGACCTGGTTTAGACCTGGTTTAGACCTGGTTTTAGTCCTGGTTTAGACCTGTTTAGTTTAGACCTGGTTTTAGTCCTGGTTTAGACCTGGTTTAGACCTGGTTTAGATTTAGTTTAGACCTGGTTTAGACCTGGTTTTAGTCCTGATTTAGACCTGGTTTAGTTTAGACCTGGTTTAGACCTGGTTTAGACCTGGTTTTAGTCCTGGTTTAGACCTGGTTTAGTCCTGGTTTAGACCTGGTTTAGACCTGATTTTAGTCCTGGTTTAGACCTGGCGTGGACCTGGTTTAAACCTGATGTGGGCCTAGTTTTAGACCTGACCTGGTTTAGACCTGGTTTAGACCTGGTTTAGTGTCCGGCAATGAGTGGAATTACCAAAAATAAAAAAAAAGGGATATAGCCCAAAATATAAAAAACTGAAAAATCCCGCCGTGTAACCCATTTACTTCAACAAAGTAACTGTAATCCAATTACCACTCATTGAAATAGTAACTGTAACTAAATACAGTTACTCATAACTTGTACTCTGATTACGTAACTCCAGTACATGTAATCTGTTACTCCCCAACACTGGATGTGAGTGTCTGAAGAACAATGGGGAAAAACAGACAATAAATATATCAATAAAAACAAAAACAAAACAAACGGTGCATTATATTATTATTATATTATATATTATATTATTATATATTATATATATATATTATTATATTATATTATTATTATATTATATTATTATTATAGTGAGGGCCCCAAACCTAGGTCCCCCAAATCTCTCACTTCATCACTGCATGTAGGTGGATGAATGTGACCTGGTCGTTCACACTGAAGTCACATGTCAAAAGATCAGATATGGATCAGTTTCAGGAGCACAGATCCAAGTGTCCTGGGTCACATTTGAAAAAACTGTATCTGTGTGGTTCAGACTCATTAAAAGATCAGACACAGGAACATAGGGGCAAAAAAATCAGATTTAGGTCACTTTAGGCCAGAAGTGGAACCAAGTCCTTGTTTTGCAAGTCTCAAGTAAGTCTCAAGTCCGAGTCAAGTCCCAAGTCAAATACAGACAAGTCCAAGTCAAGTCCAAGTCATCTGCTTTGAGCTTCAAGTCATTAAACCAAAATACCAAATATTGCTTAGATTTTTTAAAAGTTATAGGAATTTTAAGATAAATTGTACTTAAAACATCAGAGTATATTTATATATGAGTATTTACAGAGTATATATAAGAGTTGTAGATATTAATTTAGTTATTTTTTCCTTTTTAAATGTCTTGACAAGATCTTTGTGTGAATCAATATGGTCCAAAAAAGAAAGAATTCCGATTTAAAAGTGCTTCTCAAGTCTTCAGTTTTCAGTCAAGTCACAGGCCTCAAGTCCGAGTCAAGTCCAAAGTCTTTGTCCATTTTATCAAGTCAAGTCTCAAGTCCTAAAAAAGTGACTCAAGTCTGACTCAAGTTTAATTCACGACTTGCTTCAGGCTGCAGTCTGAACGTAGCCTGTGTTACTTTTCAGTTGCGTGTTCGTCACCTGTTTGTTTCCATGGATACGTCATTGCTTTGCCTGGAATGTTCCGCAGTATGACATTAAACAGCTCTACTTTACATTTATTCCATTACAGATGTTTTTACATCTCAAAAATACCTAGAAAATCAGGTATTGTGACTGTGAGTCGGGTCACCCCTCCACAGATCTGACCTGTAACTTGGTCTGGTTTCGTCTCCACTGAGATAGAAACATTTAATACCAGACTGTGGAACATTCCAGTCAAATGCTTTTCTCTCTATCCATGGCGAAAAGCATCGGATGTTCCCTCCACCAAAAAAAGTTACACAATGCAGCTTTAAATTTCAAAAATGTAAAAATGAAATAAAAAATTGTGAGAGTTGCCAAATATCGTACACTAGAGATGCGCGGATGGGCTATTTTTTCATCCGCAAGCGCGACACAAAACTCGTCATCCGCCCGAAGGTTTTCAAAACCGCACCCGCCGCCATCCGCCGATTGATTTTAGATTTTAGAACAATCATACAGCAAACAAACTAAGGAGCCTCGATAAAAATGCAAACTCTATAGCTCATTCATTCCAAAATTCGCTCAGCGTGTATGTTCACATTCTTAATTGTCCGTAACAACCCCAAACTTACCTGGTTTTCTTGCGCAGCTAATTAATTGACAACGTTTTCCGACTAGGCTATTTTTGAACCTTCTTGCCTTCGTGTTGGATGTTGTTACATTCTGAACATTCTGCCATTGCCCGATGTTATTTCAAAGTCCTAGCCTCACTCCATCGGTCTTTCTTTAAGTTTTAAATACCCCGAGTGGCAGTCTACGCTATAATGTCTGCGTGTTTTAAAATATAACTGATATCGAAACAAAACAGACAGATCATCTCATCCAGATGAACCTTTATTGAAATCAGGCAATGCCCTCTTTATATTCCAATTGAAATAGACAAGAAAAAATATGCATAACTAAATAAATATGTCCCTATAGCCACTTATGTGTTGGCAAACAGCTGAAATAAATTAGAAATAATAAAATAAACTGCATATAATATGTGCCTCGTAAACCTTAGGCATCAATAACCCGACACAACCTGAACCTTCAGAACATAAAAACGAGGTCAAATGGGCTAATTAAGGATATGACGTACACTTCATACTACAAGCATAGACAATGACACTCGTCTTTTCAGATGTACGTAACAACACTAACAATAACTTTTTTTTTTTTTTTTTTTTTTAGTAGTTAAACCGCCATCCGCGGATACCGTGGTTGTAACTGCAATCCACGCATCTCTATCGTACACTGAAAATCTGACCTTTTGTTTTTGTTCTAAATTCAAGATTATTTGGTTAAACAATAATGCAAAACAATACAGTATAATGCATTCGTTTTAAAATCGTTGCCATGGTGATGAAGAAAGCGAAACAAATCAATTTAATATAATATAATCCTATCATTTGAGCGGGAAATATAACGCGAAACTCAAACCGGTGAATAAAACTTGAAGTCACACACACTTTCACACGAAGCAGAGTGGGAGGAGTGTCTTGCCTAAGGACACAACAACAGATTTCACAACTTGCAGAAGCCAGAGCGAAGTTATATAATGATATGAAGACAAGAGGCCTACACAGTGGACTTATTTTGACCTCGAGAGCTGCTTATACAAAAAAGAAAAAAAAAAAAAAAAAAAAGTCAGGTCCAGGGCCTTTAAAATCTGTTTTTGTTTCACTTCAATTATTTAATGACACTTTTCCCAACCCTAAAACACTGCACGCCTCTTTTGTTCAGCTGCTTTACGCGCACAGGTGAACTCTCTCTCTCTTTCTCTCTGTCTCTGCCTCTCTCTCTATCTATTCATCTCTCTCTTCTCTCTCCCTCCCTACCCCCTTTATTCTCTTTCTCCCTCTCTGTCTCTTTCCTTTCCCATCTTTCTTTCTTTCTTTGCATCTACCCCTCTGTCTGTCCCTCTCTTTCTCTCTCTCTCTCTCTCTCTATTTATTCATTCTCTATCTCTTGCTTTCTCTCTCCCTCCCTACCCCTTTTCCTTCTCTCTTTCTCCCTCTCCATCTCTTTCTCTCTCTCCTCCCTACCCCTTCTATCTCTCTTTCTCCCTCTCTGTCTATTTACCACTCTCACTCCTTCTCGCTCCCTCCTCTCTCTGTCCTTCCATCTACCCCATCTCTCTCTCCCCTCTCTACCCCTTCTCTATCTCTCTTTCTCCCTCTCTGTCTCTTTCCCTCCCTCTCCCTCTCTCCCTGTCTGCCTCTCTCTATTCATTCTCTATCTCTCTCAATTTCTCTCTCCCTCCCTACCCCTTTTCCCTCTCTCTTTACCACTCTGTCTCTTTCTCTCTCTCCCTCTCTTTCCTCCTCTTCTCTCTCTTCTCTCTCTCTCTCTCTGTGTCTCAGGTGTTTGAAGATGAGGAGGCTGCAGTCGGACATTTCCTGACGACAGAACAAAGCTCTCCTCTGAAGCCTCTCCCCGTGGCTCTCCTCTTCCTCTTCCTCCTCTTCCTCTTCCTCCTCGTGGTCCAGCTGCTGCAGCCCGAGCTTCAGGTCACGGCACAAAGGAAACAGAAGCGAGAACACGAAGCTGACGAAACCCGACGCACGTTAAAGGAGCCGTCTGGACCTGAGCTCTTACAGTCTAGAAAAGTCTAGACCTGAGTTACAGAGAGTGAAGCTGCAGACGGACGACACTGTGACACACTGACACACACGGGGTCACAGATCGGCACAGATATTGCAAAATGTGATGGATCAGATATCGGTTCAAATTAAGCATATATTTGAAGTTTGAACTTTGACACACTGGTAATTCAATTTAATGTGTGGATACTTGGATGACCAGGCGTCCTTTATTTCCCATGTCCTCCTTTTGGGACGAAAAAAAAAACAAAAAAAACGCTTGGGATTTTGTGTGGGACACATTTGTAACAGTAAATTCAACCATTTAGGGCTGAACAATTTTAAGAAAAAAATGGAACTGTGATTTTTCTGGCAGATATTGCTATTTTGATTTCATCCATGATTTTTGTAGTGCGCATGAACATTTGCAAACATCACAGAAACTTACATCATACCAGAGTCCTGAATCTGTGTATCATTCGTTCATTTGTTTTTCGATATAAAATCAAAAATTTAAAAAAACTTAAAAAAAACTTTTCTTCATTATTTGTCTCCAAAATCAAAATGTAAAAACAGATAAAAATTTGTATTTTCAGTTTTCGATTTTGTGTTTAAATAACTAATGGAAAAAATGGATAACAGCCGTTTCCTGTTTCCGAAACTGCAATGTCAGACTTTTGTGCCGCATACGGACTGAACCAGGACTAAACTTTGAATGAAAGTGGTGTGTGTGTGAGTGATGGTGGTGGTCGGAGGGACCATTGGCGCCGATTGGCATGGCAGCCGCACTTCTGTCAGTCTGCCCCAGGGCAGCTGTGGCTACAACAGTAGCTTACCATCACCAGGTATAGAGTGAATGAATAATGCTGAATAATGCTCTGTAAAGTGTCTTTGTGACAAAAAAAATGTCTGTGAAAAAGTGCTATTTAAATAAAGACTTACTTACTTACTAAACCAGGACAAACCAGGACTAAACCAGGACAAAACCAGGGCTGGGATCAGATAGGAACCAGACCGGGACTGAGACTGGGACCAGACCAGGACTGAAAACAGTTTAGTCCTGGTTCAGTTCATATGAGGTGCAAAAGTCTAGTATTGTAGTTTAAGTCACGAAAATGGTCTTTATTCATTTTTTCCTTTATTCATTTAAACACAAAATCAAAAACTGAAAAAAACGAATCGTTATAGTTGTTTTTTCATTTTCTTATTTTTGGTTTTATATTGACAAACGAATGAACGAATGATACACGGATTGTCCTGCACTGATGATTTGATGCTGGACCATTTGCGCACATTTGTTTACATTTTACAGAAATGAAACTTAAAACCACATGGTTCATTTGCATAAACTGTAAGTGCTGAAAAAAACAGCTCACTCCTCGTGCGCTGATGTGGTTCAGCTTCTGTCGGACTAAAGGACACGACTCAGTGGAATATGAGTGTTGTTTCTGCGACAGAGGATGTGCTGCTGATGGTGAGTCTGTTCTGTGTTTCTGTCGCGTTGGAGATTGAACGCCAGGTTTAAATCCTTGCCTTCTATTACTTCACAGCACATAAACCTCGACGAAAATCCAGAAATCAAAAACAACGGCGACAAGGCGACGGCGGCAGTGTGTGTTGAGTTAATACAGAACTATTCACTCTTAAAATTGGGCTTTAGGAGCACTGCAAAAAACGGCTTTGACGCTTCCAAAATCATGTTGTGTGAGATCAGGATTTTCGTTCCAAAAGGTAAATCGTTCAACCCTAGTTCCCCATTTGTTTCTTTGAATTTCAATTATGAATGAAAAAACAATCAAATGGGAAAACAGTTTGTTATTAATCCGTGTATCATTCGTTCATTCGTTTTTCAATATAAAACCAAAAATAAGAAAATGAAAAAACAACTGTTTTCTTCACTATTTGTCTCCAAAACCAAAATGAAAAAACGGATAACGATTAGTTTTTTCAGTTTTTGATTTTGTGTTTAAATGAAGAATGGAAAAAAACGGATAACGGCCGTTTCCCGTTTAATGTGACTTCTGTGACTGTGATGCCGGACTTTTGCACCGGGTACGGACTGAACCAGGACTGATCCAGGTCCGGGACCAGACCGGGACCAGACCGGGACCAGAGCGGGACTGAGACCGGGACAGACCTGGACCAGACCGGGACCAGAGTGGGACCAGAGTGGGACCAGGGCGGACTCCAAGCTTTGACTCCGAGCCTCCGCAGGGTCCGAGCCTCAGCTTCGAGCTCCGGCCCTGCCGTGGGCTCTGAGCCTCCGGTCTGGTCCTGGTCTGGTCCTGGTCTTGTCTCGGTCTCAGGCTCGTTCTGGTCCCGGTCTGGTCCCAGTCTCAGTAGTGCTCTGGTCCCGGTCTGGTCCCGGACCTGGTCCATTTGAACCAAAAGCTCTTAGTTCGGTTTGTTTTCGTTGGTGTGAAAGCGTCAGTTGGAGGCTTTGCACCACCTCGGAACCAGCCGTGGTTCTGGAGCAGCCCGTCCGGACCTGTAGTCCACAGAATATTCTCACTTTCACCAGCGCGCAGACGATGACACGGAACCGCTCGGACCGCTGGTCTCGGTCTCATTTCCGCTCTGGTCCCGGTCTGGTCTCGGTCTGGTCCCGGACCTGGTACGCGGTGCAAAAGTTCGGCATCGCAGTCACTGAAGTCACGTAAACGGGAAACGGTCGTTATCCATTTTTTCCATTCTTCATTTAAACACAAAATCAAAAACTAATCGTTATCCGTGTTTTAAATTTTGGTTTTGGAGGCAAATAACGAAGAAAACTGTTGTTTTTTTGTTTTCTTATTTTTTGGTTTTATATTGAAAAACGAATGAACAAATGATACATGGATTGTTATTACATGATTCTGCTTTAGTGTCAAACAAAAAAACTAGATTTCAACCTCAGTTTCCAGTATTTAATTTAATGTCAATCAATCTTGGTGCCTGTTTCAGTTTTAATATTTTATTCTCTTTACTGGACAAACATGTCTCTTCTTTTACAGCAATGCATTGACTTTTGTATCTTAGAAAATCATTGCTTAACTCCATGACGAGAAACAGAAAGCAGATAAACTCTTCTTAGTTGAGTTGACGCTGAATTCACAGGTGGAGAGAATAAAATATCAAAACTAAAAGAGGCACAATGACTGTTTTCTGAAATAAACTTTAAATTTAAATTAAATATTGTAAATAGAGGATGAAATCTGTTTTTTTGTTTGACACTAAAGTGGAATAATATAATAACAAACCATTTTCACAGTTTATTGTTTTTTGTTCTTAATTGAAATTCAAAAGGACGAATGGTACGTGGACCGATTACAAAGTACAAACATCATCGTATTTATTCAACCTGAACCCTGTGTCCTCCATTTTGATCATTTAATCTGTCCGTCTGATCATTTGAATATGATTGACAGGTCTGATACATCATGTGGTGACAGACGTTCGTGAAAGGAAAGACTCTCTTGTTTTGGGTTAAAAAGCTGAAAATCACGTGTGAAGTTTCAGTTTGGGCCCAGAGGCGACATCATCACTGAACAGCACCGAGTCACACAGGCCCCGCCCTCCTCCTCCTCCTCCTCCTCTTCCTCCTCTTCCTCCTCTTTCTCTCTCTCTCCTCTCTCTCCTCTTTCTTCTCTCCCTCTCTCTCCTCTCTCTCCTCTCTTCCTCTCTCCTTCTCTCTCTCCTCTCTCCTCCTCTCCTCTCTCTCTTCTCTTTCTCTCTCCTCTTTCTCCCTCTCTCCTCCCTCTCTCTCCTCTTCTTTCTCTCCTCTCTTCTCTCACCTCTCCCTCTCTCTCCTCCTCTTTCTTTCCTCTCTTCTCTCCCTCTCCTCTCTCCTCCTCTTTCTCTCCTCTCTTCTCTCCCTCTCTCTCCTCCTCTTTCTCTCCTCTCTTCTCTCACCTCTTCCTCTCTCCTCCTCCTCTTTCTCTCCTCTCTTCTCTCCCTCTCTCCTCCTCCTCTTCTCTCTCCTCTCTCTCTCTCCTCTCTCTCCTCCTCTCCTCTTCTCTCTCTCCTCTTCTCTCCTCTCTCCTCCTCCTCTTTCTCTCCTCTCTTCTCTCCCTCTCTCTCTCTCCTCCTCTCTCTTCTCTCCTTCTCTCTCTCTTCTCTCCCTCTCTCTCTCCTCTTCTCTCCTCTCTTCTCTCTCCTCTCCCTCTCTCTCTTTCTCTCCTCTCCTCTCTCACCTCTCTCTCCTCTCTCTCCTCTCTTCTCTCACCTCTCCCTCTCCTCCTCTCTCCTCTCCTCTCTTCACTCACCTCTCCCTCTCTCCTCCTCCTCCCTCTCCCTTCTCTTCCCTCTGCTCTCCCTCTCGTCCCCCCTCTCCTCTCCCTCCTTCCTCCCCTTCCTCTCTCGATCTCCTCCCTCTCCTCTCTCATAACTCCTCTCCTCCCTCTCTCCCCTCCGTCTCCCTCTTCTCTCCCTCCCCTCCTCTCCCTCTCTCTCTCCTCTCTCCTCCTCCCTTCTCTCCGTCCTCCCTCTCTCCTTCCTCTCTCCTCTCTCTCTTCTGTGTGGACGGTGCAGAGCTCAGCAGACTTGGTGTCCATCCGTCTCTGCCTGTGCTCCAGATGAAGAGATGTGCCGTGCTCCGATTATCGCCCATCCAGGTCATCCATAACACCCCCGTCCCCGTCCCGAGCACGCTACAAACACACGTCTACTCTCCCTCTCTCCTCCCTCTCTCCTCCACTCTCTCCTCCTCTCCACCTCCTCCTCTCCTCGGCTTCCTTCCTCCTCTTCTCTCTCTTCTGCTTCTCCTGCCTCCTTCTCCCGCCTCTCTGTCACCCTCCTCCTCTGCCTTCTCCTCTCCTCTCCTCCCTCTCTCTCTCCATCACCCTCCTCCTCTGCCTCTCCTCCTCCTCCTCTCCTCCCTCTCTCTCTCCATCACCCTCCTCCTCTGCCTCTCCTTCCTCCTCTCCTCCCTCTCTCTCTCCATCACCCTCCTCCTCTGCCTCTCCTTCCTCCTCTCCTCCCTCTCTCTCTCTCACCCTCCTCCTCTCCTCCTCTCCTCCCTCTCTCTCTCCATCACCCTCCTCCTCTGCCTCTCCTTCCTCCTCTCCTCCCTCTCTCTCTCCGTCACCCTCCTCCTCTGCCTCTCCTTCCTTCCTCTCCTCCCTCTCTCTCTCCATCACCCTCCTCCTCTGCCTCTCCTTCCTCCTCTTCTCCTCCCGCTGTCCTCTTCTCTTCCCTCCTCCTCCTCTCATTCTCCATTCCTGTTCTGCCTCCTCTTCTCCTTCCTTTCTCCAACTCTCCCTCCTTCCTCTTCTCCCTCCTTCTCTCCTTCCACCTCCCCACGCTCCTTCTCTCTCTCCTCTCTCACCTCTCACCTCTTCCTCTCCCTCCTCCTGTCTCTCCCTCCTCCTGTCTCTCCCTCCTTCTCTCCCTCTTCTTCCTCCTCTCCCTCTTCCTCTCCTCTCTCTCTCTCTCTCTGTGCGTGCAGATAGAGGCAGTAGATTTCGGTTGTAGAGTTTAAACACACACCTGTTTGTGTGATGTTGTGTTTTAATACACAGATGGACTCTTGTGGGACACTGGGGGAGCAGGGGGGGGACTTTAATGCACTTTACAACACAAAACTCTCAAATGATAAATATAGAAAAGAAGGGATTAGGGCTGGAGGTGGGAGATTGGACACCACATTTCACAAATAATAAGAACACAGCTTTAACTTGGATCTAAACTAGAAGCTCTGATCTTTTGAACAGACGTCCTGAACTGAGCCCTGATGAAGACCAGGTTGGTTGAAACATGTTGGCTTTGGCCATGTAAATAAAGGCCTTTTAACTATACTTTTCCTGGTGTGATTTGTACTTCTTTTAGTGCCTGGAGTCCGTTGTGTTGTAGTTATACGCCTGAGGTGTCCGAGGGAGAAGTATTTGTCTGAACTCGTCTCACAGGACTCCAGTCGTGTTTCCAGACTCTACTCTCATCTAGTCTTGTGGAAATTGTACCTCATCCCAGAGGGGGGACCGAGTCGTTGACTTGCAAGTCCCAAGTAAGTTTCAAGTCTTTGACCTCAAGTCCGAGTCAAGTCCCAAGCCAAATACAGGCAAGTCCAAGGTGAGTCTCGAGTCACTGGCCCATAAGTCCAAGTCAAGTGCTTTGAGTTCCAAGTCATTTCACCCAAAGTATCAAATATAGCTCAGATTTTTGCAATTTATATGAATTTTAAACTAAATTGAACTTAAAAAGTCATGGTATATTTATATATGAGTATTTATAGAGTATATAAGAGTAGTAGAAATGTTAATTTTTCCTTTTTAAATGTCTTGACAGGATCTTAGAGAGAATCATACTATCAGAACAGAAAGAATTCAGATTTTAAAGTGCTTCCCATGTTGAATATTTAGTTTAAAAAGGTTTAGAAAAAATGGTTAATTCATTTGTTATTAATGTTTTTGTTCTTTAAAACCAGAAAAGGATTATTTTCCTTCAGTTGTAGCACCAGATATTTCACCCATAGATGGCGCTGGTTCTCTATTCCAAAGGATGTTGTTTTTTGAAACCCTCAGCTTATGAAGACTGTGCTCACATCACAGGCCTCAGGTCCGAGTCAAGTCCCAAGTCAGTGACCTTCAAGTCCAAGTCGAGTCCCAAGTCTTTGTCCATTTCATCAACTCAAGTCTCAAGTCCTAAAAATAGTGACTCAAGTCTGACTCGAGTCCAAGTCACGACCTGCAAGTCCCCAAAAATGAAAATGTACAGATCTTGTACTCTTTAAAAAATGAGAAGTCTTTGCTCTGACTTAGTTTAAAATCGATTCAAACTGTAATCGGCCCGTGTGTGCAAAAAACAATAGTGTTGTTATTTTTTGTCCTTATCGTCCAGCTCGAAAACAAAAGTGAATTTTTTCCCCACAAAACTTCATAAAATGTTGCCTTTATTCAGCTTCAAACGCCTGTTGTCAGTTAAAAAGACTTTAAACCTTAAATAAAAGATTCATACGACATGTTTGAGCAGCCAATCAAATAACAACAAACGACAAATAATGACAGGTTTCAACTTTTGTGAATTTCTATTTCCGTTACTTCTATCAAAACCAGTCTTCTGTAGAGTTCGACACTATAGGTCCCGGTTTCTCAAATGACGACATCAAATTGTAAAACGTAAACACGACATATCTGCATTTTGTCTTCCCAGCGACGCTTATCTCTCTGTCTGTCTGCGCTTCAATCATTTTTACTCCCCGTGTCCAAACATCTGTGCGCGTGTACTCTGTGATGGCGGCATAAACCCCGCCCACGCCGCCGGCCTCTGCGGCGCCGTGACGGGACGTTAACTTGTATTGTCTGTGTTTATTACGGTGCTTACCCATAATCCCTCAGTGCATGTCGTTTGGCCGGAGCGGCGGGCGCTGCAGCGATCACTCACGGCCCGCGCGTCCCCACTTAAGTCCACTGCCAACAGAAACGAGCGAGACGAGGACTGCCCCGCGCTTTATGTGCCCCGCTTTAATGTTGAATAAAGACGACGGGAATTAGCGGCGCCGTTAGCAATTAGCATTAGCGATTAGCGTTAGCGTTAGCAAGCTGGGGCTATATTTTTTGCTGGTCCGTAGTTTCCGTTTGGACAGTTTCTTTGCACTTTTCTGAGATTTTATTGGCGATACGGTAAGATTTAAGACACTAAAGGTCGATTCAAAGGTGCACTGTGTAACTTTATCTCTTTCCCTCCCTCCATCTCTCTCTCTCTTCATCTTCTACTCTCTTTCTGTCTCTCCTCCTCTCAGTTTCCCATTTCCTCCTCTCTCCCTTCTTCTCTCTACCCCCGATCTCTCTCGCTCCATCTCGCTCTCTCTTTCTGTCTCTCCTCCCTCCCTCTCTCTCCCCTCTTTTGGTCTCTCTCTTCACTTCCTCTTGCTTTCTCGCTACTCCCCCACTCTCCGTCTCGCTTTCTCTTTCTGTCTCTCTTCCTCTCAGTCTTCCCCCTTTCTCTGTCTCTGCAGTCTCTCTTCTCTCCTCTCTCTTCCCTTCCTCTCACTCTTTTTCTCTTTACCCCCCGATCTTTCTCTCCATCTCACTGTCTCTTTCTGTCTCTCCTCCTCTCAGTCTCCCCTCGCTCTCTTTCTCTCTCTGCCCTACCCCTTCTCTTCTCTCTTGGTCTCTCTCTTCCCTTCCTCTCACTCTTTTTCTCTTAACCCCCCACCAATCTCTCTCTCTTTCCATCCATCTCGCTCTCTCTTTCTGTCTCTCCTCCTCTCAGTCTCCCCTCGCTCTATCTCTTTGCCTCCCCCCTCTGTCAGTCTCTACATCCCCTCTCTCTATCTCTCTCTTCTCCTCTCAGTCTCCCCTCTCTCTCCCTCCCTCTTTCTTTCTCTCTCTCGCTCTCTATCTTCCCCTCTCTTGGTCTCTCTCTTCTCTTCCCTTCCCTTCACTCTTTTTCTCTCTAACCCCCATCTCTCTCTCTCCATCTTGCTCTTCTTTCTGTCTCTCTCTCCTCTCCCCCCCCCCCTCTCTCTTATCTCTTTCTCTCAGTCTCTTTCTTCCCTTCCTCTCACTCTCTTTCCCCATCTTTCTCTCTCCATCTCGCTTTCTCTTTCTGCCTCTCCTCCTTTCAGTCTCCCCTCTCTCTCTCTGCCCCCCTTCCCTTCTCTCTTCACTCTCTCTCTCTCTACCTCCCTTCTCTCTTTCTCTCTCTGTCTCTCCTCCTCTCAGTCTCCCTCTCTCGGTCTCTCTCTTCCCTTCCTCTCACTCTCTTTCTCTAACTCCAGATCACGGTAAAGAAGCAGCATGTAACCTGACATCTACTGTATCATTAGGGGTGTGCAAAAATATCGAAACATCCACATATCGTATCGTTTCATGTGATGATAAAGTATCGATTTTGTGGGCTGCTGTATCGATACATCACCAAGAGTATTGTTGGGTATATTTTACGCAATTATTTGGTCAAAGCACTACAGTTTTGCTGCTTGTTTAGTTAAGGGAAACTTTTTAATGCAACACACATTTTCACTGTTTTGAGGATTAAAATGTTTATGTTTCATATGAAGTTTACACAAGAAGTGGTTCAACAAAGTCTTCTAGTATCACAGCCATGATTTAGTCTTTTTTTTTTTTTTTTTATTAAACTGTATCAAATCGATTTGAAATATATCGCATTGAACCAAAAGTGCATTGTATGGAGATATGTATCGTACCGTGGTCTATGTATCGAGGTATCTGCAAATTCTATCAAGAAAACAAAACTGGTGAAAGAAGGAGGTAGTGTAGTCGCCGTAAACATCATCGGGACTCTTGGTAAAAAGCAGCTCTTGGTAAAAAGGAAGTTGAATTTTTTTTTCATTGGTACTAAAAATGACTTTGTGACACTAGGGTTGGGCAGTGATACAGTATTACGGTATCCCGCGGTGTCATAACATAGCAACGGTATCAGTTTCATTACCGTCATTAAAAATAATCTGGAGCGCATAAGGACCTGATATAATATTATAATTTATTGATACCTACATTTGTTTGAATTGTGTGGTTGTATTTCTAATTTAATACTATCATGATTTAAAACTAATAATGGCTATAATGTTTCTTTTAACGGTGTGGGGAGATGACGTATCGTTCCGTTGTCACATGACGCTCATAAAGGAGACCAAGACAAGACGGCAAGTCGGCCGCAAGCCAGTTGGTCCCAGAAAAAAAAAAATATATATATATATACTAGTACTTCTGCAGTTTGGCAGCATTTTGGGTTTAGGCCACATTTGTTTATGTTTTACAGAAATGGAACTTAAAATCACTTGGTTCATTTGCATAAACTATAAAGTGCTGATAAAAACAGTTCTTTCTTTGTGCACTGATGCGGTTCAGCTTTTGTCGGACTAAAGCTGCGTTCAGACTGCAGCCTGAAGTGACCCAAATCCGATTTTTTGGCTTCTATGTTCCTGTATCTGATCTTTTAATGACAGTCTGAATGACACAGAACCGATTTTTTCAAATGTGACCCAGGACACTTGGATATGTGCTCCTGAAACCGATACATATCTGATCTTTTGACATGTGACTTCAGTGTGAACGGCCAAAGCCCATGAACCCGACCTACACGTTATCAACAAGCCACAAACGTCACTATTCTGCGCTGAAGTCGGCAAAAATTGTTAATGAACTCCTGTGTCACTGAAGTGAAGCACATCACCACTCACCACTCTTGGCTCCGTCTCCACATCCACACGTTCCTTTCAACGGACGTCACTGCCGCTGCCCCACAAAACACCACGACCAAAAACCTCGTCCTTCTCCTTCTCAATCTCCTCTTTAAAACAAGTAAGTTGTTCATGTTCTGGCTCCGGTACGAGAGGAACTTTAAAATCTCCAGGTGCTCAATGCTGCGTCCATGTTTGGACAACTTCTGTAAACACAGAGACGCTCGCTGCGGTTGACGTCGTCGTGTCTCCAGTGCACATGCGGGACACTTTCGGGCCATTTAACGTTCACACAGGGGATCACATACAAGTCGCATTTAATTGGAAATGTGAACGACCTCGCAAAAACATCGGATTTCACAAAAAAATCGTAATTGATTGTTAAGCCCTGCAGTCTGAACGAAGCCTTAAAGACACGACTCAGTGGAATAGGAGTGTTCTTTCTGTGACAGAGGATGTGCAGCTGATGGTGAGTCTGTTCAGAGTTTGTATCGCGTTGGAGATGGTTCATGTGAAACTTTTCTGAGATTATAAGTCTGCAGGTCATACACATAGATCGTGGCTTCACGGTGTGGCTTCGTCGTTTACCAAAGTCGTACTAAAACATTTTGGTCATATGGCAATACCGTACACCCCGGTAAAATCCTGTGAAGGTTTAACACTGCGAATCCTACATGTATACCAATTAAAAAAATAAAAGTGGAGAACAAAACCGAGCCTTGAATACAGCAGAATAAAACACGCACCAATCACTCCAAACACAACTTCCACAGGGGAAATGCGAGGGGAAACAACTCTAGCGTGGTTAAAAGCTCTGAAAAGTCGATTTTGCATAATAGGTCGGCTTTAAAATACACATACATAGATTTAGTGTTTTTCATGTTATTCCCCGTAAATTGCGATATTGATCTAAAAGAGCTTAAAGGGCCCGGGCCTGCTTTTATTCCCCGTGTATCTGAGCGGCGTTTATGTTCTCCCAGTTCAGATAAATGTTCTATAAGCAGCTCTTGAGGTTAAAGAAGTCCGCTGCGTACTCCCTGCATCCAATAAAGGTTAATCAGGAAGTGCATTATTAGCATGATAGTTGTTGTTAGTTGCACCGTCACAGCAAAACTCCACCATGGTCTCTGAAAGTTGTGAAAAATGCTTATAAACTCATCTTGGTGAATACTTATGATGCTCTGAATGGATTTTCAAGGATTTTAGGGGATTTTTTTTAAATTTTAGTATCCAATTAAACAATAAAAAAAGAAAAAATAGAGTAAAAATCTGAGTTTGTCGTCATATTTTGGTGGGCGTACACTTTGGCTGCGTGTTCTTCAGAGCTGCGTTGCCTCTTTAAGTTCAAGTGTCACTCTGCATCCATGTCATTAAAGAGTCATAGTTAACCTTTCCCTCTTTGCCCTCACGTACACACACACACACACACACACACACACACACACACACACACACACACAAACACACACACACACAACACATCATACACACGACTGCACATATTGGGTTTCCATGCTTCTTGTTGACATTACATTGACTTACATTCAATCCCTAACCTTAACCATAATCACTACTCGGAGAACCTCAAGGTGATGGCACAGTGGTTGAGTGGCTAGTACCCATGCCTCACAGCAAGAAGGTTCCAGGGTTCGATCCCCAGGTCGCGTGTGGAGTTTGGCTGTTTCTCCCTGTGTCTAGATGGGTTTCCTCTGGGTACTCTACTCTGGTTTCCCCCCATCAACCCAAAACATGCCACACAGGTCTTCATGAAGAATAGCTCAAAGCTGAAACGAAAGTCAATTAATCCAATCAATCAGTGAACCTGCCCGGGGACGACAGGTGGAAATGAGCACTAGCACTACAGCCTGGTACAATACATCTCTCCTGTTAATGTTAATGTAAATTGTGCACTGTCCCTGTCTCAATACATAAATAAACTATGAACCGAAACCAGGGGTCGGCAACCCACGGCTCCCTGTGACTTTGGAAAATAAATAATGAGTATGAATTGCAATTAGGGTTGTGGTGATAACCGCAAAAATAAATCACCGCGCTACTAAAAGACCCATCGTAGTGCATGTTGGGTGACTGCGATTACCGGTATCACCACATACCTGTGTTGAGCCGCTGTACCGCACCGCAGGAGAAAGTCCCTAACTGCAATGTATTTTTAAATGTGATTCTACATGTGAAGATAATGGTAATTTTGTAAGATTCAAATAAAACATGTTTAATATTTATACATTTTTGATTTGCTGCGGGTGGATAATTTAAGTTTGGATCTTTATTTCCTACGAGGAGGACTCAAATATACATTGAGTAATAATGTATTTAATGTAGATTTGCGCACATTTGTTTACATTTTACAGAAACAAAACTTAAAACCACATGGTTCGTTTGCATAAACTGTAAGCGCTGATAAAAACAGCTCGCTCCTTGTGCCCTGATACGTCATTTTCTGTCAGACTCAGGGACACTACCGGTCAAATGTTTTAGAACACCCTAATTTTTCCAGTTATTTATTGCAATTTAAGTCGTGCAAGTCCAATGAAGCGCTTTAAATGATACAAAGGTAAAATACTGAACTGCCAGAGGTTATAAAAAAATGGTAAAAGATACAAAACACAAGTCCAAGCTCTGCCAAAACTACCTCAGGGAAAAAAGAACATGGAGTGTCCAGCACAGTGTCCAGACTTAAACCCCATGGAGCTGGTTTGGGATGAACTGGACAGAAGAGTGAAGCAACCTACAAGTGCCACACATTTATGGGAACTTCTGTAACAGACTCGGGAAGAACTTTCTGAAGAATATTTGATTTCTATTGTAAAAAGAACGAGCCACGAGTGTGTTCAGCTGTTATATCTACCAAAGGTGGACACTTTCATCAATCAAAAGTTTAGAATATGTTTTAGTCAACAGTAAACAGTGTGAGGTTCTAAAACTTTTTAACCGGTAGCGTATGTGTTCTTTCTATGACAGAGGGGTGTTCTGCTGATGGTGAGTCTGTTCTGTGTGTATATATGAATAGACAAATATTCTCTGTAGCATTTCATTGATTTCATAAATGCAACACACTATAGTCTTTTACACAGAACATACAGGTCAAAATGATATGCTGACCCCAGTCCTAACCCCAAACTTTAACTTATTTTAACCAAATTTGAAGTTTAAAGGAGGCATATCGTGTAAAATCACCTTTTATAAGCTGTCAGTCATGTTATACCAGTGTTACTTCAGCGTTAACTTACTCAGAGTTGTATTTACATTGATTCAGGCGTGTTTGATTAATCAGTTATTGCTTTGCCTGTAACATATGAGAGCTCTGAAAAGTTCAATTTCACTTACCCCCTATCCCCACCCACATCCCCTCTACTTACAACTCTACAACGGCAAAATGAGCCAGAGCGTCCCATCACAGCAGCAGGTGAAGACCCCCCCCGGCCTTATACCTGCCCCCCCACCCCATCCGGTTTTGGTGGTTACCGAGGCAACGTGCCGTGTCCCCGAATCCGTTCTGCTGCCACCACATTCCCCAGACAACAGAGGCGAGCGTCCACGGCCTCCGAGCCAGAAAATCACATCACACTCGCAGAATCAATCACGCACTTGTTTTTTTTTTTTTTTTTTTACTCCTCTGCTCGCTCCCTTTTCTCTCCTTCTTTCCCTTTTTTCTCTCTCTCACTCTCTCTTTCCTCTTTTTCCATCGTCCTCTTTTAGCCCTCTCCTCTGCTTCTCTCTCCCTTCTCTTTCTCTCTTTCTCCCTCTCTCTCTCTCTCTCCATCTTCCTCTTTACCTTTCTCTGTCTGTCCCCCGTCCCACTCCCTCCCTCCCTCCCACTTCCCTTCTCTCCTTTCCTCCCTCCTCCCACCCTCTTCCCTGTCTCCCTCTCTCTCTCTCTCTTCCTTCCCTCCCTTCCTCTCTCCCTCTCGCTTCCCTATTTCTCTCCAACTTCATCTCTCTCTCCCTTTCTCTCTCTTCCCTGCCTCTCCCCCTTTGTTTCCATCTCCCTCCCTCCCTCCCTCCCTCCCTCTGTCTCTTCCTCTTTCTTTATTGCCCTCCCTCTCTCTCCCCTCTCTCCCTTTCTTTCTCTCGCTTCCCTGCCTCCTTCTTTCCCTTCTTCCCTACCTCTCTTCATCTTTCCCTCCCTCCCTTCATCTCTCTCTCTCCCCCTCTTCCTCTCTCTTCCCTCCCTCCCTATCCCTCCCTCCTTCTCTTCCCTCTCTCATTCTCTCTTCCCTCCCCCTCTCTCTCCCTCTTTCTTTGTCTCTCTTTCCTCCCTCTCTCCCTCTTTCCCTTTCTCTTTCTCTCTCTCCCTCCTTCTGTCTCAGCCTCCCTCTCCCCATCGCTCTTTCTCTCTCTCTTTCCCCCTCTCCCTCTCTCTTTCTCCCTATCTCCCTGCGTCCCCCCCTCCTTCGTTCCTGAAGCGTGCACACACACACACACACACACACACACACAGACAGACAGACAGAGGTGTGTGTGTGAACCTGGTTCACTTTAAACATTTGGACACAAACAAAGTTCCATAAAAGGAAAAGGAGCGACGCCTAAACCAGGATCCACACTTGGACCAGGACGCGGGGGATTAAAGCGCTCGTGTTACACTCCTCTCTCGTCTGTGTTGTCATCATGTTGTTTCCTCATTCAAGTATCGAGTCTGTTCTTTAGTATCGAATCGTTATCGGAGCAGATCCACAGTGAACGAGAGCGCTGTGGTCTTCTCTTCTTCTTCCTCTTCTCCGTGTCAGTGATGGATGGGTCAGGGGCTCCGAACACATTTCCATAAGAACAGTGGAGCTGAATTTAACCTTAAGGTCAGTGGGTCAAAACCAGGGCTAATGCATTTGACCCAGACCAATAAAAGAGGAATAAAGCCGCATTGGAGCCCAGAATTGAACAAAATCGAATCCGACTTCTCCTTCCACCTTCACACGACCGGAGAAACACGTGGGCTTTGAGGGAGCTGAACGTTGTTAGGACGGGGTGAGATTCTTCCACTAAAATCTGAATTCAAGGGCTGTCAAAAGTATCGAAAATCAGATACTAATCGATATTCAAGACTAGTATCGAAACTAGATGCTCAGAGCAGCTACTAAAGATACTAAAGAATTCACATTCACAGGACACGAGTAAACCTTTCCTGGAGAGCTTTATTTATGTATGTATTTATTGATTTGTAAAGGGACGTCACATACTAATGAAAACTGAAAATGTAAACATGTAAAGATTACAGCACAGCGTGGATCATTTCGATCTTCAGTCCTTCGGTTATTGTTAAATCATCTACAGGACCGGGAAAAGTACAGAGACAATCACACAGGTCCCCACAGTGTCCTCCCATTTCACAGGCCAATGGTCAAATATGTCACCATGTTTAACAGAATTATATTTTTTATATTAAAGGCTTGTTGGTTTAACTCTTTAACTCTTGCCTTCGAACTCCAAATGAACAGTCTGAATGTGCGGGTGTTAAATACATGGTGCCCCAAAAATGTGACATCATTTTGCAGGTCAATAATTTTGGAAATTCTTGTAGAAATAACCTCACATTTTCACATACTGTATAGAAACTAGGGATGGGCATGATTAGTTGATTAATCCATAATTGATCATTAAGAATTTCATCGATTACGTTAATTTTCATCGACAAACTGAATGTAGTTTGTTGTTGTAGTGTGACCAAACAGGTCTGTACATGTGTCTCTGCATCAGAAGGAGCGAGACACAAACAGTGGGTCAGTCTGTAACGTACCAAAGCACAAATGTGTATTTAACGATGAAAATTCCACACTTTCCGTTGCGTTCGGGACAAGTGTGAGTCCATGTGCACAGTGTATAAAGCAGCACATATGTTTCAGTGTCCAGTGGGAAAAAGTTTTACCAGGTGAGAGTCGCTCAATGTCGATGACGAGTCCCCACCTCCCTCCCCCCGTACGGTGTCCTGGTTTTGACAAACGCAAATCTGGTCACACTAACCTGTATTCACCTGAGTCATGTCTTTTAATCCAACAGAAATTGAACCACATCAGTGACACAAGAGCTGTAGTTTTATCTTCACTTAGTTTATGCAAATTAGCGATGCGGTTTTAAGTTTTGTTTCTGTGAGAGTTGCGCAAAACTGAATTAAACACATTATAATGTCAAACGGGCTGATGTGGCTCTAGAGTCGTTACGGTTTATATGTCGTAAAGTTGAATTTATTTATGCAGATTAGTAATGCAGATAGTAATAATAATGATGATCATTTTAATATAAAAACGTTAATGATTAATCGATAATCAATCGTTAATTCTTCTGACGATCGATTAAGAAAATTTTATCAAATGCTCATCCGTAATAGAAACGGATTGAGATTTCATACTTAATGTTTTATTTTCGTTGTGTTTTCAGGTTGAGTCGTTCACTCCCAAAGAGAAGTCATTTTGTGTCTTGGAATTGTTTCACACACACACCCAAGACTGTGCAGCTTCAATGCAACATTTGGAAAAAAATCACCAACTGGCAAACAAATTTGGACATGTTACCAAAAATGTAAAGAGTTCGGCGGCTTATGCAGGACTAAAGGATCTGGTACATCAACATCAACATCAGAAGAGATGGTCGAGCAAGTTTGTCAAAAACTCTTGTGAAGCCCCAAGAAGTCTGTAAAGAGAACAAGTTTAGAAACCCAGATTCCTCGAATCAAGGTTTGGTCTACCAGATCCTCTAGTCCTGCATAAGAAACCTTCATCTTTAAATTTTTGGTACCAAGTCCAAATTTGTTTGCCAGTTGTTGAAGTTTTTTCCAAATGTTGCATTGAAGCAGCACAGTCTTGGGTGAGTGTGAGTGAGCAGACTCCTAGAAACAAAATGACTTCTCTTTGGGAGTGAACAGCTCAACCTGAAACCAGAACAAAAATAAAACATTAAATATAAAATCTTGATCTGTTTCTATACAATCTGTGAAAATTTGAGGTTATTTCAACAAGAATTGATGAAATGATGTCAAATTTTTGGGACACCCTGTACATAATAGGGATGGGCATTCGATGAAATTTTCTTAATCGATCATCGGAAGAATTAAAGATCGATCATCGATTAATCATTAACATTTTTATATTAAAATGATCATCATTATTATTACTATCTGCACTACTAATCTGCATAAATAAATTCAACTTTACGACATATAAACCGTAACGACTCTAGAGCCACATCAGCCCGTTTGACATTATAATGTGTTTAATTCAGTTTTGCGCAACTCTCACAGAAACAAAACTTAAAACCACATCGCTAATTTGCATAAACTAAGCGAAGATAAAACTACAGCTCTTGTGTCACTGATATGGTTCAACTTCTGTTGGATTAAAAGACATGACTCAGGTGAATACAGGTTAGTGTGACCAGATTTGTGTTTGTCAAAACCAGGACAGCGTACGGGGGGAGGGAGGTGGGGACTCGTCATCGACATTGAGCGACTCTCACCTGGTAAAAACTTTTTCCCACTGGACACAGAAACATATGTGCTGCTTTATACACTGTGCACATGGACTCACACTTGTCCCGAACGCAACGGAAAGTGTGGAATTTCTTGTACAAATCATCGTTAAATACACATTTGTGCTTCGGTACGTTACAGACTGACCCACTGTTTGTGTCTCGCTCCTTCTGATGCAGAGACACATGTACACACCTGTTTGGTCACACTACACACAACAACCTACATTCGGTTTGTCAATTAAAATTAACGTAATCGGTGAAATTCTTAATGATCAATTATCGATTAATCGATTAATCATGTCCATCCCTATCACATAACACTCACACATTCAACACATACAGTTAATTTCAGACAGTTTATCTGGAGTTCGAAGTCAAGAGTTCAAGAGTTAAACCAACAAACCCTTAATATAAAACATGTAATTTGGTTAAACATGGCAACATATTTGACCTTTGCACGACGAGTGTTTTAAAGCTTTAGAAAGTGCTGTGAGTGTTGAAATCTCTCGTACATGAGCTGCTCTGTGTTCATGTTTGACCTGCTCGATAAGCAAAACAGTGTCCAAAAGCACTTTTCCTAAACGCCTCTAGAGCTGCTCTCGTTGTGCGATTTGAAGTTTTTTCACAAACGTCTTTAGCGGCAGTGGGGCAAGATTATTAAAAACCGTGTATACCAAAATTAAATCTGCATATTTGATTGTGTTGTCCCAATTAAGAAATGTGTAAATGTGTATGTCAAGTTTTCTGCAATAGTGATAATTAGTGGGATTTTTGTCGAATACCTTAAGTGTTTTAGTTTGAGCTCATTTAAGAGTCAGAGTCCAACTAGTAATGCAGTAATTTAGGTGCAAATACATAAATGCAATTTAAAGTTTGACCAAATTTGAGTCATATAAGAAATAATCACTTATATTTGATTTGATTCACTGCTCTTGTGACATGTTGTTTGTACGATAGTTGTGGATCCAGTGTGACTCCCAGATCCTTCACTTCATGGACCAGTTTCAGTTTTGTTCCAAGTACGTATGATCTTGAGCTGTACCAGGTCTTAACCAGGACTTCATTAGAACTAAACCAGGATTTAAACCAGGACTTAAACAGGACTAAACCGGGTCTTAACTGGGACTTAACCCAGATTTAAGCAGGACTTAACCAGGACTTAAACAGAACTAAACCAGGACTTCAACCAGGACTTAACCAGGACTTAAACCCAGTATAAACCCGGTCTAAACCTTGTCTTAATACAGTCTAAACCCGGTCTAAACCCAGTCAGAACCCAGTCTAAACACGGTCTTAACCCGGTCTAAACCTGGTCTAAGCGCGGTTTAAACCTGGTCTAAACATGGTCTAAACATGGTCTAAACCTGGTCTAAACTCAGTCTAAACCCGGTCTAAACGCGGTCTAAACCTGGTCTAAACCTGGTCTAAACGCGGTCTAAACCTGGTCTAAACCTGGTCTAAATGCAGTCTAAATGTGGTCTAAACGCTCTCTAAACCCAGTCTAAATGTGGTCTAAGCTTGGTCTTAAACCCAGTCTAAAACCGGTATAAACCTGGTCTAAACCTAGTCTAAACACAATCTAAACCCAGTCTAAATGTGGTCTAAACCCAGTCTAAACCCGGTCTAAACCCGGTCTAAACCTGGTTTTAAACCCAATCTAAATCTGGTATAAACGCAGTCTAAACCCGATCTAAACGCGGTCTAAACCCAGTCTAAACCTGGTCTAAACACGGTCTAAACCTGGTCTAAACCTGGTCTAAACCTGGTCTAAATGCAGTCTAAACCTGGTCTAAACCCAATCTAAACCTGGTCTAAACCCGGTCTAAACCCGGGCTAAACCCGATCTAAACCTGGTCTAAACCCGGTCTAAACCTGGTCTAAACCCGGTCTAAACCCGGTCTAAACCCAGTCTAAATCTGGTCTAAATGCAGTCTAAACGCGGTCAAAACCTGGTCTAAACGCGGTCTAAACCAGGTCTAAACCCGGTCTAAACGCGGTCTAAACCTGGTCTAAACGCGGTCTAAACCAGGTCTAAACCAGGTCTAAACCTGGTCTAAACGCGGTCTAAACCTGGTCTAAACGCAGTCTAAACGCGGTCTAAACCTGGTCTAAACGCAGTCTAAACGCGGTCTAAACCTGGTCTAAACCAGGTCTAAACCAGGTCTAAACCAGGTCTAAACCTGGTCTAAACCAGGTCTTAACCCGGTCTTGGGCAACACACACGCAGGGAGCAGCGAGGTGACCCGGCGTGGCATTTGGTTGCCGTTTAAATCAGGAGTAATAGTTGATTGTTTGGAGTTGCCGCGGGCTGTGGGACCGTCCTTTTAAATGTGATATCAGGAGACAAGCTGCTCCTGAACCAGACCTCTGCGCTCGGGAGGCCCTTTAATGGGATTTCTCAACAAAAATACATTGTTTTAAAGCGTATATTAAATGCTAGCGCACCCTCTAGTCACCAGCCTTTACAGAGTTTAGAATTCTCCACTGCGCACGTTATTATATCTCGATATTTTATTCATGTGCTGTGGACTTTTAACGCTTTTCTTTTTTTTTCATTAGACTCTTAATTTGGCTTTGAGAATAAAACCATAACGTAGAGCATAAGAAGCACTAAACCAGGCCTAAAACTGTAAAGGTTCACTACGTAACATTTCTAGTGTGAGGTCTGCCATCTGCTTGTTTCCATGGAGATGTTAAAGCTTTGCCTGGACTGGAATGTTCTGGTATGTCGTTATTTATTCAGTTACAGGTTTTTTGTTGGTAAAAAAACAAACAAAAAAAAAACAAAAAACTTGAAAAACATATATTCTTACTGTGAGTGGGCTCGCCTCTTTACAGATCTAACCTGTAACATGGCCTGGTTATGTCCCTTATACCTAACTAAACCAGGGCTTAAACCTGAACTTAATCAGAACTAAACCAGGACTTAACTAGGGCTTAACCAGAACTTAAACCAGGACTTAACCAGGACTTGACCAGAACTAAATCAAGACTAAACCAGGACTTAAACCAGGACTTAAGCAGAACGAAACCAGATTGTAACCAGGTCTTAACCAAGACTTGAACCAGGTCTTAACCAGCACTTAACCAGGACCTAACTAGGACTTAAACAGGACTTAACCAGGACTAAATCGGGACTTAACCAGGACTTAACTAGGACTTAAACAGAACTAAACCAGGACTTAACCGGGACTTAAACAGAACTAAACCAGGACTTAACCGGGACTTAAACAGAACTAAACCAGGACTTAACCGGGACTTAAACAGAACTAAACCAGGACTTAATCAGGACTTTAACTAGGACTTAAACAGGACTTAACCAGGACTAAATCGGGACTTAACCAGGACTTAACTAGAACTTAAACAGAACTAAACCAGGATTTAATCAGGATTGTAACTAGGACTTCAAGAGAACTAAATCAGGACTTAACCAGGTCTTAACCAGGCCTCAAACTCGGACTTAAACCAGGACTTGAACAAAACTAAACTAGGACTTAAACAGGAGCTTAAATTAAATGTTGATTCTTGAAAAACATACATTCTTACAGTGATTGGGCTCGCCTCTCCACAGATCTGACCTGTAACATGACCGTGTCCCCTTCTCATCTACTCTAAAGATTCCTTTTCCGATTTGCATGCTCTGCTTGTGTGCGTTACTTGAGTTTGCAACAATAGGCCAGTCCAAAACGCATCCAAACAGAAAGCATCGTATTGTCCAGTAATCAGGAAGTGCGCGTTAGCATGATTTTAAAGGTTGTATGGAGGATTTTTGTTTTGTTTCAGATTGTCAATGATAGGTTAAAATAACATTACAGAGATGCAGCAGCCTTGTAATTATGATGACCAAAAAAAAAAAAGAATGAAAATCTATCAAATGTGGACGTGTTGAGGCCAGATAAACATCAGCCAATAGAAAACGAGGCTGCCTCATTTTCTATTGGCTGTTAGGTCGTCAATCAAACTCCCTACGTTTCTAGTGTAACTGACTCGGCGGCGCGCTGGGATTACGTGGTTTACGCGGCGGTTCTTAGAGACTTTTTTAAACTGTAGCTTCATCGCAATTCGCACAAAGCTTGTCGCGACGGCGGACGAGAATCCACGACCAGTTCGCCGCGAAAAGAAAGTCAGTTTTCGAGATCGCTGAAAGAAGAAGAGAAGAGGAAAAGGAGCGAAGACAAACTGAGGTGATTCTCGGAGATCCCTTCCATCGATGGCGCGACTCAAGTAGACGAAGGTCGCTAAATTGTTTCTAGACCGGTCACTTCGACTGTAATTCCGAACGCCCACTGGCTGTAAACGTGTGATTTCTAGAGTAAGGAGGCGGGAGGAGATGTTTCTACTGAGGGAGCTGTGGAGGAGGAACATTTGAAAAAGAACTGTCGCTGTAGTTCTCTTCCCTTAAAAAAATCCTCTATACAACCTTTAAGACAGTCGAAACCAGGTACAGCGCCTTTAACCTGGGTTTTCACGCTAACAGCCCCGCGTGTGTCTCTGCGGTTTCAGTGGGAGTCAGATTAAAGTGGTGTCAGGGAGTTGTACATGAGCGTGACACAAGTCTGAGCCTCGAAACCGAACAACAACACAAATCTGGAGTTAAACATGACAACTATCTGCTCGTGTTTGACTAATCTTATTTTGAAGTAACAATAAAACTTAAAGTCAATATTTTGGATTCTGAGAGTTTTAAGTCGTGTTAAAATGTTGGTACCTCCTCAAAAACAGACCCGGAGTTGTGTTTTTTTGTTTTGTTTGAGTGTATGGAGTTTAAAAACACAGTGAAGCACTTCCTGTATTACCACATGACATCACAAGGTGGAACAGAACCTAAATAAAGAAGTGAGAATGAAATAAAACACAACTCCAGGTCTGTTTGTGATGAGGAAGCAATATTGTAACATAGATCCGAAAATAGCGTAATATGGGCCCTTTAATTTTCTGTTTTAAAAAAAATTCAAAATCTCCGTGCAGTAATTACAAAAACAAAAAAGAAAGCAAAATACCACAATTAGCAAGCAAAATTAGCAACAAACAAATTACAAATGCTAATAAATACATGAAAACAGATCAGTAAAAAACCCTACACCCCAAAGGCAAAGCGCTCTTATGTTTCCGTTCTTGCCCCATCTGCCCGCGCTCGTCACCCCTCCTCTGCCCTACTGCCCCATTTCCCCCTCCAAACCCGCATTAATAATAACTCATCTCATCTATAACGGCAAACTTATTACGAGGCTCCATCGCCGCGGCAACCGTCGACCGAAAACACCGACGGGGGAGACGCGGGGAGCTCGGAGGACGGATGTTCAAATGGAGTTGTATTTGCATTTAAATCTCCTCATAAGACCACAGTGCGCTGAAGTGAGAGGAGCTGAGCCCAACGTGTCACTGTTATAATCGGCTTGTACTGCTTTGGGTTGTTAAAAGTATCGAAAAACATATACTAATCGATATTAAATCCAGTATCGAACCTGGATACTCATTTGAGTAGGTATCGATACTAAAAAAGTCACTTTCATGCAACAGAGATAAACCTTTCCTGAACAGCTTTAAAATGATCTTGAGTCGGTGTTGCAGTAGTCGGTGTTGTGGTGGTCGGTGTTGTGGTGGTCGGTGTTGTGGTGGTCGGTGTTGCGGTGGTCGGTGTTGCGGCGGTTGTGTTGTGGTGGTCGGTGTTGCGGCAGTCGTGTTGCGGCGGTCGGTGTTGCGGGTCGGTGTTGCGGCGGTCGGTGTTGTGGTGGTCGGTGTTGCAGCGGTCGGTGTTGCAGCGGTCGGTGTTGCGGCGGTCGGTGTTGCGGCGGTCGGTGTTGTGGCGGTCGGTGTTGGCGGCGGTCGGTGTTGTGTGGTCGGTGTTGCAGCGGTCGGTGTTGTGGTCGGGTGGTGCAGCGGTGTGTTGTGGTGGTCGATGTTGTGGTAGTCGGTGTTGTGGCGGTTGTGTTGCGGTGGTTGGTGTTACGGTGTTGAGGTGGTCCGTGTTACGGTGGTCGTGTTGCGGCGGTCGGTGTTTCGGCGGTCGGTGTTTCGGCGGTCGGTGTTTCGGTTGGTGTTTCGGCGGTCGGTGTTGCAGCGGTCGGTGTTGCGGCGGTCGGTGTTGTGGCAGTTGGTGTGTGTTGGTAGTGGTGTTGGTGTTGTGGTAGTTGGTGTTGTGGTAGTTGGTGTGTGGTGGGTGTTGGTTGGTGTTGTGGTAGTTGTGTGTTGGTGTTGTGGTAGTTGGTGTTGTGGTAGTTTGTGGTAGTGTTGTGGTGTTGGTGTTGTGGTAGTTGGTGTTGTGGTATGTGGTGTTGTGGTGTTGGTGGTGGTAGTTGGTGTCTGTGGTAGTTGGTGTTGTGGTAGTGTGTGGTGTTGTTGGTGTTGTGGTAGTTGGTGTTGTGGTAGTTGGTGTTGTGGTAGTTGGTGTTGTGGTAGTTTGGTGTTGTGTGTGGTGTTGTGGTAGTTGGTGTTGTGGTAGTTGTGGTGGTTGGTGTTGTGGTAGTTGGTGTTGTTGTGGTAGTTGGTGTTGTGGTAGTTGGTGTTGTGGTAGTTGGTGTTGTGGTAGTTGTGGTAGTTGGTGTTGTGGTAGTGGTGTTGTGGTAGTTGGTGTTGTGGTAGTTGGTGTTGGTGTCGTGGTAGTTGGTGTTGTGGTAGTTGGTGTTGTGGTAGTTGGTGTCGTGGTAGTTGGTGTTGTGGTAGTAGTTGGTGTTGTGGTAGTTGGTGTGTGTGGTGTTGTGGTAGTTGGTGTTGTGGTAGTTGGTGTTGGTGTTGTGGTAGTTGGTGTTGTGGTAGTTGGTGTTGGTGTGTGGTAGTGTGGTGGTGGTGTTGTGTTGTGGTAGTTGGTGTTTGTGGTAGTAGTTGGTGTTAGTTGGTGTTGTGGTAGTTGGTGTTGTGGTAGTGGTGTGTGTGGTAGTTGTGGTAGTTGGTGTTGTGGTAGTTGGTGTTGTGGTAGTTGGTGTTGTGGTAGTTGGTGTTGGTGTTGTGGTAGTTGGTGTTGTGGTAGTTGGTGTTGTGGTGGTTGGTGTTGTGGTAGTTGGTGTTGTGGTAGTTGGTGTTGTGGTAGTTGGTGTTGTGGTAGTTGGTGTTGTGGTAGTTGGTGTTGTGGTAGTTGGTGTGTGGTAGTTGGTGTGTGGTAGTTGGTGTTGTGGTAGTTGGTGTTGTGGTAGTTGTGGTAGTTGGTGTTGGTGTTGGTGTTTGGTAGTTGGTGTTGTGGTAGTTGTGGTGTTTGTGGTAGTTGGTGTTGTGTTGTGGTAGTTGGTGTTGTGGTAGTTGGTGGTTTGTGGTAGTTTGGTGTTGTGGTAGTGGTGTGTGTGGTGTTGGTGTTGTGGTGTTGTGTGGTAGTTGGTGTTGGTAGTTGGTGTTGTGGTAGTTGTGGTGTTGTGGTAGTGGTGTGGTGTTGTGGTAGTTGGTGTTGTGGTAGTTGTGGTAGTTGTGGTGTTGTGGTAGTTGTTGGTGTTGTGGTAGTTGGTGTTGTGGTAGTTGTGTGGTAGTTGGGTGGTGTTGTGGTAGTTGTGGTAGTGGTGGTTGGTGTTGTGGTAGTTGTGTGGTGTTGTTGGTGTTGTGGTAGTTGGTGTGTGGTAGTTGGTGTGTGGTAGTTGTGGTAGTTGGTGTTGTGGTAGTTGGTGTTGTGGTAGTTGGTGTTGTGGTAGTTGGTGGTTGTGGTAGTTGTGGTAGTTGGTGTGTGTGGTAGTTGGTGTTGTGTGTTGTGTTGTGGTAGTTGTGACAGCTTTGGTAGTTGGCGTCCAGTTTTACAAGTGTTGAGAAACAGAATAAAACTCTTGAAGTGCGGACATGATGTTGTATCCGAGATCCGAGTGGGACACGGATGAATAATCAAACGCACCAATAGACCAAATGTCCACACCATTCCGAACTTATGGCACTATTTAGGGGTCATGCCAAATGAATCTCCAGTTGGTGAAAAAGTAGCATGCTCAAAATTTCCCACAATGCACCTTGAAAAGTAGCGGGCATGAGTGGTCACTAAACCGGTTAATATAGACCAAAATGCATTGCGAGAGTCGGGAAAACAAAGGCATTCAGTAACAGGTGTTTAACTGGACACAACACAACAGAATGAAGCGCTGGTTTATGGCTCTGCTGATCCTGATTCTGAATAAAACACGACCAAATAAACCTCCAGCTGTTAAAAGATCGATAAAATCCACATTTCAGGCAAAAAGCAAACAATCCAGTCCGTTAACGTGAAATCCAGCGTCACTGAAACTTGTACAATTACTATTACTCCATAAATATTCATGTGCCAGTCTGATGTGTCATTATTTATCACAGAAATCAAGTACTACGATTTAAAGGTGCACTGTGTAACTTTTCTGTTTTCTGCTTTGTCCTCAAGTATTCCATTAAACGTATTTATTTCCACGGAGACAAAAAAGTGACACCTCAAAGCTATGTCAGATCTGCGGAGAAGCGACCCTGCCCATGTTTTTAAGAAGTAAAAACACTTGTAATTGAATAAATGCAAGATAAATACGTTTAATGCCACTGTGGAACATTTCAGGCAAAGCAATCAAATCAGACGACAGACCCTCCATCAGAAAGGTTACACAATGCACCTTTAAAGATGAAAATTACAATCCAAGAACAAAAACACGTCTGTTGGCCGTTGGTGTAGGGTAATGACTTTGGGCTAGACTGAAACCAGAACCAGGACTAAATTAGGACTAAACCAGGACTAAACGCTCACTAAACCAGGACGAAATCAGGACCAAACCAGGACTAAAGCAGGATTAAACCAGGATTTAAGAGGACCAAACTAGGACTAAGGCAGGATTAAACCGGGACTGAACTAGAACTAAACCAGGATTAAACCAGGACTAAAACAGAACTAAACCAGGACTAAACCAGAACTAAATCAGGAATAAACTAAGACTAAAGCAGGACTAAACTAGGACTAAACCAGGACTAAACCAGAACTAAACTAGGACTAAACCAGGACTAAACTAGGACTAAACCAGGACTAAACTAGGACTAAACCAGGACTAAACTAGGACTAAAGCAGGCCAAAATCTGTATCAGGACTAAATCAATACCAAACCAATAAGTGTATGTATTTTATGTACGTTTTAAATATGTATGTGTAATGAGTTTATGTAAAAACTAAGGACAAATCAGACCTGAAGTAGGATTAAACCAGGTTTAAAGTCCTAACTAAACCAAACCTAGATAGCACCAGTACCAATCCAGGACTGAACCAGGATTTAACAAGAACTTAACCTGGTCTGGATGGATAAAACCAGGTCAAAACCAGGACCATACATACATGACATGACTAAAGGTAACCTGGATTATACCAACCAGAAACAAACCAGGATTAAACCAGGACTAAATCAATTCTGAACAAGGATTAGGTTTTATTAGGTTTAAACCATGATGGATAACAAATCTATCTAAACCAGAACAAGGGTATATAAAAAGACTAAACCAGGACTAAACCAGGAATGCAAAACTGGTCTAAGATACAACTCCATCCATATAGTTTAAACTCGATCCAAACCAGGACTAAATCAGGTCTGAACTTGGACCACAATCAGACTCGAGCACTAGATCGATAAACGACGACTAAACCAGGAATACACAATTAGGTCTCCAAACATAAGGTATAAACTAGAACCAAACCAAGTCTAACCTCCGAATAAACCTGATCTTAAAACTTAATCTGGTCTGAACTTGGATCAAAATGAGACTAGAGGAGTAGATCTAAACCAGGACTAAACCAGGACCAAACCAGGAATACACAACCAAGTCTCTGAACCAGGACTAAACCAGATCTTAAGACTAAACCAGGCCTGAATTTGGACAAACAATGAGACTATATCTAAACCAGGACCGAACCGAGACCAAACCAGGACTAAACCGGGACTAAAACTTGCATTCTAGGCCTCAGTATTCCAAAAATTCCACGAACGGCCCTGCTTGTGAACGCTTCGAATGAACACCGAGGAGACGGTCGGCTGGAGAGATATGGCAGAGTCGTGTCAACAGATGATGAGGATTTGTTGCGCAAATCACCCCAAAAAGAGAAACCATGACGCTCGAAAAGTTCCGTAACGTGGACATGATAGTGTTAGAAATGAGTGTGTGTATTTTTAGATGTGTCATCCTCCCCGGTAAGGCTGCACGATATTGGTTTAAAAAAAAAAAAAGCAAAATGGCTGTTTAGTAAAGTGATGTGTATTATTGCGATATTTTAATCGAATTTTGACGCGGTAATTTCGGTTAAAACTAAAAACCGAATCAGTTGTCAAAGAAAATAAAAAATAATTGAAAAAAAAAAAAAAGCAAGACTAGATCAAGGTTAATATTTGGACATGATAAGCAAAATTTAGAAAAAAAAAAATTGCTTTTTTTTTTTTTTTTTTTTTTAACGATGAATTTAGTTAGTTGCGACGTCGATTATTACGTTAGCTAACTTTACGGAGCAAATACCAAAGATTAAATCAGTGTTAATAATGGATCTAATATTAAAAAAATGCAATAAGCTCACACGTTTTGATGTTTTCATTAAAAAAGAAAAAAAAATGTCAGATGGCGGACCTTGCGATGTATGTATAGTTTGTTGCGACATGATTATTGCGTTGGCCAATATTGCGTTATGGATACTTTGGCAATACTGTGCAGCCCCGTACTCCCAAGGTAATCGAGGTCGGTTCATTTCGGATCGTGAATGCGCATCCGTGGCTTGGTCCGAGGAGATCGTACGTAGACAGAGACGCTTCTTGTTCCTCTCCCGTTCGCTCTCACGCGTGCATTCAAATGAGCTCCACCGCCACATAGACTGCGCACACACACGCACACGCACGCGCACGCACACGCACGCACGCCAAAAAAAAAAAAAAAAAAAAAAAAAAAAAAAAACAGCATCTGCAAACGGGATTACGGGCGACAAGAAAAAAAAAAAAAAAAAAAAAAAAAAAGAACGGGCACCTTACCGTGAGCTTCGCCGAGTCACATCGTTCGCGGATCCAAAAGGTATCGCTCCACGGCGCACGTAAAAGTCCGAGACAAAGCGCAACAACGTGTCTGAAATCCCGCCGTATCGTACTGCAGAGCTGCCGCCGACGCTGTCTCCTCTCCAGCTCCTCTCTCTCTCTCTCTCTCTCTCTCTCTTTCCTCTCTCTCCTCTCTTTCTCTCGCGCGCTCTACCGCTCTCACCCCTCCTCTCTTCCTCCTCCTTCCCTCCTCCTCCTCCTCCTCCTCCTCCTCTTCCTCCTCCCCTCTCCGCTCGCTCGCTGCTTCTTGATTGATTCGGCCCGCTAATGGGGATAGTCTCCCAAAAATCTTCAGGTGGAAACATGTACAACTGGTGATGCACCGTGGTCGATCAGTCAGTGTACTGTAGTACTTCGTATACTGTAGTACTCTGTTTCCAGAGACAAAAATACACCGAAAGAAACTGAAGAAATCTTATTGGTGATTTTTCTCAAGGTCTTCTGTTGCAATCTGGAAACAAAGGTTTATTTTATTTTTATTTGTTTTAATGAAATGTTTATGTATTTGTACTTATTTATATGTTGTTTATGTATGTATGTATGTATGTATGTATATATGTATGTATGTATGTATGTATGTATGCATTTATTATAGTATTTATTTATTTATTTATTCAAAAGCCTGATAAAAAAAAAAAAAAAAAAAAAAAAACAGGACCAAGGCCAAACCAGTTCTAAACCAGTTCTAAACCAGGACTAAACCAGGAATAAACCAGGTCTAAACCAGGACTAAACCAGGACTAAACCAGGAATAAACCAGGTCTAAACCAGGACTAAACCAGGACTAAACCAGGTCTCAACCAGGACTAAACCAGGTCTAAACTAGGTCTAAACCAGGACTAAACCAGATCTAAACCAGGATTAAACCAGGTCTCAACCAGGACTAAACCAGGTCTAAACTAGGTCTAAACCAGGACTAAACTAGGTCTAAATCAGGACTAAACCAGGCTTATACCAAACTAGAGCCAAACCAGGTCTAAACAGGACTAAACCAAATAAGGGTAAAACCAGGACTAAACTAGGTCTAAACCAGGTCTAAACCAGGACTAAACTAGGTCTAATCTAGGTCTAAACCAGGACTAAACTAGGTCTAAACCAGGACTAAAACCAGGTCTAAACCAGGACTAAACCAGGTCTAAACTAGGTCTAAACCAGGACTAAACCAGGTCTAAACCAGGACTAATCTAGGTCTAAATCAGGACTAAACCAGGTCTGAACCAGGACTAAACTAGGTCTAAATCAGGACTAAACCAGGTCTGAACCAGGACTAAACAAGGTCTAAATCATGACTATACCAAACTAGGTCTAAACCAGGACTAAACCAGGTCTCAACCAGGACTAAACCAGGTCTAAACTAGGTCTAAACCAGGACTAAACTAGGTCTAAATCAGGACTAAACCAGGCTTATACCAAACTAGAGCCAAACCAGGTCTAAACTTAACCAGGCTGGCACCACCTAGTGCCTCCGCTCTCCAGCGACTAGGTCAGGAATCAGAATACACTAGACGGTTTGCAAGAACCCCGGAAGTTGCAGACTGTGCACCGGCCAATCAGTGAAGAGCTGTGAAGTCATGACGTCAAACTTGTCATGCCTGTCTGGGTCCTTTTGTGGTACAGCTCAACAGTAAACAAAGAGTCGAGATGAATGTAGACGAAGACACACATACTGTGTTGGCAATGATTCCAGAGATCGAGGATTTAAAGTCGGAACAAAGAGAATGTTTGGTGAATTTTATCAAGAGGAAAGACGTTATTGTCCTTCTTCCTACGGGATTTGGGAAAAGCTTAAGTATACCAGTTAGCTAGCAGTTACTTGGTTAAATAAAAAAAGTACCCACCTACTGTCGAGCAAATGAATCCTAATGCTGCGAGGTCAGACAGTTTCCACGAAGTGAAACCGGCTGATGAACCAGGACAAGGGTCTAAACCAGGACTATATAGCTTACACTATGTTGACATTGACAATAAAAAAATTCAGGTCATTTTCATTTCTTAACACAAGAAAAAGTCCAAATTACAAATAGACTGTATTTATTTCTTCATGTATTCATTTATTTGGACAGTAGTTTAGTTTGCATTAGTTAGTGTTAGTTTGTTAAACATAGACGCACAAACATGAATAACAGAAGACTGATCTTATGTCTTCTGTCCCTTTTGCTGATTATACACTAACAATTGCCCCGTTTACACGAGAGATTTAATTCTGATCAAAATAATTTAATTCAGAATACAAATTTTTTTCCACTTTAAAAAGACCATGTAAACACTTAATTCCTAATGATTTTTCTGAATTAAACTTAAATCCAAATTAAGTGGGTGGTTTATTCTGATTTTAAAGCAGAATTAATTTATTCCGCAATCATATAAACATTTATTTCGCTTAAAAAAATCATTTCGGTCGTTCATGCGTGTTGGATCACCCTTCTGACGCGATGACACACATGGTGAGAAAAGTTTGTATCATGTTTGTGTCCCTGTACTTGTTTCCTGGTGCCTATGTAATTGTGAAAGGTACAGAGGTTCCCTGTTAACACTACAAGCCGTCCTCATCCCAAGTGATCATCATGAACTCATAAAACAACAGCATGTGGCCTAGAACTGTACACAACTCACCGCACATCAGCCCGGCACAGAAGCTCTGAGTTTGGGTAACACGGAAGCACTCACCGTAACGCGCAGCCCGTCCTTGGTCTTCTGCCGTCAGACATGTCCATGGCTCCATCCTCCATGTGCTGGGTCCAGACGGGGGCTGCGGCTGGTACCGAGGTGGTCCAAAACATCCAGACAGAAGCGTGAATCCCCTTTGGTTCATTATATCTTGTTCTGAGCGTCCACCCTCCGTGCTCTTAAATCTTCCCGGGGAAAGCACTTCTCAGGCCGAGGCACCTAACACCACTCCCTGCTCCAGCTCATCTGGGCCCGACCTGAACCAGAGCTGCTCCCGCTGGGTCAGGAGTCTGGGTTTGGACCGCTGTTCCCCGCCTATAGACGAGTTTCATTGTTGACAAAAGCGCGCGTTGCATGCTGGGAATTATTTTGGTCAGCGGCAAGAAACACTAATTCAACATGACGGACGGAGCGAGAAAGCACGTAAAGGGTATTGATCCTGGTTATTTATCCACTCTAACGGCAGAGGACCCAAGACCATTTGACCAGAAATTGGTCATAAGCATCGACGGACGACAAATCACCCTTTTCAACCCCGACAAAAGGTGAACCAAACCAAATTTCTGGTCAGAATCACCAACTACCTGGACAAATATTCACTTTGGTGATATCCACAATGACTTGGTGGAAACTCCTGGGCCATTCACAGCAGAAAAGATGAAAACCTCCAAGAGTCTCGATGTGTTGTTGAACTTGTTGGAGTCCACGGTTTGTTAGGATCTTCTACGTTTGCTCTGCGGATGTTTGAAAGCCGTTTAATTCACCGTTAGTGGTTCTTTTCACTCAGAATACGAAAAAGACATTTTCCTTCTTCCGTGCTTCTATTTGTGCATCTGATAATGCAGCAGGAATTTACCATTATCGGGGATAAATACACGAGGTTACACACTGTGTTTGACGCTATCATGTTTCTTGCCTCCGACCAAAATATTTCCCAGCATGCAACGCGGCCTTTTAATAACAATGACGTCAGCTGAAACTTGCCTATACAAACTGGGGAACAGCGGTACACATCCCCACACGAAACAACAAACCAAGATGACAAAAAAAAACGGTAGCTGAAGTGTGTGTTTTCTTCTGGTAGATATAAATATGTTCATGTCCCCGTCCAATCAGAACCCTTCCCCACCCCCAGACGCTGAGTAGAATTAACCCTGCATTTGATTATCCTTCGGTTTTCCAAGGAAGTTGCATAGTGACACGCGTGACACGCCCCTTTTCCTGGGATGGTGCGACTCGGAACTCAGAGGCAGAAAAAGTAGACCGAGCAAGGATTCCGAATCAGAAGCCAACATGGCTCCACCTACTGCGACGTGTAAATATTAACTTTTTCCATTGTGTTTGACACTTTGGTGGTTTAAATAATGATGTCAGTCACTTGTATCACTGCAGTACCTTACCGCGCCCGTATCACTGCCTGTGGGTGTGGTAGTCGGTGTTGCGGTGAAGGTGCTCTCCGCTAACATAACAATACACTACAATACAAGCTCGGACGTGACGCAAAATCTGAGGTCCAAGTGGAAGTTGGAAGATAATCGAACGCAGGGTTAATAAATGTAGTTAAAATGATGAACTGAGATTCAGGAGCAGGACCAGGCCTCCGCCGCCCTCTCCTCTCACCAGCGACCCACAACTCACCTCGACCACACCTCGAATGTCCCAGAAGCCTTTATGTACTCGACCCCGCCCTCCCATCCCCTATTTTGTTAATTTTTCACCCATAAGACGCCTGCGAGGAGGCTCCCGTTCCGGCTGGGCCAATTGAAGATTGAAATGGAGCCCCCACTTAGAGTCTCAGCCCAGCCCTCTCTGCCCCGCTTCCTACATTATCAGTAAACTTCTTCTTCGCACTGTGTCGTTGTAGTGAAATGTGATTGAATGTGTTTTCCATGTTAACCTTAATTCTGAATTATTACAGCTCGAAGGAGAATTATTTATTACACTTTAAAATGTTCCACAATACATGTCCATTCATAATTCTTAATCAATATTGTTTTTAAGTATTAAAAATATACAGGTTTACTTTTATAATTCAGACAAAACTTCATGGTCGTCTATAATCAGGTCTAAAATGTCGATAGAAATGTGGATTAGCGATGCACTGATACCAAAGCCGATATCTTGGTTAGACATAAACTGATGGCTTATTTTTATGTTTTTTTTATTTATACAAAGCTGTTCTGTGGTTACGTGAGGAATAAACAACCGCTACACAACACACTTGGTCACTTTTGTCTTGTTTCATTTTGATTTAAAGGAAATAAATCGATTTTTTCGGTCTTAGTATCGAAATCTGGACACGTTTCCAACTGCGCGTGGCCTATTCAGAGGTATTTAAAGGTGCATTGCGTAACTTTCTCTGGTGGGAGGTCTTGCCCTTTACCTCCTCGTCTCCATAGAGATGCCGTTGCTTTGTCGGGAATGTTCCACAATACGGCATTTCACTTATCCCTTTCATCTACAGGTGTTAATAATGCGACAAAAATACACACAGTTCCGACCTGTAACTTGATTTAGTTTCATCTCCTGCTCGTCTCCATGAAGATTCATACTGCGGAACATTCCAGACCAAAGCACAAACCCCGCATCTCCATGGAAACAGGCAGGGGAAAAGTTCCACAGCGGCCCTTTAGCTGTGACACTGACACCGCATCGTACGTATTGATGTTTTTGTGTGTTTTGACAGAGATTTTTGGTCCATATGGTCCTATAATCCCTATAATGCGATGATGCTGGTGTTTACAACTTGTTACAGGGAACATTTGCTGCTTGGCCCGTTCCCTTGGCAACTCCGGCACACTCCGTCCTTCGTAAGCCCCACCTGTACCCAAGTCTGCTGCCTGTGCTCACTGCAGTAGCCATCTCAGGAGCTCTTGTTATTATAGACTCAGAGTGGAGCTATAAGGGCAGAGCAGGTAGGATTAAACCAGGTCTGAACCAGGACTAAAGCAGGTCTAAAACAGGACTTAAACAGGACTGAACCAGGACTGAACCAGGTCTAAAACAGGACTTAAACAGGACTGAACCAGGACTAAAACAGGACTAAAACAGACTAAAACAGGTCTGAACCAGGACTGAACCAGGACTAAACCAGGACTAAACCAGGTCTAAAACAGGACTTAAACAGGTCTGAACCAGGACTGAACCAGGACTGAACCAGGACTAAAACAGGTCTAAAACAGGACTTAAACAGGACTGAACCAGGACTGAACCAGGTCTGAACCAGGACTAAAACAGGTCTAAAACAGGACTTAAACAGGTCTGAACCAGGACTGAACCAGGTCTGAACCAGGACTAAAGCAGGTCTAAAACAGGACTTAAACAGGTCTGAACCAGGACTGAACCAGGACTGAACCAGGACTAAAACAGGTCTAAAACAGGACTTAAACAGGACTGAACCAGGACTAAACCAGGTCTGAACCAGGACTAAAACAGGTCTAAAACAGGACTTAAACAGGTCTGAACCAGGACTGAACCAGGACTAAAACAGGACTAAAACAGGACTTAAACAGGACTGAACCAGGACTAAAGCAGGACTAAAACAAGACTAAAACAGGTCTGAACCAGGACTGAACCAGGACTGAACCAGGACTAAAGCAGGTCTAAAACAGGACTTAAACAGGTCTGAACCAGGACTGAACCAGGACTGAACCAGGACTAAAACAGGTCTAAAACAGGACTTAAACAGGACTGAACCAGGACTAAAACAGGACTGAACCAGGACTAAAACAGGTCTAAAACAGGACTTAAACAGGTCTGAACCAGGACTGAACCAGGACTGAACCAGGACTAAAGCAGGTCTAAAACAGGACTTAAACAGGTCTGAACCAGGACTGAACCAGGACTGAACCAGGACTAAAACAGGTCTAAAACAGGACTTAAACAGGACTGAACCAGGACTAAATCAGGTCTGAACCAGGACTAAAACAGGTCTAAAACAGGACTTAAACAGGTCTGAACCAGGACTGAACCAGGACTGAACCAGGACTAAACCAGGTCTAAAACAGGACTTAAACAGGACTGAACCAGGACTGAACCAGGACTGAACCAGGACTAAACCAGGTCTAAAACAGAACTAAAACAGGACTGAACCAGGACTAAATCAGGTCTGAACCAGGACTAAAACAGGTCTAAAACAGGACTTAAACAGGTCTGAACCAGGACTGAACCAGGACTGAACCAGGACTAAACCAGGTCTAAAACAGGACTTAAACAGGACTGAACCAGGACTGAACCAGGACTGAACCAGGACTAAACCAGGTCTAAAACAGGACTTAAACAGGACTGAACCAGGACTGAACCAGGACTAAACCAGGACTAAATCAGGTCTAAAACAGGACTTAAACAGGACTGAACCAGGACTAAGCCAGGACTAAACCAGGACTAAATCAGGTCTGAACCAGGACTAAACCAGGACTAAAACAGGACTAAAACAAGACTAAAACAGGACTGAACCAGGACTAAAACAGGACTAAAACAGGACTAAAACAAGACTAAAACAGGTCTGAACCAGGACTAAAACAAGACTAAAACAGGACTAAAACAAGACTAAACCAGGACTAAAACAGGACTAAAACAGGACTAAAACAGGACTGAACCAGGACTAAAACAGGACTAAAACAGGACTTAAACAGGACTGAACCAGGACTAAAACAAGACTAAAACAAGACTAAACCAGGACTAAATCAGGTCTGAACCAGGACTAAAACAAGACTAAAACAGGACTAAAACAAGACTAAAACAGGACTGAACCAGGACTAAAACAGGACTAAAACAGGACTAAAACAGGACTGAACCAGGACTAAAACAAGACTAAAACAAGACTAAACCAGGACTAAATCAGGTCTGAACCAGGACTAAAACAAGACTAAAACAGGACTAAAACAAGACTAAAACAGGACTGAACCAGGACTGAACCAGGACTAAAACAGGTCTAAACCAGGATTAAACCAGGACTGAACCAGGACTGAACCAGGACTAAACCAGGACTAAACCAGGACTGAACCAGGACTAAACCAGGTCTAAACCAGGTCTAAACCAGGACTAAACCAGGTCTAAAACAGATCTGAACCAGGACTAAAACAGGATTAAACCAGGTCTGAACTAGGTCTAAATCAGGACTAAACCAGGACTAAACCAGGTCTAAAACAGGACTATACCTAATATAAGAGCAGGTAGGATTAAATCAGGTCTAAACCAGGACTAAACCAGGTCTAAAACAGGACTTAAACAGGACTAAACCTAATGTAAACCAGGTCTGAACCAGGTCTAAACAAGATCTAAAACAGGGTCTAAACCAGGTCTGAACCAGAACCAGCACAGAGCAGGTAGGATTAAACCAGGTCTGAACCAGGACTAAACCAGGTCTAAAACAGGACTGAACCAGGACTAAGCCAGGACTAAACCAGGACTAAAACAAGACTAAACCAGGACTAAAACAAGACTAAACCAGGACTAAAACAGGACTAAAACAAGACTAAACCAGGACTAAAACAAGAATAAAACAGGACTGAACCAGGACTAAAACAGGACTAAAACAGGTCTAAACCAGGATTAAACCAGGACTAAACCAGGACTGAACCAGGACTAAACCAGGACTAAACCAGGACTGAACCAGGACTAAACCAGGTCTAAACCAGGTCTAAACCAGGACTAAACCAGGTCTAAAACAGATCTGAACCAGGACTAAACCAGGACTGAACCAGGACTAAACCAGGACTGAACCAGGACTAAACCAGGACTAAACCAGGACTGAACCAGGACTAAACCAGGACTAAACCAGGACTGAACCAGGACTAAACTAGGTCTAAAACAGGACTATACCTAATATAAGAGCAGGTAGGATTAAACCAGGTCTAAAACCGCTCTGAATCAGGACAAAAACAAGTCTAAACCAGGACTAAACCTAATGTAAACCAGGTCTGAACCAGGTCTAAACAAGATCTAAAACAGGGTCCAAACCAGGTCTGAACCAGGTCTGAATCAAATCTGAACCAGGTCTAAAACAGGTCTGAACCAGGTCTAAAACAGGTCTGAACCAGGTCTAAAACAGGTCTGAACCAGGTCTAAAACAGGTCTGAACCAGGATTAAACCTAATGTAAACCAGGTGTGAATGAACCAGGTCTGAACTAGGACTATGCCTAATGTAATGGCACAGAACAGGTAGGATTAAACCAGGTCTAAACCAGGACTAAACCTAATTTAAGGGAGTATAGCAGGTAGGATTAAACCAGGATTAACACCGAACTAAAGAAAACCTGCACAAACATTAAACCAGGTCTTAACCAAGATAAACGGGTCGTGTAGCAGGTCGGACGGAGACCGAGCAGAGACAGAGGATGGAGGTTCAGGAGAGGTTACTGCAGCACGTGGATCAGAACGGGGTCTTTTGTTGGTGCTCAGATGACAACAGGTGTGTGGTCTGGATAAAGGGATTTACACAAGCCACTTAAAGGTCCTATATCACACAAAACGGACTCTTACACCGCCTCAAAAACAGACCTGGAGTTGTGTTTTGTTTCACTCAAATGCCATAAAAATGATCTCTTTCTACGGAGAATGTTCCAAAGTTTTGAGTTTAACTGATGGGACTAAACCTGGATTTAACGCTGGACTGGACTAGATCAGAACATGAGCCGTACCAAACCGGGTCTACATCAGGACTAAACTGGACTCAAACAAGACTAAACCAGACAAAAAGAGTGAACACAGACAGTTACATAAAAAAAAAAAAAAAAAAAAAAACAGGCGTGAAAATAGCAACGATTTGAAAATTGCTTGATTTCTTGGTACATGTTGGAGATTGAATTTAAAGTACGTGTAACAAGTTCTGATTATTCTCTAATTCTGTCTTAATTTGTTGTAAAAAAATATCTGTATCTAAATAGAAATAATCGTTTTACACCAATCAAGCAGTAATTTGTGAAGAAAAGTGGAAAATATGTTGAAAACGACAGGAAGTAGAGGGTTTTACTGTAGAGAGTAATGATATTTTAAACATTTCAACACAATCAAGGCGTTTTATTTTCATTTTATTTGTCATATTATAATTTCTGTGTGGATTAGAGGAGTTTTGGCCCAGTGTACAAAATGGTTGCTAGGTAACAGTTATGAAATTCCCAAGCGCGATGTCATGATTTCCAAAAACAAAATCTGGAATCTTAAAAAATGGCCAAAATGGATTTTATTTTGTTTTTTTGTTTTTAGTAAAACCTTAAATATAATAATCTTTACTGTTTTAGTAAAAGGAGTAGTCCAAGTTAATGTTTTCTCCTCTGATCTTCAGTAAATCCTTTTTTAAAAACTTTTACTTTTACTAAATATTTGTGTAACTGTATGCAGGTAACTTTACCGGTTTACCGTAAAGTTAAAATAAAACCGGAGCATAAATGTAAAAAGAGAGGGCGTTCAGTTCACGAAAAAGGAAACACAGGCTAGAATGAGAAAAGGAAACAGCGAAGGCGAAACACGAGCAACAAAACACAAAGCAGAACAGAAACAACTCAAATCGGCCGTTTCTGAAACTGTAAAAGAGCGAACCACATTCTGGACTGGGACGGAGCAAACATCACTGGAAAAGAGGAAAACAAACACCGTCGCTGGATTAAAGAGGCAATCGAAATACGGAAACGTGCCAAAGGGACGATAAACCGGGACGAGGGGGCTTTTTTACTCTCACACACCTGGGATACTGTCCTGAGGAAGTGGGACTGCAGATGGCGCTGTCGTCCCGCCTCCACAAGTAGGAAGTGCCAAAATGTGTAAATCAGATGATCGGACAGCAACATCACGTGACTCTGAGGAAGGGAGACTGCAGGGAGTAGCCCAAACTGTCAGGTATGAAAACAAACTCTTGGTCTGAAAAAAGAACATAATGGTATAAATTTGGGTAACGACATTAGCGAATGAGAAAGTCGTTTTTAGAGAAATTATTTAAGTTACAGTTTCACAGGGTTAAAGGGGGAGAGAGAGAGAGTGAGGGAGGGGGTTTATTTGTTTTGTTTTGTTTTTTAGTAAAAGTCCCCCAAAAATTGACATCATTTCATAGGCCAATCATTTTGGAAATTCTTGTTGAAATAACCTAAAATGTTCACAGAATGTATAGAAACAGATCAAGATTTTCTATTTCATGTTTTATTTTTGTTGTGTTTTCAGGTTGAGCTGTTCACTCCCAAAGAGAAAACATTTTGTGTCTTGGAATCTGCTCGCACACACTCACCCAAGACTGTGCAAACTTCAGTGCAAAATTAGGAAAAAACTTCACCAACTGCCAAACAAATTTGGACTTGGCACCAAAGGCTAAAGGATCTCGTAGAGCATCATCAACATCAGAAAAGAAGGTCGAGCAAGTTCGTGAAAAACTCTTGTGAAGCCCCAAGAAGTCTGTAAAGAGAACAAGTTTGGAAACCCAGATTCCTCGATTGAAGGTTTGGTCTACCAGATCCTCTAGTCCTGCATAAGAAACCTTCATCTTTAAATTTTTTGTAACAAGTCCAAATTTGTTTGCCAGTTGGTGAAGTTTTTTCTCCAAATGTTGCATTGAAGTCTGCACAGTTTTGGGCAACTGTATGCGAGCAGATTCCAAGACACAAAATGACTTCTCTTTAAAATCTAAAATCTTCATCTGTTTCTATACAATCTGAGAAAATTTAAGGTTATTTCAACAAGAATTGCCCAAATTATTGACCTGCAAAATGATGTCAAAATTTTTGGGACACTGTAAAATGATCTTAATTGTGTCCAACTTGTCACGGGAACTTCTTTAATGTGAGTTTCAGTACATTTTTTTACTTTTAATTTGCAAATATTTTGGTAACCACATTAGCGGATGAGAAAGTCGTTCTTGTAGTCCTGAGTTCGGTCGGGTTTTAGTTGTAGATATGAATAATGGAGAGGTCAGGACACGGTGCAGTATAGGCAGGGCTGCTGAACGCTGGCACTCGGTGAAACTTAATAATGGAAAGTGTATTTTTGGACACGGTAAATGTGGGTTTAAAGAGGCCGGGTTAATGCGCCTATGACAGAACGGACCACTCACTTTACTAAAACACACTTTAATATCTTTTCACTCTTTGATTTCATTTATTGTGGGTAGTACTCAATAATATTTACTCACAAATTGTTTTAAGAAATTCACATTTTCTAACAGTACTATTACTTGTATAAAAGTTTTGGTTATGTTTTCCATTGGGAGTAAATTTTATGTCGACAATATGAAATGATTTGAACATTTGTGTCGTGAGCTTCTCTTTGAAATATAATTCAGTTTTTCGCATTTTTGTGTCTATGCTTTGAAAATACTTGATTTGTGCGTTTACTTCTCCACAGTTTCTCTTCCTTGGTGTAGTACTTTCTCCCAAATACTTGTTTTCTCTTACTTATGTGTATTTCTTGGACCACTACTGTTTATTTGTTTTTCAAAATAAAACTAAAAATAAGAAAATGAAAAAGAGACTATTTTCTTTCATTATTTGTTTCTAAAACCAGAATGAAAAAACAGATAACGATTCATTTTTTCAGTTTTTGATTTTGTGTTTAAATGTCACCGTACAGTACTCGATAAGCTAAAGTCACTGTGCTATAAAGTCAAAAGGAAGGTACACTATTCAAAAACTCAATTACTCTTTTAACTTTACTTTCACTTTCAACTCAAATAAATAAATTCAATAAATAAATTCCTATTCCTAATATGGAAACGGACTCCAAATTCGCCAGTCTCATTGAGCTTCATTTGACTGGAGCCGAACGCTATGGGTGACGTCACAATGCGTGTATCATTCGTTCATTCATTTTTCAAAATAAAACCAAAAATAAGAAAATGAAAAAACAACTGTTTTCTTCATTATTTGTCTCGAAAACCAAAATGTAAAACCGGATAACAATTCATTTTTTCAGTTTTCAGTTTTGTGTTTAAATGAATAATGGACTAAACAGATAACAGCCGTTTCCCCTTTCTGTGACTTAAACTGCGATACTGGACTAAACCAGGACTGAACCAGAACTAAATCAGGACTAAATCAGGACTAAACCAGGACTAAAACAGGACTAAACCAGGACTAAATCAGGACTAAAACAGGACTAAACAGGACTAAACCAGGACTAAAACAGGACTAAACCAGGACTAAAACAGGACTAAACCAGGACTAAAACAGGACTAAACAGGAAAAACCAGGACTAAACCAGGACTAAAACAGGACTAAACAGGACTAAACCAGGACTAAAACCAGGACTAAACAGGACTAAACCAGGACTAAACCAGGATAAACAGGACTAAACCAGGACTAAACCAGGACTAAAACAGGACTAAAACAGGACTAAACCAGGACTAAACCAGGACTAAAACAGGACTAAACCAGGACTAAACCAGGACTAAAACAGGACTAAAACAGGAATAAAACAGGAATAAAACAGGAATAAACCAGGTCTAAACCAGATCTAAACCAGGACTAAACCAGGACTGAACTAGTACTGAGTATCGGGATGGGACTGGAGGTATGCCCGTGTTGGGTGATCAGGACTGAGACCGGGACCAGACCAGGATTGAGACCAGGACCAGACTGAGACTGAGACCAGGACTGAGTTTAGTCTTGGTTTAGACCTGGTTCAGTCCTGGTTTAGTCCTGGTTCAGTTCTGGTTCAGTCTGTATGCTGTGCAAAAGTTCGCCATTGCAGTTTAAGTCACGGAAACAGGAAATGGCCGTTATCCGTTTTTTCCATCATTCCTTTAAACACAAAACCGAAAACGGAATAAAAAATGAATCATTATCCATTGATTCATTTTGGTTTTGGAGACAAATAATGAAAAATAGTTTTTTTTTTTTTGTTTTCTTATTTTTGGTTTTATTTTGAAAAATGAATGAATGAATATGATACATGGATTGTGGCGTCACCCGTAGCATTCGGCTCCAGTCAAATGTAGCTCAACAAGACCAGCAGTTATGGGGCAAATTTGAAGTCGATTTCCATATTAGGAAACAGAATGTATTTATTTTATTTATTTATTTAAGAAGTAAAGTTAAAAGAGTAATTGAGTTTTTGGATACTGTACCCTCCTTTTGACTTTACAGCGCAGTGACGTTACTTTATAAAGTACTGTACAGTGACATATTACTGTATAATCTTGTCTTTAATAAAGTTCATCCCTGACGTCTTCATAGTCACAGGAGCGCCTTCTGGTCTCGTGAAAATGTCTAGAATCTTCCACTTGGCATTTGTGTAAAATTCCAGGCAAAAGCAACAGCGTCTCCATTGGAACAGGAGGTTTTGAAGCAATAGAAAAGTTACATAGTGCAGCTTTAACCAGGATCATCATCACTATCAGAGTAGTGTAAGGATTTTTTTTCTTTTCGTTTATGGTTGAACAAACTAATAATAATGATAAAGAAGGAACAAAATGTATCTTTTATGATCGTAAATAAAAGGTCACGTTAAAGAAATGTTAAAGAAGAGCATGTGTGTAGTTAATAGTCGTGGTTTACTTGTGAAGACGGTGGATCGAGTCTTCTAGGTATTTAACTATTGACTGCCACTTAACTGATGTAAAACTATCATAAATATATACTACAGGTCAAATTTCACACTCAATATCAACACTAAGGAGTAGACTCAATAGGCGACTCAAAACTGACTCCAATATCACAATGATTTCTTTAGACAATATAATATGATTTTATTTTTGTTTAATTTTATAAAATCAGCATTGTTGGGCAAGTTACTTTAAAACTGTAATGTGTTATTTATTACTTATTACTGTCATTTCAAAGTAATTCGTTACATTACAATATTACTGCATTTAAAATGTAAGGCATTACATTACTATTGCATTACTTTAAGTTACTCTCACCAAAATAACTGCGAAAAAGCTGAACTTTTGAGCCGTATATGGACTGAACCAGGACTAAACAAGGTCTAAACCAGGACTAAACCAGAGCTGAACCAGGACTAAACCAGGACTATAACAGGACTAACCTCAGACTGATTCCAGGACTGAAGAGGAGGACTAAACCAGAACTGAACTAGGACTAAAACAGGACTCACTGTCAGGACGGGCTTGAAGGTGACCGCAGGAGAAAGGAGCGGCTTTGCTCCGCACCTCATGGAGGTAAGAGCGGCTGTCGCCCGATCGCGCTTTATGGACCCTGCTGCTCGGGCTCACGGTCCTGATTTCAGCAAAACTCTGCTACAGCGCGTAACTTCTACCTTCCTTCAACGTGTCCAGAAGTCCAACTTTTTGTGCGATGGTTTGCATCTTCCTCTGTCTTTTGGGTGTGAGTGCAGGAGACTTTGTCGGTGCAGAACATTTCGTCAACGTTGTGGATTTTGTCGGACAGAAAACTTGCAGACATACAGCACTTCAGAATCACACTGATACAGATTGAACATTTATTTAAATTTGGCAGCTAAACATATTCTGTACTGTTACAGGAGACAGGAGTCCCTCAGCCGATCAGGACACAGCGGGAGGAACGCAATACGTGTTCATACACTAAAAACAAAAGGCATGCAAAATTGCACACAAAAAAAATTCTAAAAATCAGCGAAACAGCGAGACCGCGAAAAGTGAATCGCGTTAGAGCGAGGGACGACTGTAAACCAGGTCTAAACCAGAAGTGACCCAGGTCTAAACCTGGTCTAAACCAGAAGTGACCCAGGTCTAAACCTGGTCTAAACCAGAAGTGACCCAGGTCTAAACCAGGTCTAAACAGCGTAGAGTTCTGGGTCGGTCCTTTCACCCGCGGTTAACTGAAGGTTTATCCGGCCGCGTCTCTGGCGTTTCACCGCTGCTGATTTCACGGTGATTTTAGCGAATTTCTATGAAGAAAAACCCACCACTTCAATCCAGGTTACAAAAGCATTGTAACGCGCGTTACTCACATTTGTACCGAGTAAAATATTACAATTTTTTCCCCTGTAATGCCTTACATTACTGCGTTACAGCAAAAATCAACGCATTACTGTAATACATTACTTTTATAATACATTACTCCCAACACTGAAAATCAGAAACCAGGAACTGACATTTCATCTTCAAATCAAGTTATAGTAATAACAACAGAACAGAGAACAACAGACTGTTAATGAATAAACAACAGAACAGAACAAGTTGACCAAACTCTCCATGTCACTCCAATACACTAAATCCACTGAGTTCTTCATCCTCAGTGTCACTTCTGAACAACTCCATGACCTCCAGAGGGAAACAGAGCGCCGCTTCCTCTTCTGCATAGCTGTTGTCAGACTCAGCATCAGTTCCAGTTAGAATTATTCCGGTTTTCTGAATTCCGACCGGATGGTATTGGTTGTCACTGACGTCCAGGCTTTGTCCATCCATCCAGTGACTTCCAGGAAAAAAGTTGCATGGTGCATCCTCGCAGTGTCACAAGTTTCTCGCTCACTCCAAACTTTCTTTCTGCTGCTCGATTACCGTTCTCCGCTGCAAATTTCACAACTTGCATCTTGTAATCTGCAAAATTTGATTTTCAGTAGTACAGAAGTACCGTATTTTCCAGGCTATTGGGCGCGCTCACCCCATCAAAAAATGACTGCACACCCCACAATCCAGAGCACCCTATACACGAATCCACTCGGGTGTCACAGCACGACTTCAGTAAACTACAAAGCCACAGCGCACGCAAACACACACGGAGCAGACAGCGACCGCACAGCGAAAACCCACAGACACACTCATCACTCCACACCGACGAGGAACAGAACGGAGGAACGAACCTATAAAGCGAGTGCAATGTGCCACTTCTAGACACAACTGAACAACTGAGTCACCGCGAACACACCGACAAACCAGCGATCCCAGACAGCACCCTCCCTACAACACGCCACAACTGAACAAAGCCCAGAGTCACCGTGAACGAACAAACAAACAAAACCACTGACCCATCACACTGTTGTGTTTCCTTTAATGTCTGGTGCGGTTAATTTGTGAAAAAAAGTTCAAAAATAGACCATTTAATGACAGTGCGCTTTATAATCCAGAGCAACTAATAGTGCGGAAAATATGGTAATGGTGCAAGAGTCTCTTTCTGCAGGAGACATGTGCAGTAGAGTGAAGTGACAGTGGTACAGGAGGAACAGGAGCAGCAGATACTGACACACAAGACTAGAGCCTCTCGCGGCTTCAGTGTGAAAATTTTAATCTATAAGTCACACCGGAGAATAAGGCTACGTTCAGACTGCAGGGCTTAACGCTCAATTCGGATTTTTTTGTGAAATCCGATGTTTTTGCAAGGTCGTTCACATTTCCAATTAAATGTGACTTGTAGCTGAACTACAGTGTGAACAGTAAACTGCCCGAAAGTGTCCCGCATGCGGACTGGAGACACGACGACGTCACACGCAGCGAGCGTCTCTGTGTTTATGGAAGTTGTCCAAACATGGACGCAGCATTGAGCACCTGGAGATTTTAAAGTTCCTCTCGTACCGGAGCCAGAACATGAACAACTTACTTGTTTTAAGGAGGAGATTGAGAAGGAGAAGGACGAGGTTTTTGGTCGTGGTGTTTTGTGGGACAGCGCGGCAGTGACGTCCGTTGAAAAGGAACGTGTGGATGTGGAGACGGAGCCAAGAGTGGTGAGTGGTGATGTGCTTCACTTCAGTGACACAGAGTTCATTAACAATTTTCACCTACTTCAGCGCAGAATAGTGACGTTTGTGGCTTGTTGATAACGTGTAGGTCAGACAAATGCGCTTTGGCCGTTCACACTGAAGTCACATGTCAAAAGATCGAATATGTATCGGTTTCAGGAGCACATATCCAAGTGTCCTGGGTCACATTTGAAAAAATCGGATCTGTGTCGTTCAGACTGTCATTAAAAGATCAGATACAGGTCACATAGAGGCCAAAAAATCAGATTTGGGTCACTTCAGGCTGCAGTCTGAACGCAGCCTAAGTCACACCGGAATATAAGTCACAGGAAACACCCAAACTATGAACAAAAGTGCGATTTATAGTCAGAAAAATATGGTAATCCCTCAGTGGTCCAGGTGGGTCCATAATGGTCCATGTGTGTATACTAGTCTAAGTCAAGATCATTCTAAAGCTTCAGGAAAGCTTCATTTCTGTCCTGTGAATGTGGCTGTTTTAGTATGGATACCTGCTCAAACAAGAATCTAGTTTCAATACAAGTTTTAGTATCGATTAGTGTGTGACTTTCGATATTCCTGACACCTCTAATCGCACTAAGAGCTCCGTGAGAGGTGCGTGTTGAGTTGAAATCCGCCTTTTTCACAATAATCACAATCCAACACGGGTCTGTCCTTCTTTGTTAAGCGTCTGTCCATCTCTCCTCCAGTCTGTGTCATTTCATCCATTTCCTGATGTTTTGCTAACGTCCAGAGCGCCGCCGCAGCCTAGCAACAGTTGCCGAGTGCGTCTCTATAGCGATGGAGCCTCTCTCGCCCTCGGCTTTGCCCCTGTATTTTTCCCCCCATCTCGCTCCATGCATCACAGTCATCAGCACCCATTAACACATCTGCTCAGCGGCGGGTGGCCAACGCGCCCGCCGCTACGGACACGAGGGAGGAGAGGGAGGGGGGAGGTGAAGAGGGGGAGGAAGGGAGAAAGAGAGAAAGAGTGGGGGAGAGGTGGTTTATCACTATGGCCACAGCGGGAAAGGGGGAGGAAAAGAGAGAGGGAGAGGGGAGGGTGGGGAGAGAGGGAGAGGAACGGGAAAAACATGAAGGGGGGAGAGGAAGAGGGGAGGATGGGGAGTGAGAGGGAGAGAGAGAGGGAGAGGAAGAAGAGAAAGAGAATGGGGGAGAGGTGGTCTTTCACTATGGTCAGGGCGAGGTAGGGGAGAGATGAAGAGGGAAGAGAAGAAGGGGGGAGGAAGAGATGAAGAGGGGGAGGAGAGGGAAGAGAGAGGGAGAGGAAGAAGAGAAAGGAAAGGGGAGAGAGAGCGAAAGTGTGGGGGAGAGGAGGTCTGTCATTATGGCCACAGCGGGAGGGGGGAGGAAAAGAGAGAGGGAGAGGGGGAGCAAGGAGAGAGACGAAGAGGGGAGAGAGGAAGAGGGGGAGAGAAAGGGAGAGGGGGAGGTAGGGGAGAGATGAAGAGGAGAAGGTGAGGGAGAGAGGGAGAGGAAGAAGAGAAAGAGAATGGGAGAGAGAGAGTAGAGAGTGTGTGAGAAAGAAAGAGAGAGTGGGAGGGAGAGAGAGAGAGAGAGAGAGAGTGAGAAAGAAAGAGAGAGTGAGGGAGAGAGAGAGAGAATAGAGAGAGTGTGAGAAAGAAAGAGAGAGTGTGAGAAAGAAAGAGAGTGGGGGAGAGAAAGAGAGAGTGGGGGAGAGAGAGTAGAGAGAGTGTGAGAAAGAAAGAGAGAGAGAGAGTAGAGAGAGTGTGAAAAGAAAAGAGAGAGAGAGAGAGAGTGTGAGAAAGAAAGAGAGAGAGAGAGTAGAGAGAGTGTGAGAAAGAAAGAGAGAGAGAGTAGAGAGAGTGTGAGAAAGAAAGAGAGAGAGAGTAGAGAGAGTGTGAGAAAGAAAGAGAGAGAGAGTAGAGAGAGTGTGAGAAAGAAAGAGAGAGAGAGTAGAGAGAGTGTGAGAAAGAAAGAAGAGAGAGAGAGTAGAGAGAGTGTGAGAAAGAAAGAGAGAGAGTAGAGAGAGTGTGAGAAAGAAAGAGAGAGTGGGGGAAAGAGAGAGTAGAGAGAGTGTGAAGGCCCGTTCACACCAAAGCGTCAAAAAACGCCTTGACGCCTTCTACTTGGAGCCTTTGCGTTTGAGTTTAGACGCCCTTGACGCGCGTCTTTGACGCCGTGGACGAACGGGACAAAAATACTTTTCGGTCTTTTCCCGAAACAATGTCAGACCAGACTGAGAGAGTTTTTATGACAAAAAACATCAGCGGAGGAGATCGGGTCGACGACTGGGGCGTGTTTATATTTATACTCCGCTAATGACACTGGATCAGTCCCGGTCTAGTCCTGGTTTAGTCCCGGTCTAGTCCTGGTTTGGTCCTGGTCCGGTCCTGGTGTAGTCCTCGCGATCGGCTCCTTGATTGTGGTGTATATATTTATTCTCCGCTCGTGTTTGTGGTTCTGGTTCTCGGGTCTTGCTTCCTGATAATAACGTCGCTGCGTCACTGGATACTCGTCCCTGATTGGTTGACGCGGCGCGTCTGACGCGAAAAGTCCAGCATTTTCAACTTCTTGACGCTGACGCCTTGGACGCGCGTCTTGGCCGCTGACGCCAAAACGCTCAAGACGCGCCGCGTCGACGCCGAAAACGCGCCGCAAAAACGCAGGACGCTCTAGTCGCGCGTCCACATAGACTTTACATTGAAAGTGGACGCTTTGACGCCTTGGTGTGAACGGGCCTTGAGAAAGAAAGAGAGAGTGGGGGAGAGAGAGAGAGAGTAGAGAGAGTGTGAGAAAGAAAGAGAGAGCGGGGGAGAGATGGTCCATAACTTCGGCCACAGGGGGAGGGAAGGGGGGAGGAGAAGAGAGACGGAGAGGAGGAAGAGAAAGAGGGTAGGATAGGGAGGGAGAGGTGAAGAGGAGAGAGAGAAAAAGGGGGAGATGGGGAGAGAGAGGTAGAGAGGGAAGAAAGAGTGGAGGATACTTGGGCTGTCATATGGCCACAGGGGGAGGGATGAAGAGGGGGAGGGGAGGAGGAGGAGAGGGAAGAAAAGGGAGAGAGAGAGAGAGAGTGGGGGAGAGGAGGTCTGTCACTATGGCACCAGTGGGAGGGGGGAGGAAAAGAGAGATGGAGAGGGGGAGCAAGGGGAAAGACGAAAGAGGGGAAAGAGGAAGAGGGGGAGAGAAAGGGAGAGGAGGAGGTAGGGGAGAGATGAAGATGGGGAAGAAGGGGAGAGATGAACAGGAGAAGGCGAAGGAGAGAGGGACAGAAAGAAGAGGGAGAGAATGGGGGGGGGGGGGGGTAGAGAGAGATAGAGAGAGAGAGAGAGTGGGGGAGAGATGGACCATAACTTCGGCCACAGGGGAGAGGAAGGGGGAGGAGAGAGAGAATAAGAAGAGAAAGAGAATGGGGGAGAGAGAGAGAGAGAGTGGGCTGTCACTATGGTCAAGGGAAGGGGGGGTGGAAAAGAGAGAGGGAGAGACGGGGAGAGGAAGGAGGAGAGGAAGAGGAGAGGGGGAGGAAAAGAGAGAGAGAGAGAGGGGAGGAGAAGAGTGGAGGGATAGGTGGGTCTGTCAATATGGCCACAGGGGAGGAAAAGAGAGAGAGGAAGGGAAGATGAAGAGGAAAAAGAAGAAGAGGGGGAGGAAGGGGAGAGAAGAGGAGGGGGAAGACGAGAAAAGAATGGGGGAGAAAAGAGTGGGGGAGAGGTGGTCTGTCGCTGTGGTCAAGGGGGGATGGAAAAGAGAGAGGAGAAGAAGGAAGGAGGAAGAAGGAAGAGAATGGGAGGAGAGAAAGCGGGAGAAGAGAAAGACGAGGAGGAGAGGAGAGATGAAGAGGAGAGAGAGGGGTAGGGAGTGAGAGGAAGAGAGGTGGTCTATCACTTTGAGAGGGGGAGATGGAAAAGAAAGATGGGCAGAAGAGGGGAGGAAAAGGAGAGAGAGAGTGAGGAAGCGAGAGGAGAAAAGGTGGTCTGTCACTTTGGCTTGAGGGGGGGGGAAGACATGGAAGAATGGGGAGAGGAAGAAAAGAGAAAGAAAGGAGAGAGGAAAGAGAGGAGAAGAGAAAGAGTGGGAGAAAGTAGAAGAGAGAGGAGGGGGGAAGGAGAGAGGAGGAAAGAGGAGAGGAGGAGAGAGAGGAGGAGGAGAGAAGAAGAGAGAAGAGAGAAGAGAAGAGGAGGAGAAAGAGAGAAAGAAAGGAGAAGAGGAGGAGAGGAGGAAAAGAGAAGGAGGAAAGGAGAGAGAGAGAGGAGGAGGAGAAGAAGGAGAGGAGGAAGAGGAGGAAGAAGAGAGGAGGAGAGGAGGAAAAGTGGAGGAGAAGGAGGAAAAGAGAAGGAGGAGAGGAGGAAAAGAGGAGGAGGAAGAGAAGAGAGAAGAAAAGAGAAGAGAGGAGGAGGAGGAAGGAGAGGAGGAAAAGAGAGGAGAAGAGAGAGGAAAGAAGGAGGAAGAGGAGGAAAGAAGAGAAAAGAGGAGGAGAAGAGGAGAAGAAGAGGAGGAGAAGAGGATGAGAGGAGGAAAAGAGGAGAAGAAGAGGAGAAGAAGAGAGAGGGAGGAGAAGAAGAGAGAGGGAAAAGAAAGGAGGAGAGAGGAAAGAGAGAGGAGAAGAGGAGGAGAGGAGAAGAGAGAGAAAGAGGAGAAGAGGAGAAGAAGAGGAGGAGGAGAAGGAAAAGAGAAGGAGGAGAGGAGGAGAAGAGGAGAAGGAGTAGAGGAGTATGTGGGTGATTAGTGTTGGATTGATCACATTGTGGATCTGGTGGATCTGGTGTGTGCACGTGTCCCTGTCGCACTATGAGGTTCAGACTGTAACAGCGCCCCCTACCTGCTACTGCCAACATCTACTGTCAGCAACATTCACCTGGAGTGTGACGCTAACTGTAAGCACTGCTGTGTCTGAGGTCTATTAGACGTTAAACTGAGCTTTATTTATGAAACAAGTCAAATGACACTTACCACATTTACATGAGAGATTTAAGAACAAATACAATCATCATCATTTAATTCTGAATAAAAATGTATTCTGCTTTAAAAAAAACACTTAATTTCTAATGAAAATGATAATTCAGAATTAAAGTTAATTCCAAAGTGAGGTGATCTGTGAAAGTGAGCGGGGTCGCCTCTCCACAGATCTGACCTGTGACGTGGTCTGGTGAAATGTTCCAGACAAAACAATAACAACAAAATGTTAACAAAAAACAACAAAAAACTAAATGTCTTCTTAAAGTGAGCTCGCTTCTCCACAGATCTGACAAGGAACTTGGCTTAGTGTTGTTCGTCTTCTTGTTTCCATGGAAAAAAGTCTGTTTATGGTTTCAGGTAAATCACTTCTTCGTCAGTTGAAGGATTTTGTGAAGACATTTTCTCATTCAAAACACAGAATATTTTTAAATAGTTTCTCAGACCAAGTTACAGGTCAGATCTGTGGAGAGGCGACCCCGCTCACAGTCAAAATGTCTTGTTTTTGAGCTATAAAACCACCTGTAATTGAATAAATGTGAGGTGGGGAAATGTCCTCAGAACATCCTTCAAATCAAGAATGAATCATTTACCTGAAACCATAAACAGACTTGTTTCCATGAAAACAAGCAGATGACGCCACTTGGTCAGATTCTCGTCAAATCTCTGGAGAAGCGAGCTCATTTAAGAATACATTTGAGTTTTTCTTTTTAGCAATAAAAACACCTGTATGTAAACAAAGGAAAGACAGACACACTGACCAAAAAGGAAACGAAACACACCAGCAACTTTTATATTAGGGTGTATTAAAGATGAATTGTGTAACTTTTTGTCTGGGGTCCATCACCTGCTTGTTTCTATGGGGATGTCACTGCTCTGTCTGGAATGTTCCACAGTATGACATAAAACAGCTCTACTTTACATTTATTCAATTACAGGTGGTTTTATAGCTCAAAAATACCTTGAAAAACAGACATTGTGACTGAGTGGGGTCGCCTCTCCACAGATCTGACCTGTAACTTGGTCTGGTGAAACATTCCAGATAAAACAATAACATCTCCACCTTCTTGGAATGTTTGTCAGTGTGGCATTAAACTGATCTGTGTTGTGTTTGTTCACATACACGTTTTTATTGTGAAAAAACAACAAAATGTCTTCTTAAAGTGAGCTCGCTTCTCCAGAGATCTGACGAGGAACTTGTCTTGGCAGCATCACCTGTTTGTTTCCATGGAAATAAGTCTGTTTATGGTTTCAGGTAAATCACTCCATCCTCATCTGAAGGATTTTGTGAAGACCTTTTCTCATTTAAAACACAGAATACTTTCTAATATTTTCTCAGACCAAGTTACAGGTCAGATCTGTGGAGAGGCGACCCCGCTCACAGTCAGAACGCCTGTTTTTCTAGATATTTTTGAACTACAAAACCACCTGTAATTGAATAAATGTGAGGTGGGGAAATGTCCTCAGAAAATTCTTCCACTCAAGAATGAATAACAGACCTGTAACCATGGAAACAAGTCGCCAAATTTGTCAGATCTCTGGAGAAGCGAGCTCACTTCAAGTATATTTTGTTGTCTTTTCGCAATCAAAACACACGTATGAGAACAAACGCAACACAGAGCAGTTTAATGCCACACTGACAAACATTCCAAGAAGGTGAAGATGTTGTTGTTTTGTCTGGAATGTTTCACCAGAACAAGTTACAGGTCAGATCTGTGGAGAGGCGACCCCGCTCAGTCACAGTGCCTGTTTTTCTAGGTATTTTAAGCTATAAAACCACTTGTAATTGAATAAATTTAAGGCGGGGAAATGTCCTCACAGCGTCTTTCAAATCAGGAGGGACTAATTGACCTGTAACCATGGAAACAAGTCGCCAAATTCATCAGCTCTCTGGAGAAGCGAGCTCACTTTAAGCATATTTTGTTGTCTTTTCGCAATCAAAACGTGTATATGAACAAACGCAACACAGATGAGTTTAATGCCACACTGACAAACATTCCAAGAAGGTGAAGATGTTATTGTTTTGTCTGGAACGTTTCACCAGACCAAGTTACAGGTCAGATCTGTGGAGAGGCGACCCTGCTCACATTCACAATGTATTTTTGAGCTATAAAACCACCTGTAATTGAATAAATTTAAGGTGGGGAAATGTCCTCATGACAACTTTCAAATCAGGAAGGAATAATTCACCTGTAACCATGGAAACAAGTCGCCAAATTTGTCAGATCTCTGGAGAAGCGAGCTCACTTCAAGTATATTTTGTTGTCTTTTCGCAATCAAAACACGTGTATGTGAACAAACGCGAGACACACATCCGTTTAATTCCGCGCCGTGAAACATTCCACGCCGCCGAAAAAGCCCCACAGCGTCGCTTTAATTCCCTAACCCACATCTTCTCAGGTCTGCGCGTTGCTTGTGTACATCTCGTCTCTCCAACAACCCCGGCTTGTGTCTGTTTTTGGCATTGCGTCTCTCTCTCTCTCCCTCCCTCTCTCTTTCCTCTCCCTCTCCCTCGCTTCTTCTCTATTAAATTTCCAGTCACACAGCAGTGCAGTGGATATCCCTCCCTCCTCTCCTCCTCTCCTCCCTCGCTCGCTCCCTCCCTCGCTTCTCCCTCCGCACACCTCAATAGTCTCTTGTCATCCTCCTGTCCTTGCCGTCTTTCTCCCTCTAAAAAAAATCCCCCAAAAAACGACGCTATTTTCTCCTCCCTCCTCGCTTCTTCTTTATACCTCCTCGTTATCACCGGGATGCGCGCCCCCCCCCCAACCCCGCTGACAGATTCCGTTTCCCGGGCGCTGCGGTGTCTGCCCCCCTCCTCCCCCTCCTCCCCGTCGGTTTGTTGACAGTTGTTGTTGTGGTGGTCAGTTAGCCGTTAGCAGTTAGCGCGTTGATGGAGCGTAATGGGGGGGGGGGCGGGGTTCGGCCTTTAGGGGGCGCTGCGCGGCGTTGTCCTGAACGACCCCGACGACGGGTTAGGCTGAGTTCAGAGCTGCTGAAACGGATACAGCCGCTGGAGACGTACGAGGAGTGTTAAAGGTTCACTCTGGAACTTTTCTGGGGTACGGGTTCAGGAAAGATGCGGTTGCTTTGGCTTGAATGTTCCACAGTATGGCATTAAAGGTGCTACGTGACACGAAATGGACTCTTGTCAGCTTTGAGACCGGAGCGTCAAAAATCCCGCCGGACGACTTCACGTTTGAGTTTAGATGCCCCGACGAGCTTCTTGGACGGCGTGGACGAGCAGGAGAAAAACACCTGACGAGCGTCCAGGGCGTCCGTTGCCCTGGAAACAAATGACATTTTCCTGTTTTTTTCCTGGAAAGGTGGACCAGGCTGAAAGAGTCACTATAGTGTTTTTATTATATATTTATACTCCTCTAATCACACTGGTTTAGTCCTGGTTTCAGTCCTGGTTCAGTCCTGGTTTAGTCCTGGTTCAGTTCAGTCCTGGTTCAGTCCTGGTTCAGTCCTGGTTTCAGTCCTGGTTCAGTCCTGGTTCAGTCCTGGTTCAGTCCTGGTTTAGTCCTGGTTCAGTCCTGGTTCAGTCCTGGTTAGTTTAGTCCTGGTTCAGTCCTGGTTCAGTCCTGGTTCAGTCCTGGTTCAGTCCTGGTTCAGTCCTGGTTTAGTCCTGGTTCAGTCCTGGTTCAGTCCTGGTTCAGTCCTGGTTCAGTTCCTGGTTTAGTCCTGGTTCAGTCCTGGTTCAGTCCTGGTTCAGTCCTGGTTTAGTCCTGGTTTAGTCCTGCTGTAGTCCTTGCGATCAGCCCGGCGGTTGTGGTGTGTACATATTCATCAGTGGGGAACTGTGGACGTGGATCCTGGACATTCATTTAGACCAGTTACCATGGCTACCATGACATCATTTATTTTAAAAACAAAACAAAACTAAGTGAATCACACATTCACTTTTTTTCGTATATTTGTTTAATAATCATTAGCTCCTTTCAACGACTACAGATGATGGATCCGCAGGCTCCAAGCTCCGGTTCTCGGGTCTTTCTCTTTCTTCTCCTTCTTTCAGATGCCCCTGGCGTCCAGTGTGTTTTTTGACACTGAGGTCTCACTTTTATTTGCTATCACAGGGTATTTGTGAAGGCCCGGAAGATGATCTCGCTCATAACTCGATGAAATATGATTGGTTAAGACAACTGTCAAACTGAAACTCATCCCCACATTGACTTAAATTGCACAAACCTTCGTTCCGGCCACTGAAGGTCCTGCAGGTGTTTCTTTAGTTCAGCGTCTGCAGGGGGAGTCACTGATTTACCCAGATACTTTTGGAAGAAAAATTGTGATTGGTCCATTTCCATTCCATTATATTAACCCTTTGTTTCCCAAGAAATATTAGTCTAAGTTTATAACAGTGATCTAGAAATTATAACTAGTGATGTGTTTATTACTCACTGAATAAAAAATATATTAGTACAAATATTCATTCAATATTTTTTCTTGGGCCTTCACTGAATATCTTGAGCCTGAGATTTCAACTCTGTCACGTGTATATATTTCTCTTCTTCTGGATAATAACGTCGCTACGTCACTACATACTCGTCCCTGATTTTTCATTTTGGTTTTGGAGACAAATAATGAAGAAAACAGCTGTTCTTTCATTTTATAATTTTGGGTTTTATTTTGAAAAACAAATGAACGAATGATACAAGGACTCTGGTACGACAGCAACTTTAAAATCTCCAGGTGTTCAATTCTCACGTCCATATTTAGGCAACTTCCGTGAACACTGAGTCGCTCGCTGTGTATGGTGTCGTCATGTCCTCCGATGCGCACGTGGGACACTTTTGGGCCGTTTAAAGTTCACACTGGAGATCACACACAAGTCGCATTTAAAGGTTGTATAGAGGATTTTCCAAGGAACGAGAAATCCAGCGACTGTTTGTCCTTTTTCAAATGTTGCGCATGCGTGAAACCACCCCCCCTCCCCTACAGCTCCTACGTAGAAACGCCTCCTCCCGCCTCCTCCTTACGCCAGAAACAGGTTTGTTTACAGCCGGTGCTGCACATGACTTGTAAACAACTAACTACAGTGTTGGTGAGGCAAGACGGAGAAGTGAGGAGCGGGGGGAGCGGGTGCGCGGAGATTTAGTGCGCGGAAAAAAAGCAAGGAGCAGCGAGAAGAGCAAAACGGGGAGCGGGGAGAGGAGCAGGAAGGGGTGCGCGGAGATTCAGTGCGAATGAAGCTACTACTACAACACGCAGCAGCAAGCGGACTCTTTCTTTGCATTGAAAATTACGTTTTCAGACATAGGATATCGCATTCGTGTCCTGAAAAACGTTTGTGTAGCTCTTGGAAATAAAGTACGTTTTCATAATAAGCAGAAGTTTCCTGTCCAGGAGTAATTTGTGGACCAGTGCGTCAGTCTTTAGACCCTGCGTCTGCTTCAGTCGCGCCATCGCTGGAATGAATCTTCAAGAATCACCTTAGTTTGGCTTTGCTGCTTTTTCTCCTTGTCTTCTTCTTTCAGCGACCTCAAAAATTGACTTTCTTTTGCGGCGAACTGCTCCTGGATTCTTGTCGCCATTGCAACAAACTTTGTTCTAACTGCGAGGAAGATATAGGTAAAAAAAAGCCGCTAAGAACTGTTGCGTTGGTGGAGTAAACAGCGTCTGTGCGTCTTGCGTCTGTGGACTGCGTGACAGTCGTACGTAAACCACGTAACGGCGGCGCAGGCAAGTCAGTTACGCTAGAAACGTAGGGAGTTTGATTGACAGCCTGTCAGCTCACAGATAACGAGGCAGTGTCGTTATCTATTGGCAAATGTTTAGCCCCACCACGTCCAGAGTTGATGAATTTTTATTCTCTTTTTTTTGGTCATCATAATTACAAGGCTACTGCACCTTTATAATGCTATCATTGACAACTTGAAACAAAAAAATAAATAAAAATAAATCCTCCATACAACTTTTAACTGGAAATGTGAACAACCTCTCAAAAAAAAAAAAAAAAAAAAAAAAAAAAAAATCGGATTTCACAACAAAATCTGAATTGAGCTTTAAACCCTGCAGTGTGAACGTAGCCTCAGTCTGATCAAATTGAACCCTTTAATGCACAGTGATACATTCCTACATATACAGTGGATAAAATGCGTTGCCTAAGGACACAACAACAGCAGCAGTGTGGATGAGGGATGAAAGACCAACCTTCTGTACTCAGCTCAGGCCAAATCTACAAACTGTCATGTGTTGAAACGCTGCTCGTCATTCATCATCTGACCTATTTCCTCTCCGTTTTATGTCCGAGGTTTCGCGTCTCTCTTCCCCTCCTCCCTCTTTTCTGTATTTGTGTATCGTTCTTTCTTCCTCTCTTCATTCACAGATCTCTCTCTCTCTCTCTCTCCTTTCCCCCGATCCTCTCTTCTTTTCTTTTACACACTGCTGTGACCGGGCACACAGGGCTGGATACTCTCTCTCCCTCATCCTCCCTTTCTCTCTTTCTCTCTTCCTCGCATCCCTTCTTCACGGGGGTGTATCCTCTCCCTCCCTCCCACCTTCTCTCTCTGCCTCTTTCTCGCTCTCTTCCTCTCCCTTCTCCTCTCATTCCTCTCGTTTTTTTTAAACAGTGCATTTCTTTTCTCTCTCTCTCCCCCTTCTCTCTCCTCTGTCTTTCTCTTCTCTTCACCTCCCTCTCTCTCCCACCTTCTCTTCCTCCTTTTCGCTCCCCCCCTCCACTTCCATCCCTCCTCCTCTGATCCCTTCTTCATACAAGGCACTCTTCTCTCTCTCTCTTTCTCTCTCTATGCCTCTCTCTTCACCTCCTCTGATCTCTCTCTCACCCTCTGCCTCTCTCCTCTCCCTCCCTCTCTCTCTCTCAGGACACTTCCTTCTTTCTCTCTTCTCTCCCCCCTCTCTCTTGCTCCACACTCTTCTCTCTCTCTTTCTCTCTCTTTGCCTCCCTCTTCTCCTCCTACGAACTCTCCCTTCCTCCCTCTCTCCTCTGATCCCTTCTTCACACAACACACTCTTCTCTCTCTCTTTCTCTCTCTTTGCCTCCTCTTCTCCTCCTGTGTTCTCTCTCTGTCTCTCTCCCTCTACCTCTCCTCTCTCCCTCTCTCTGCTGATTCCTTCTTTACACAGAACACTCCTTTCTCTCTTTCTCTCTCTCTTGTCTCCCCTCCTCTGGTCCCTTCTTCACACAAGGCACTCTTCTCTCTCTCTCTCTCTCTTTGCCTCCTCTTCTCCTCCTCTAATCTCTCCCTCCCTCTCTCCATCTCTCCTCTGATCCCTTCTTCCTCTCCTCTGTGCCTGGGGCTTGTGTACAGTGTTGTGTTCTTCCTCCCGCAGAGAAGAAGAGAAGAACCTCACAAACACAGTTCACCCACCGAGACCCAGCATGGACTAAACCAGGACTAAACCAGGACTAAACCAGGACTGAACCAGGACTAACCAGGACTGACTAAACCAGGACTGAAACCAGGACTAAACCAGGACTAAACCAGGACTAAACCAGGACTGAACCAGGACTGAACCAGGACTGAACCAGGACTAAACCAGGACTAAACCAGGACTGAACCAGGACTAAACCAGGACTGAACCAGGACTAAACCAGGACTAAACCAGGACTGAACCAGGACTAAACCAGGACTAAACCAGGACTAAACCAGGACTAAACCAGGACTAAACCAGGACTAAACAGGACTAAACCAAACCAGGACTAAACCAGGACTGAACCAGGACTAACCAGGACTAAACCAGGACTGAACCAGGACTGAACCAGGACTTAAACCAGGACTGAACCAGGACTGAACCAGGACTGAACCAGGACTAAACCAGGACTAAACCAGGACTGAACCAGGACCGAACCAGGACTGAACCAGGACTAAACCAGGACTAAACCAGGACTGAAACCAGGACTAAACCAGGACTGAACCAGGACTGAACCAGGACTAAACCAGGACTAAACCAGGACTGAACCAGGACTGAACCAGGACTGAACCAGGACTAAACCAGGACTGAACCAGGACTAAACCAGGAACCAGGACTGAACCAGGACTGAACCAGGACTGAACCAGGACTGAAACCAGGACTAAACCAGGACTGAACCAGGACTGAACCAGGACTGAACCAGGACTGAACCAGGTCTAAACCAGGATTCAGGACTGAACCAGGACTAAATCAGGTCTAAACCAGGACTAAAGCAGAGCTGAACCAGAACTACACCAGGACTAAACCAGGACTAAACCAGGACTAAACCAGGACTGAACCATGACTGAACCAGGACTAAACCAGGTCTAAACCAGGACTAAACCAGGACTGAACCAGGACTAAACCAGGACTAAACCAGGACTAAACCAGGACTGAACCAGGACTAAACCAGGACTAAACCAGGACTAAACCAGTACGGGTCTGAAAATAAACCAGAACTTTTCCAGGGTTAAGTACAAAACAAAAAAAAGAAATCAGGCCGAACCAGGGAAAAGAGAATGAGAGGGACAGAGAGAGAGAGAGAGAGAGACTCAATGAACGGGAAGAGGAGAGAGAGAGAGACAGAGAGGAAGGAGAGAGTCAATAAAAGAGAGAGAGAGTGGGTGAGAGGAGAGACAGAGCGAGACAGAGAGAGAGTTCAAACCAAGAAATCAGGTAAGAAAGGAGAGAGAGAGTGAGAGGAGAGATGTAATGAGACAGAGAGGGAGAGAGAGAGAGAGAGAGAGGAAGAGAGAGAGAGTGAGAGGAGAGATGTAATGAGACAGAGAGGAGAGAGAGAGAGAGAGAGGAAGAGAGAGAGAGTGAGAGGAGAGAGAGGGAGAGAGGAGAGTGAGAGGAGAGAGAGGGTCACTTGAGGTGCTGGGTGTTTCAATCACATTAGCCTCGTTTCACAGTTTCACAGTGTCGTAGGTTCACTCTGTTTTTATTCATATTATTTCTCCTGCTCAGGATTAAAGCAGCGTTTCCCAAAGACTGGGCCGCGACCCTCAGGTGAGTTTTTTGGGGTGTCTCCTTGTCACGATCGGCTCGGAGGTCTGAGGTATACACTTCTGACCTGTGACCTTCTCCTCGTTCTGGAGACGAATCTCTTTGTTCCTTTCACTTCTACATTTATGTGTGAATTGGGATTTTCTGTTTTCACAAAAATGAAAACAAAGAGCAGAAACAGACTGAAGTGATGAGCTGCTGCTGCGTCTCCTCCTGCACCCGGACTGGAACATACTACAAGAACACAGACAGGCCCACCCATCTCTTTAGACAGTGTTGGGAAGGTGACTTTAAAAATGTAATCCCCTACAGATTACAGATTACATACACCAAAATGTAGTTTGTAACGGAATCCATTAAATTACTTAAAGTGAGTAATGTAATCTGAATACTTTGGATTACTTGATTTGCTGTAGAGAAGCAAAGACGAGGATATCGTAACATAAGATGTTTTGTCTGATAAAAGAAAATAAAAAGCCCAGACATTATTTAACCATATTAAAAATATTATTGATAGAAGACGAGGAATTTAGTCCTGTTAAATCCTGGTTTAGATCTGGTTTAGTCCTGTTTATTGTCCTGGTTTAGTCCCATTTTAAACCTGGTTTAGTCCTGGTTTAGACCTGGTTTGGACCTGGTTTAGCAGTGGTTTAGTCTTGGTTTAGACCTGGTTTAGTCCTGGTTTAGTCCTGGTTTAGTCCTGGTTTAGACCTGGTTTAGTCCTGGTTTAGACCTGGTTTAGTCCTGGTTTAGACCTGGTTTAGTCCTGGTTTTAGACCTGGTTTAGACCTGGTTTAGTCCTGGTTTAGTCCTGGTTTAGCCCAAAATGTGAAAACAGGAAAATACTGCTGTGTAATCCATTTATTTCAACAAAGTAACTGTAATCCAATTACCACTCACTGAAACAGTAACTGTAACTGAATACAGTTACTCATAATTTGTACTCTGATTATGTAACTCCAGTACATGTAATCTGTTACTCCCCAACACTGTGTCTCGCTCCTGTCACCCCCATCCTTTCTTCTTCTTTCCTCTCTCCTGTCTCTTCCTCTCTCACATCTCCGTCCTTCTCTCTGCTCTCTCCATCTCGTCACTTCTCTCAAAACTCCAGATTTCATGTATAATTAGAGGAATAATTACAGTTTCGGTGGGAGCTCGGAGCCTGTCGGAGTATTTTGGGACACGCAGGGCTGCTCCTGCTTCTGCTCCTGTCACTCACTCCAAATCTGGCCCCGATTCTGCTCCTGTCGTCCCCCCCCCCCTCCCCCCCCGTCTCTGCTCCTGTCACCGCTCCAGTTGCTCACTCTGAATCTTGGCCCTGTCAGTGTCTTTTGTCTGTCTCTGCTGCTGAGACAATGGACTGAGCTAAAACAGGCCACGGTAATACACAACCGGATACAGCCAACATGCTCAAAGTATTTATGAATCAAATTGTTGCCATTCCACGCCAAATCTCCGAATGCCCCGCCCGACCATCTCCCATTTTACTGGAAAAAGTCGAAGAGGTTCACACACTTTTCAACAGGAAAAGTCCCACATTTTATCTCCCAACTCCTTACAGTTTTGTCATTAAAAATATTTTGTCAACTCTGCCCTGACCTGTTTTGAGAAGAGTTTTCAGAGGAGCCACTTTCAGATTGCTGTATCAGAAAACTATTTAAGGTCGGTCCTTCAAATTTTCAAGGGTTAAAATTTGGCAAATGTACTTGTAGAACAACAACAACACCTAGTGCCTCCGCTCAATTTCATTTCTCTCCAGTGACTAGGTCAGGAATCAGAATACACTAGATGCTTCGCAAAAACCCCAGAAGTGTGAGTTCGAGCAGCAGCGAAGAGCCGTACATTCTGTGTTGGCAACGATTCCTGAAATCAAGGATTTAAAGCTGGGACAAAGAGAATGTTTGGTGAATTTTATCAAGGGGAAAGACGTTATTGTCCTTCTTCCTACGAGATTTGGGAAAAGCTTAATATACCAGTTTGCCCCGTTAGCGGCGCATTACATACGTCACGTACAAATAGCAGAGATTGGTTAAATTAAAAAAAGTGTACAGAAAGAACAAAAATGTGGCTGTTTGTTGCAGGTGTTCCAATCAGTAGGAGCAAGTAGAGGAAAAAGGATCAAAAGTCAAACACAACAGATTCCAGGTACTCCAAACAAGTACAAAAAGTTAACACATCGCACGAGGAACAAATATAGTTAAAAGGTATGTATTTGAATGGCCAAAGCCAACATGCTTCAAAAAAGTATAAAAAAGTACCTGCCTACCGTCGAGCAAACGAATTCTAACGCTGCGAGGTCAGACGGTTTCCATGAAGTGATGAGTCAAGCTGGTCCCTCAAAATATGTAATAGCCTCAAAACATGCTGTTTTGTGCTGTGACAATTTTCATCTATGTTAATATATTCCTAAAATGAATCATTATTATTTTTGTGGTGATTATATGACGTAATTTCCGCTCAGCTGACGGCAGCAGCTTTAGTAAAACTTCTGGTTCAGTCCAGGTTCATGCGGCGCAAAAGTCCGGCATCGCAGTTTAAGTCACGGAAACGGGAAACGACCGTTATCCATTTTTTCTGTTATTCATATAAACACAAAATTGAAAACTGAAAAAACTAATTGTTATCCGTTTTTTCATTTTGGTTTTGGACACAGATAATGAAGAATTTTTAATTTTAATTTTTTTTCCATTTTCTTATTTTTGGTTTTATTTTGAAAAATGAATGATGAACAGGGATTGTGGGTGATGCTGAGCCTTTGGAAACACTCTCCCCGTCCCGTTCAGACTGCGCTTCAGTCTCGTTTAAAACACACACTTTTACTCGCTAGTTTTTAACACGGCATGAGAATTGTGTGCTTCTCTGACAGTTTTTATTGATTTTATTTGCTATTTTTTCTATTTTAGTATTTATCTTTTTTATTTACGTGTGTATTTATTTAATTTAATGTGTTAAATAATATTGTGCTGCACTTTGGAGACTTTGTGTTGGTAAAATGAGCTGTTTAAATAAAGTTGGATTGGATTCGATAAGTACTTACTCCTACATTCAACTTTGGCATTAGTACCTTCTATATAAATACAAATTGGTTGGAATGAAATCGATATGAAACTCGAGCGGCTCTATAAAGGATCTCGTCTTCCATCTCCAGCCCTTTAGACTTCGGGGTCGAACGCGGGGCTTCCTGGATCAGCGCAGGTTTGTACAGCGGTGGCCTACTTTCACTGAAGCGCAGGATTTTCCTTCTTTATCCGGACACGGCTCCCCAATTCTGCTGCTCTGAGCGGAGAAGAGGAGAGGAGAGGAGAAGAGTGGAGAGGAGGGGAGGTGTAGAAGTGTTTGGGGTTTGGGGGTTCCCTGGGGTATAGAGAAATGCATGAGGTTTGAAAGAGCCGAGAGGTGCGCACAGGTGAGGGACTGCGGCAGGATTTATACACACTTACAAAGTCAGTTTAGGATTTGAATCGCAAGGGACTGAAACACAGGTGGATGGAGACAAAAATAGTACTAAAGTTAGAGGACTGTTACTTCAGAATAATATTAACAAAGTAGATGTGCAAAGCAGTGTCAAGAAAGAGTTAAAAAGTACTTTGAGGAAACTACTAGACCAGCAGAATATCCATTAGGAGTTTGCAGTAATTAAGAGTAAAAGTATGGGGCTAGAAAACTGCTTGGATTTTCTTTCTTTATCAGGACACGACTTCCAAATTTTGTTGCTCTGAGCGGAAAACAGAAGACTGAGAAGAGAGGAGAGGACGAGGTTCTACAACAGAAATACTCTGCTGTACTCAGGACTCAAGAAAATGAAATCACGTGTTGGTTTGAAGGGTTCGTATCTGCTGTTTTCTGATGATTTTCTAATGTTTCCTCATCACAAACAGACCTGGAGTTGGGTTTTGTTACTTTTACATGTTCAGGGTGATCAGATTTTCAAACTTCCAAACTGAGACACACCAGGATTGGGACGGCTGGGATAAATAAAATGTGAAAAGAGTTTTACATTACATTGTCCATTCTTGACTCACTTTGGCTCAGTGTATTAGTACAATCTGTGGTGTTGTGGTCAAGACCAAGACCAAGACCAAGACCAAGACCAAGACCAAGGCCTCTGAGGGTTGAGAGCGTCACAAGACTGAGACCACAGCCCATTGAGACCAAAGCAAAACACTTTCAAGACCAAGCCAAGACAGAGTCCAAACACTCTAAGCTCCTTCAAGACCGAGACAAGACCGAGTCCAAGCGCCTTCAAGACCGAGACAAGACCGCCTTCAAGACCGAGACAAGACCGAGTCCAAGCGCCTTCAAGACCGAGACAAGACCGAGTCCAAATGCCTTCAAGACCGAGTTCAAGCGCCCCATCAAGACCGAGACAAGACTGAGTCCAAGCGCTCCTTCAAGACCGAGACAAGACCGAGTCCAAATGCCTTCAAGACCGAGTTCAAGCGCCCCATCAAGACCGAGACAAGACTGAGTCCAAGCGCTCCTTCAAGACCGAGACAAGACCGAGTCAAACGCCTTCAAGACCGAGACAAGACCGAGTTCAAACGCCTTCAAGACCGAGACAAGACCGAGTCCAAACGCCTTCAAGACCGAGTTCAAGACCCCTTCAAGACCGAGACAAGACCGAGTTCAAACGCCTTCAAGACCGAGACAAGACCGAGTCCAAATGCCTTCAAGACTGAGACAAGACTGAGTCCAAGCGCCCCATCAAGACTGAGACAAGACCGAGACAAGACCGAGTCCAAGTGCGCCATCAAGACTCAGACAAGACAAAGACCTCAAAAAATGGTCTCGAGGCCAAGACCGGTCTTGAGTACTATGATACTAATAATCTGAGAGATTTCTGTCAATGTATTATTATGTAATGTTTTTTTATTTTTTTTTTTTTTTTTAAAAAAATATGGTCAAGCAAGGATTTTCTGTATTTTAGCTAAAGAAATATAAAATATATAAATATAAAATTCCCTTTTTTGATGGCAGATATCAAATTGGTAAAAAATCGGGACACCTGGAACATTTCTTGGAAAAAATAAAAAAATCAGGGACAAACCAGTGGTTTTGGTTAAATCTGCTGGGAGAGGGACACACGGCTCAAAACTGGAACTGTCCTGTTGAATTCTTCTCTCCACTGTGTTTTTAAACTCCATTCACCTTCCCTAGAATCATTTCGACTATTTCAGCCCAAGTACACTCATCGATATACTGCCATGTACTAGTTATATACTTCGAGTCCCTATGTTTAGTTTATTACAGTATACTTGAAGGATACTTTTATAAACTTTGCTCATTTTTCTAGTTTACTTGTTGTTATACTTGAAGTTTGCTTGGCATATTACTTGCAGCTTACCGTTTATATACTTGAAATAAACTCTTTAAAGTATTCTTAAAGTTTACTCATACTGTATGTACACAAGATTATGTACAAAATCACAAGACAGAATGTTGAAAACAAGGAGAGCACCTTTAGGTAAATGTTGAAAATGGATTAACAAGACTTCACATATTTCAGTTTTCAGCTCTTACAGGTCTTAAAAATAGTTGGAGAAAAAACAGTGTCTGGAATAAAAATAAACAAAACAGCGTGAGTGTCTTCTCCTCAGGCCAGATAAAGGTCAGTGTGAGCCTGCACTGGGCTCTCACCCCCTCTGCTGGACACTCCGGGGACCAGGAACACAACTGGACATATGCACTCAAGTTCAAACAACCTTTGAGTCGTGAAGTCGAGTTCTCCATGACTGACGTTATAAAGTGTCTGTGTTGTAACTGTCGAATGTTCTGATGTAATCCTCAGAGACGGGGCAGAGACAGCTCTCTCTATTGATCATATTGTATTGTCATTAGTAATAGTTAGAGGGGAAATTGAACTTGATCCTTTAGCCTATATTAGTGACGAGACTATAAATCACCATTTAGCTTCTGCGTTTGTATAAAAACGACTGGGCCTAAAGGATCCTGGTTTAGCGATGTCATCTGTTTAAGGTCCTTTAAGTCCTGGTTTAAACCTGGGTCCTGGTTTATTATGTTTATCATGTTAATAACCTCAGGGGCCCCTGCAGTGCCTCAGATGTCCACCAGGGGACACGAGGACTGTAATGTATTGTGAATTGTGAAATCACCTTTTTTTGTATGTCTCTGCTGCTATCACATTAAGCAATTTGCAAGCAATTGATAATATGACACCCCTAGTTGTAATAAACACAGTCTAAAGACGCTCCCACCTTGTTCATGTCTTGGCTAAACTTAGGAACTTATTCCATCCAATGCAACGCCTGAAAGGAAGTGATGTGCTAGTAACCTCTCCTTCCTAGATAGTTCTGAGAAAACAAACAAACAAACAAAAAACGTGTTTGTTTATATAGGCTTTATTTCAGTGCTGTAAAAATGACTGTGTTATTAACGAGTAAATGCAAAACAATTTTAACAGCGTACATTTTTTTTATCGCAAACTATTTTTTTTAGAAGCTGTGGCCACTGCTAGTAAGGGAGGATCTGACTGTAAACAGGAAGCAAAACAATTTGAGAAGCTCTGTCAGCTGATGTTATTCATACAAGAAAAACATGAAATAAACTCCAAATCATACGATGAATCCGGACTGACCTTCAATAAACACTGTAACAGACACTGACGTTTTACAGACTCTCTTCTGCCTGTCCTCACCAGAACTGGGGGCTTGTAAGTCATGACTGTGACTCGAGTCAGACTTGAGTCACAGTTTTTAAGACTTGAGACTTGACTTGGTAAAATGGACTAAGACTTGGGACTCGACTTGGACTTGAAGGTCATTGACTTGCAACATGACTCGAACTTGAGGCCTGTGACCTGCGAAGACTTGGTACTTCTCTTAAAAAATATGTTTTTAGAAAATATTTTTCTCTTTACAGTTGATAAATGTGGAGCTTAATTTGACAGGAACAAACTGGAACATGTCCGTCCCACTTCTGTTTGGTACTTTGGTACTGAAGTACTGTGATATGATGTCATCACATGTACTACAGTAATATACAGCACAATACAGTAAAACACAGGGAACTACTACTACTACTCACATTAAGATCTTATATTGATGTTTAAAAAGGAAAAATTGCACTTAAATACTCATATATGAATATAACATGTTTTTTTTTTTTTTTAAGTACAATTAGTTTAAAAGTCATAAAAATTGCAAAAATCTGAGCTATATTTGGTACTTTGGTTTAAAGGACTTGAAATGACTTGAAGCTCAAAGCAGACGACTTGGACTTGACTTGGACTTACAGGCCAGTGACTGGTCCCACCTCTGGTCCTCACTGCTCCGAGCTGTCGTTATCTCCATAAACTCCCGGAGGAGTGCTGTGTTGCAGCAAGACTCATATTTGTCTCACTATTTAACACTTTTTCTGCCGCTGGACTTATTTTCTCTCCTAAAAGCGTTAGCTCTGCTGCACGACATGTAAACAAACAGCACCGTGTGAAGACATCTTCTCCCTCAGTACAGCAGCGTTGACAAACACAGTCACAAATACAGTATACTCTATTACACTTACATCACAAACCAGGAAGACGTTTGGAAAGATCCAAGTACTTTTCATTTTTGTGTTTAAATGTATAATAGACAAAAACGAATAACGGCCGTTTCCCGTCATCAAATTTTGACGCTTACGGACTGAACCAGAATTAAACCAGGACTGAACAAAGACTGAACCAGGACTAAACCAGGACTGAACAAGGAGTGAACCAGGACTGAACCAGGACTAAACCAAAACTGAGCCAAACTAAACCAGGACTGAAGCAGGAGGATAAAACTAAGACTAAACTAGTACTAAAACAGGACTAAATTAAACGTCCATAAGGGAAATGGGAAAAGGCCATTATCAGTTTTTCCCATTATTCATTTAAACACAAAATCGAAAACTGAAACAACAAATCATTATCCGTTTTTTTATTTTGGTTTTGGAGTCAAATAATGAAGAAAACAGTTTTGTTTTTGTTTTTTTTCTTCTTATTTTTGGTTTTATTTCGAAAAATGAATGAATGAATGATACACAGATTCATTTCGTTTCAATGTGCAATCATTTAAAGTTAAAAAAAAAATTGCATTATTGTATGAATTATTTTTTTTACCGTGTGTGCATTCTGTCATGTTTTTTCATTTAAATCCAATTATCTTTTATTTCTGTCTTTTGTTTTAAAATGAAGCAGCTCTGTCACCGACTCTCCCGCTCTTCTTCTTCTTCTACTCCTTCCTTACCTGTTACGTTATTATATTACGGGATGTCCGATGGCGATGACGTGGGCGGAGCTTGGGTCACACGGGACAGCGTCGGCCTCTTGATTGGCTTTTCCCTCCAGATCGGCGGCGTGTTTGTGTAGCGCCTCGGAGCATTAGCGCTAATTGGCGAGCTCATAATGCCGCGTGGGAGCTAATCAGGCCAGTGTTGATGGGCGCATTAATTAGCCTCCAGTGAGCGCGGCTAACGAGGCCCTGATTCATACAGTGTGTTAGCATGATGTTAGGAGCGGGTCGCCAACACCGGAGGTCACGCCGTACAACCAGGAAGAGCGCGAGGGTTCAATTCCCCCACTGGCGTTGTCAAGGTTCAAGGAGCTGCATGCAAAGACGCTACATGGAGACAACAAACACAGACCTGGAGATGTGTTTTGTTTCATTCACACAAATCCTGCATATTCTTCTCTCAAACTGAAAACACTCACTTCCACGTCTCTCTGGCAGCAGGAGACGATGGACCAGTGGACTCACTTGGTCACTGCATCCAACAGATCAGTGTGTGGAGGCAAAACAACTTTCTCCAGCTAAACTCTGACAAGACTGAAGTCATAGTGTTTGGTCCACAGAAACAAAGGGACAGTGTCAGCATCACCTCCAGTCTCTCGCTCTAAAACCTTCAAATCAGGCAAGAAATCTAGGGGTAATAATGGACTCAGACTTGAACTTTAACAGCCACATCAAATCAATAACATCTGCAGCCTTTTACCATCTAAAAAACATAGCAAAAATCAAAGGTTTACTGTCTAAATCAGACTTGGAGAAACTTATCCATGCGTTTGTCTCCAGTAGGTTAGATACTGTAATGTTCTGCTCACTGGTCTCTCCAAACGAGCTGTGAGACGCTGCAGAACATCCAGAACATCCAGAACATCCAGAACATCCAGAACATCCACAACATCCAGAACATCCAGAACATCCAGAACATCCAGAACGCTGCAGCTCGGGTCCTTACTCGAACTAGGAAGTACGAGCACATAAGTCCTGTGCTCAGGTCTCTGCACTGGCTTCCTGTGCCTCAGAGAATAGACTTTAAAGCAGCTCTGCTTTGTACAAGTCTCTCCATGGCCGAACACCAAAGTCCATCTGTGACATGTTAGTGTCATATGAACCATCTCGCACTCTGAGGACCTCAGGGACCGGCCTCCTGCTGGTGCCCAGAGTCAGACTAAACAAGGGGAGTCAGATGTTTCAGGTTCATGCAGCTAAAACCTGGAACAGTCTGAACATGTGAGACAGACTCTTCTGTGACGCTGTTTAAATCCAGACTCAAAACATTTCTGTTTAACTGTGCAAATAACTGAAAGGTTTTCATTCCGCACTCTTCTCTCCAATTTATGTCTCTCTTTTTTAATTTTAATCTTCATGATTATTTATGTTTTGATTTGTTTTTATTATGATTTTAATGTATTTCTTATTCTGTAAAGCACTTTGAATTTACTTTGTGTATGACTTGTGCTGTACAAATAAACTTGCCTTGCCTTCCACCTTGTGATGTCATGTGGTAATACAGGAAGTGCTCCACTGTGTTTTTAAAGTGCACACACCTTCACTAGAATCACCTGGATGAGTTCAGTCCTGGAATTTCCCATGTCTACTGAACTAAAGGTCAAAGTATTGTAGCTGTTAACTTGAAAACTACCACTTCATGACATCACAAGGTGGACCAGAGTATTTTTGAGTAAAACATGGGTCTCTAACCTGTAGCTCGGGAGGGGGTCAGCTCTATGATCCCACAGCCCCATGTTCCCTCATTTCTAAGATTTTTCTTATTGCAATATTTTTTCTCAGAACAAAACTAAGTCAAGTCATTTTTATTTTTCTACCGCAGTTAAAGGGATGATTCAGATTTCAGCCTCAGATCCTTTGCACCATGACCTCGACATTACACCTGTATTCAACTGCTGCTGGAGAACGGGTCGGGGCTAATTGACGACCAAATTGGGAGAAATGGAGGACAAAATATGATGCAAATTGATCAGATTTTAGGCCTAATTTTGGAATAAAAAAAAGAAAAAACAAAACCTTAGAAATGAAGGAACATAGGGCTGAGGGAACACAGGTACACTCCACACTACCAGTGTCTCTCCACCCCCCTCCAATGAGCTCGCCAAGGGATTTCTGAATTCTGTGTATTGTGGATAATAAGTCAAATTTGATTAATTTATGATCGTAAATGTATCATTTTAAAGCCCAACTTGGTTCATCGATAAAAGGATAATGGTTTATGTTTTATGAGCATTGAACTCAGGGGTGGGTAATTCTTTTTTCCACGGGGCCACATGAGAAACAAAATATATTGTGGAAAGCTGGGCCAAAATGCTTAACTCTATTCTGCATAATATTAAGTGTATTTCTTTATTTTAAAAAAAATGTACATGTTATGACTAAGCAATGAAAAAGTGAGGCTGTCTTAGAAAAAAAAACACCTCTAACATAAGATTGTGTGATTAACTGAATTTTGATCGCAATTTTGATTTGTGTGTTAAACGATCTCCAAACTCATAATCAAGAACGATTTAAAGCTTAACAAAGTTTATTTTAGAATATTTTTTACACAAATAACCATATGCCTTATTTCATGTTATTTCAAGTATATTTTATTCATTTTATGTTTTATACGTCGCAAAACTGCTCTAAGGTTCATATTTGTAGCCTATATTTATTTTCAATTTGAAAGTTTTACATAAATTATCAGTAACAAAGTGTTGTTTTCTGTTTTTTGTTTGAGAAATGCTGAATAAATGTAGCCTGATTCATCAGCCGGTTTCACTTCGTACAAACCGTATGACCTCGCAGCATTTGTTCGTTGGATGGTAGGTGGGTACTTTTTTCATTGAACCAATTGCTGCTATTTGATTGGTTAAATGAATTTGACGTAAAGTTTTGCATAAATGACCAGTTACAAAGTGTTGTTGTTGTTTTGAGAGAAGGAAATGCTGAATAAATGCATCGTGTAAATAAAAAAATAATCGTTTGAATAATTGTGATTTCAATATTGACCAAAATAATTGTGATGACTTTTTTTTCCCCATAATCAAGCAGCCCTACTCTATAATTGTACCTCATGCATGGACTAAAGCTGCATTGCTTTTATTTTAAAGTATGTTTATTTTGTAATTCCAAATGACCTTAAACAGGCAGGTCAGAGTCAACCAAAGAGCCGTTTGAGGCCTGGGAGCTGCATCTAACTGTTCCCCATTTAAGACTCGCCGTGGCTTTGATATTTACTCAGTTTCTTTGCGGCTGAAATTGGTAGCTCTGGTATTTTTGTTTTGTAAAGTTAGCCCACTGGAGATAAAAGGTTGGAGACCCCTGATATAAACAGACTATTTATAAAAGATCAAACATGTGTGAATTAGGATTGGGCGGTAACCAAATTTTGATACCGTTAAACCTTCTCAGGATTTTACAAAAGTAAACGGTTTTACTGTATTACCAAAATGTTTGAATATGACTTTGGTGAGCTGCGAAGTTGCACTGCTATATGGTCTATACGTACGACCTGCAGACATAATCTCTGAAAAGACATAATCTCTCAGAACAGACTCACCATCAGCCACTCATCCTCTGTCACAAAAAAAAAAAACCAAACTCATATTCCACGGGGTCGTGTCCTTTAGTCCAACAGAAGCTGAACCGCATCAGCTCGCAAAGAAAGAGCTGTTTTTATCAACGCTTTATTGTTTATGCAAATGAGCCATGTGGTTTTAAGTTCCGTCTCTGTAAAATATAAACAAATGTGCAACTGAAGCCAAAATGCTGCAAACTGTAGAAGTATTAGTATTTTTTTGGGGGGGACCAACTCACTTGTGGCTAGACAGCAGTACGAAAAGTCATCTCCCCACACCGTTAAAAGAAACATTATAGACACTATTAGTTTTAAATTGTGATAGCATTACATTGAAAACACAACCGCACATTCATTTGTGGCGAACAAACTAATTTAGGCATCAATAAATTATAATCAGTGTTGGGAGTAACGTGTTATAAAAGTAACAAATTACTGTAATGCATTGCTTTTTGCTGTAACGCAGTAATGTTCGGCATTACCGGAAAAAAAAAAAAAATTGTAATATTTTACTCGGTACAAATGTGAGTAACGTGCGTTACAAAGCTTTTTTAACCTGGATTGAAGTGGTGAGTTTCTCTTCATACGAATTCACTAAAATCACCGCGATATCAGCAGCGGTGAAACGCCGGAGACGCGTCCATGAAGACTTGTCAGGTGACCGTGAACTAAAGGACCAGTGCAGAACTCCGCTCCGACCTGGTTCAGTCCTGGTTCAGCTCTGGTTTAGTCCTAGTTTAGTTTGGGTTTAGTCCTTGGTTCAGTCCTCGGTTTAGACCTGGTTCAGTCCTGGTTTAATCCTGGTTCAGTTCTGGCTCAGTTCTGGTTTAGTCCTGGTTCAGTCCATATACGGCGCAAAAAGTTCAGCATCTTCGCAGTTATTTTGGTGAGAGTAACTTAAAAGTAATACAATAGTAATGTAATGCCTTACATTTTAAATACAGTAATATTGTAATGTACCGAATTACTTTAAAATGACAGAAACAAGTCATAAATAACGCATTACAGTTTTGAAGTAACTTGCCCAACAGTGATTATAATATTATATTAGGTGCGCCGCAGATTTTTTAAATGATGTAATGAAACTGATACCGATGCTTAGCGCCCAATCCTAGTGTGAGTGAAACAAAACACAAGTCCAGGTGTGTTTTTGAGGAGCTAACAACATCACAACACGACTAAAAGCTCTCAAGAGTCGATTTTGTGTAATATACTGTAAGACCTTTAAGCATCTCGTCGTTTTTTTTGTTTGTTTTTTTTGCAGTGCCTCCTTCCCCTGGACCATCCGTGCGTTCTCTTTGTACGTCTTTATCGCAATCATAAATTCCTCCGTCCCATAAACGCACCACGACACAGAGGCCATAATGGATGAGAGCCTGTTTTATAATGCACTCAATGATAGACAAGACTGTTCAGACCAGCGCAGCCTGCACCTCCAGCTCTGAGCACGATTTATTACACATGTCATGGAGAACAAGAGGAACTACAGGCCCTATTCTAATCAATGTTATTCTTAAAGGCGCACTGTGTAACTTTTCTGGCGGAGGGGCCGTCGGATCCTTTTTTTCCGTGGAGATGTTATCGCTTTGTCCGGAATGTTTCACAGAATGGTGTTAAACCTTTCTATCTTTACAGAAACCAAACCTGAGCAATTTACAGGTGCTATTTTGGTATTTTTGAGCTATAAAAAACACCTATAATCTGTTTAATGTCACAATGTGGAACATTTCAGGCACAGAAATGACATATCCACGGAAACAAGCAGGTGACGGACCCCCAACCAAAAAAATTACACCGTGCACCTTTAAAGCAAACAGGTTTTATTTATTTAAGCTGCAGTTTTTGTTTTTAATCAGGATCCGAGAGGTGTTGATGCTCGAAGACTCATTTTGCTTTCACTTCTTCCTTCTCTTGAACAACTGAAAGAAGAGAAAAAGAGATTGAAAAGATAGAAAAAGGTCTGCATCCAATTTTTTCCCATGAATTTGAGCTAAATTCCTCTTGCCCCAGTACAGATAAAATGTATAAGCAGCTCTTGAGGTCAAAATAAGTCCAGTCTTGGGCTGTCAAAAGTAGTGAAAATCAGATTCTAATTGATACTAAATGTAGTATCGAAACTAGATACTCATTTGAGCAGGTGTCGATACTAAAAAAGTCACATTCACAGGACAGAAATTAAGCTTTCCTGAAGCTTTGGAATGATCTAGAGCTGTATCAGAACAAGTATGAGAAAGATATAAGACCAGATGGGAATAGAAAAGAAAGTACTATGATAATGTTGAAAAAAAAGAGTGTAAAGAATAGGCTCTGTTCACGCATCACAAACCAAGAAGACGTTTGGAACCTTGCGATGACGACTTCCGGCGGACTCTGTTCACGGTAGTAAGTCTGACAAACTCGAGGAAAAATGAAAAAATGTCCCAGTTTTCTTCATCTCCATGTCATTGTAGCCGTTCCCTTATGTTTGGCGAATCAGCCATTACATCCACACCTCAGTTTTCATCATTTCCCCACTGACACACAACTCCGAGTGCACTGGATACATGCGATTAGAAAAGATGAGGTGTCAAATTCAAGATGATTCCAAACAGCACATACGTATGCAGTCTTCATTTTAACACTGATCACGTTTACGTCAGTGGGTTTGATCACAGTCGGCCGGCGAGCCCAGTGTCGGGAACTGCACCGGAATTCATCTTCGCATGTTTCCAAACGTCTTCCTGGTTTGTGACATAAGCGTGAATCGAGTCTATTATCATTGTGATATCGAAATCTGTACCAAGTATTGAGTAGGGGGGTGCAAAAATATTGAAATATTGATATATCGTATTGTTTAATGTGATGATACAGTATCGATATCATGGGCTGCTGTATCAATATATCGCCAAGAGTATTTTTTGGTTTATTTGACTAAATTATTTTGTTACAGCTACAGTTTTGTTGCTTGTTCAGAGGAAAGAAACTCGTTTATGCGACACATTTGACATTTTCACTGTTTTGATGATTGAAATGTTTCATATGAACTTTGCACAAGAAGCAGTTTAACAAACACTTTAAGCCTTTATTTTTTTATTGAACCGTATCGAATCAATTTGAAATATATCGTATTGAATCAAAAGTGCACTGCATTGAGATATGTATTGTATCGTATCGTGGCCTATGTATCGAGGTATGTATCGTATCGTGGCCTATGTATCGAGGTATGTATCGTATCGGCAACTTCTCAATAATACCCAGCCCTAGTGCTGAGTATATCTTAGTATAGAAATCGAGGTTGAAATTGTAGTACAGTGACAACACTAGTGCTATCTGCCTCTAATTAGAAAGCGTTTTACGGTCTGATAATCAGGAAGTGCACATTAGCATGCTAGTTGTTGTGTGTGGAATCCCTCAGTTGTCCATGGCAAAAGGAGAAATCCCATTGGTCAACTGGACAAACGTTTATTTTGGTCGAAACGTTTTGAACTGAAGAAGCAGCTTGGATGAACTGCGAAACGTATTTGACCAAAATAAAGTTTTGTCCAGTTGACCAATTGGATTTCTCCTTTGCTAGTTGCTAGTTGTTGTTACCGTGATGACAAAACAAAAAAATATATATGTAAAAGCCTTTATAAACTCATCGTGGTGAGTAATTTGCAAAAGCGCTTTGAGTGCCTTGAAGGTGGAAAAGTGCTATAGAAAAATTGGACCATTTACCATTGACCATTTAATTAGTGTGCTCTGAATGCAAAAAGTACCGTATTTTCCAGACTATAGGGCACGCTCTTAAGCCTCCAACCCCATCAAAAAACGAGAGCGCCTAATAGTGCGGAAAATACAGTAAATGAAGGTAACTTGGAGCACTGCAAACTGTTTAACTTAATTGCCTAATTCCTTAATGCCCAGTGTCACAAATACGCGACAAACTGTTTGGATCAAGATCTAAGCCGAGATAGCGACCGCATTCTCTTAATATCGGTTAGAGGATACACAAAACACTTTTCTATATGTACATCTATATACATTCAGACATTAAGGGGTTTTAAAATGAACAAAAACAGTAAAAAAATATGTAAAAAAAATCAGGTCGAGCGTCTTTAAACGGAGGTTCGCTAACACTGTGACATTACCTCACCCTACCCCTGTTCAAAATGTAAATCTTTATTCAAATGGGTGAAGGTCAGGAGAGTCTCGGGGGGCTGCACATTGACTGGGATAAGCTCTAAGTGCAGATGTGTGAATAAGCTGGGACGGAAATGTTCCAGAGGGAGCTTTAGTTAACCCCGGAGCCACACACTGCAGATTAGACTGAACCAGAGGACGTGGTAAAGACTCTGACGGTGTTTGAGGTTAGACTTAAGAAGCAAGCGAGGAGATTTTACTCAGAAATAACACTTTTGACACCGGGGCACAGCCGCTGAAGTGAAGCGTTTACTCCTCATGGTGGGAATCGGTGTAACAATATTTAACTTTGCAAAATGTCTGTGTTTGAAATGAAGGACACGTAATAGGCTCTGTTCACGCTTACCGGAACACGTTTGGAAACATTCGCATGACGATTTACCGACACTGAGCATGTGATAAAAAAAATTTATTCAGCAGCAGCGTCTTCACAACCTGCCAAAGCTTTCCACGGAGGATGTCTCTCTAATTGCGTCTTCACATCAATTTATAAAAAGAAAAATGAAAGAATACAATGAAATCTGGATCAAGAAAACCGGTGTCCTGTCGATTTGAGCTTCCAAGCGTTACTGCGCCTACGTACAACCCCTAAGTGCTCTTGCAGTTTCAATGCCCGTCGATTTGAGCTGCTGAGGCACAAGTGGAGTAACACAAGTAACATTTTAAAAGTGTGTTTGGACCAGTTAAGCGGGTAAACAATGACATGTGTGTGTTAGATTTGCAGCAGAATCCCTAAGTTAGATGATTGAATAGTTTGGATTTAATAATTTGATTTTCATTACATCATATTTTATTTTGTTTCCATGTGTAGAAAATGTTGAAACTTTATTAAGAATCACAATATTATAACAGGAAATTCATAGCCTATGATGTTTAATATAAAGATTTCAGTGTTTCCAGTCATTTCTTTCTCTTATAAGCGCTTTGTGTTGCATTTTTGTATGAAATGCACTCTTTAAATAAAGTTTGATTTGATTTATATAGTGGGAGCCTTATTTGATTGAAGTTATAAGCCTGTCGAAATGAGCTCCTCTACCCAAATTCATATAAATGAGTGAATAATGGTGATTCTACAGTGGGAGCATTATTACACTAAATTGGCCTGTCGATATGTGCTACCTTTAGTCAAAGCCCTATTTGAAATGTAAACAGAAAAAGAGGATATTTTATTTCTAGGATTTAAGGGTTTTGTATCATGTGGCTGAGAAAATGGCATTGCTCTAAAGTGAGACATGCTATTTGAGCAGAATACAACCTGTCGAAATGAACTACCTACGCATATAACATAACTGTGCAAACAGCATCAAACCTGCTGTTTCTAATCCAAAGAAATGTGTTTTGAAACTGGGGAGGTTTGGCTTTATTGGATGTATACAACTGTAGAAATAGAAAAAAAGCTTATAGTAGTTTATTTCGACAGGATAACGTGAATCGATAGACATCACTGTTGATTTAGGCTGAGGGTAGGTCATCTTGACAGTGCAGCCCATTTCGACAGAACACCGGGCCATTTTCTCAGTTTTCCCAGATTTTGTCAGAGTTACTGTCGCCAGCGGAGCCCAAAGGAAGTCGTCATCCACATGTTTCCAAATGTCTGCTGGTTTTGTGATGTAAGTGTGAACAGAGCCCATAGCACCTGCAGCCTCACTGTTCACATCACCACTTCCTGTCCAGTTTAAATATTTAAAGATAAGACCGTAAAAAGGGAGCTGCAGGTGGATGTCACTGACAACATGTGACAATGAATAGATCAGCGGGGGACAATTCTGTGTTGTTTAGAAAGAGATGTTTTTGTCTCAACGCTCATGCTAATGTTGAGGCATAATAAATATTACAACAACTCCACAAACTAAATGACATATAAAAATAATTGGGTAGTCTTTATTTTAATGGATTTTAATAGGCTGTTTATATTATGTTACACGATTTTAATAAAAGTAGGGTGACCAGATGTCCTTATTTACCCTGGACAGTCCCAGTTTTGAGTCCTAAAACCACTGATTTGTCCCAGTTTTATTCAAGAAATGTCCCTGGTGTCCCTATTTATGACCAATTACATCCCCGCCAACAGTAAAGAGAGGCATACATTGTTACTTGTTTAGGTAAAATACAGAAAAGCCGCTTAAAAATGACCAAAACACAAAGAAAATGTGACTATACTGACTCACATGTTGGTCATGTGCCGAGAGCAGAACAATTTTCCTTAATTACGCACTCATTCACAATTTTATTATTACCAACTGCCCCAAATCGGAGGTTCCAGTTTTTGATTTGGAAAATCTGGTCACCCTAACTCAGCAGTGCTTGTGGTGGTACTTCTGGTTAAGTAGAAATCCCATTTGTTTAAATGGAGAATTTGAAAAGTTCCCCGACTAAAAGGTGATATAAAGGAGGTAGATTTGTGTAAAATATCCAATCTTCATGAGTCACACTGCGCCGATTCTCTGGAGGCTTTAAAACGGCTTTGTAGTCCGCATAGAACTTATTTACTGTGAGGATCAGCAGCCCCATACAAAATAATACAACCTCGTGTGACAAAGGCGGCGCCCACAGCGACTTCCGGAAGAAGGTGTGCATTATGAGTTGGTAACAGTATTTAAAACTTCTTCCATTTTCAGGTATTTTGCTCCAAGTGTTTCTAAAGTCATGTCACAAGTTGTTTAAAGTGTTTAAACTGTACTGTGGCTGTTCGTGCTCTGTAAATGTCTCAAATATCAGTTATTTCCATAGAACTATAATAAAACCTGGAAGATGAATCCAAGAAGGCACCGTGTTGTTTTCAATAGCAAATACTCAATGGTGCATGGGCCCAAAAATTATTTTCACTTCCACATTTACTTCCTCAATAGGGGCGAGCTCCTCCCATCCCTACAAGGTCTGACTTTTGTGAAAGTTGTGGATGTCCTGTCAGCTGAACACGGGCAGTTTGAATTCCCAAAAAATGCATTGTGTTCAATAGGAGAATTCTTTCTGGGCCTAAGCTCCGGGAGCTGCAGTACCTGGAGAGACCACTAGTTGGTCTCGAGCTGGAACAGAGGGGGAGGGGCTTATCCAGATTTTATTATAGATCCATGTAGGGATGGGCATGATTAATCGATTAATCGATAATTGATCATTAAGAATTTCATCGATTACGTTAATTTTAATCGACAAACTGAATGTAGGTTGTTGTGTGTAGTGTGACCAAACAGGTGTGTACATGTGTCTCTGCATCAGAAGGAACAAGACACAAACACAAACATTCGGTCAGTCTGTAACGTACCGAAGCACAAATGTGTATTTAACGATGATTTGTACAAGAAATTCCACACTTTCTGTTGCGTTCGGGACAAGTGTGAGTCCATGTGCACAGTGTATAAAGCAGCACATATGTTTCTGTGTCCAGTGGGAAAAAGTTTTACCAGGTGAGAGTCGTCGCTCAATGTCGATGACGAGTCCCCACCTCCCTCCCCCCGTACGGTGTCCTGGTTTTGACAAACACAAATCTGGTCACACTAACCTGTATTCACCTGAGTCATGTCTTTTAATCAGACAGAAACTGACCACATCAGCGACACAAGAGCTGTAGTTTTATCTTCGCTTAGTTTATGCAAATTAGTGATGTGGTTTTAAGTTTTGTTTCTGTGAGAGTTGCACAAAACTGAATTAAACACATTATAATGTCAGACGGATTGATGTGGCTCTAGAGTCGTTACGGTTTATATGTCGTAAAGTTGAATTTATTTATGCAGATTAGTAGTGCAGATAGTAATAATAATGATGATCATTTTAATATAAAAACGTTAATGATTAATCGATAATCAATCGTTAATTCTTCCGACGATCGATTAAGAAAATTTCATCGAATCCCCATCCCTAGATCCGTGGTTATTTAACTGTTTTAAATGAAGCTAGTTCCTGCAGTGGAGCATTAGTTTACCTGTTGCTATGGTGACGTCATGGCGGTGGCGTCAGAGCAGTGATATAAAACAGTGATTTGGCTTTTGCCGGACTACTTGTGTGTTATGCAGGATTATTAGAGTCATGCAGTCAGCCACTGGGATTCTCACTTGCTGTGGTCTAATGGGATTTAAACACTGATATCTATACACAGTTTAGTATGAATAAAAAGTTGATTTAGTGTTTACTTCCACTTTAATATTCCCACTAACCACTTCCCAATGCAGGTTTTTCAGTTTACCCATAATTCTCACCTTTGACCTCCAACTTGCACTCGACCTCGTCCTGGCCCAGTTCGTTGATGGCGCGGCAGGCGTACCTCCCCCCGTCGAACAGACTCGGTTTACGGATCCTCAGAGTCAGGACCCCCTGGTTATTCTGCATCAGGAACTTTGGGTCCTCCCCGATAATCATGTTGTTTTTCATCCACACGATCTTTGGCTGGCGGAGAAAAGGAGAGAAAAAGAAGAGAAAAGAGCAAAGAGGAAGTTTTATTTCTAGCAATTAAGGGTTCTGTACCATGTGGCTGAGAAAATGGCGTTTTGCCCCAGTGTGAAACATGCTTATAAACTCACCATGGTCAAAACTTAGGATGCTGCAAACACTTTCATTAAAGTTTTTATTATTTATGATTAAAAAGTATTTAAAAAACACCTATAAATAATTCAGTAGTAGTATAAGGTTCTATATTACACAGTTGACCCTTGTGAGCTTTAAGTCATGTTATAATATTGTTCCCTCCTCAAAAACAGACCTGGAGTTGTATTTAGTTTCATTCACACATGTTTGAGTAACCCTGCATTATCAGTCTCAAAATGCTCTGTTCCACCTTGTGATGTCATGAAGCGATTACAACTTAACAGCTTTTTACTTCAGTTTTACTATAGTTCAGTAAACTGTCCTATAAAGGCAGAACATCATGTTTGGTCAAAAATTAGTTCATGTCATTTTGTTTGTATTTGAGACCTTCTTTATCGTGTGAATAAATATAATGAAAAATATTGAGCTCAAAATGGACCTTTGACTCTTATTTGTCAGTTCCTGTATCTGCCTTTGTATCATGAACCAAAAATAAGGAGAGGTGCAAAGACAAAAGGCAGTAACAGTGTATGTTTTGTTTGTGATTTAGTTCATAAATATATTTTATTTTCAAATCCAACCTCTCGCCTCCTTTTTGTTGCGGCTTTGGCACAGAGTCTTAACACTTTAAATAAATATAGCTTTGTATTCAATTATACTTAAATGATCTTGAATGTGAAAGTATTTGGTGTATTTATTCAGACTGTACATATTATACTGCACAGTAACTTGTCTGTCAGACTGTTTCACTGTAATTGTTGCCACACGATTCTGATCAGCACTAAACAGGAAATCCAAAGCTCTTCTGTATAATTTCAAACAAACACCATGATGACCAGACCTCAGTGAGGTGTTCTTATAATGGATGAAGTCTAGGGAAAATCAAGCAAATAATGATCATAACTGTTACAGTTACTGTGTTTTGTCTTTGCACGACTCCTTATTTTTGGCTCATGATAAAAAGGCAGAGTACAGTCACTGCCAAATAAGGGTCAAAGGTCCAGTTTGAGCTCAATATTTTTTGCATATATTCGCAAATATGTCTTCATTATAGTACCTAGTTGTCAAATTTTGGGAGCCCAACCTATTATACTTTTACTTCTGGACAAAAAGTAACAGAAACTCTGAAGTATTTTTCTTAGTTTCTTTGTTTCACAGTTAAGCTCTTTTACCTTTGTAGGGCAGCGTAGACAGGCAAATCCAGGGCTGAATTTATCAAAATGGTTCTAATGATGGTGTATGGAGTTTAAAAACACAGTAGAGCACTTACAGTATTATCACATGACATCACAAGGTGGAACAGAGTGTTTTCAGTTTGAGAGAAAACCCTAAATATGCAGAATATGTGTGTTGAACAATGAAAAAAACACAACTCAAGGTCTGTTTGTGATGAGGAAACTACATTATACACAGAGTAACACTTCCTGGAAAAGAAGAGCATCACATACTGACATCAGCAAGTAGAAGAGGGTGTGACAAACTGAAAATAATGGATATAATGGAATGGAGTCGTCACATCTCATCGACATTCTCAGGTAAAAAAATGGAGATTTAATACTCAACAACGGTGGATTTTCCTAACATTATTTTTGAGGTTCAGACCCAAACTCTACTGAAACTCCTTTGAAGTTTTCCATAGACTTAATCCTCCTGAGATCCAGCTGCAGTGGTGTCTGGAGGAAACAGAATCCAGGTCAGAGCGTGGACCTGACAAATGCTTCAGATTTGTGGAATAAAAGTGGAAATCAGAACTGTTCCTGCTGCAAAGAGAGAACAAAAGAGAGACCCACCCTCTGATCATGAAGCCTCTGTCTCCTCTGGGTGACACTCAAAGAAGAACAAGAACTATAGAGGTATATTTACTCACTTATGTTTACTCGAGTGACTTGATAGAATAGAGTACTTTTCTTCGCTTTTCTTTCCACAGAAGTGTATAGATTGACTGGTTCTTACCCGGGGATGTCCGCGTACGGCGCAGCTGATGGCCGTGGTGTAGCCTGCCACAACAGTCCTGTCCACTAGGGGCGCTGTGAACTTGGGCGAGTGGCTCATGTCCTTCTCTCTGAACGGACGAGGGTTGAACTCCAAATCTGAAACGACGCGGGGTCATTTCGTTAGTATCATTCACAAGTTGTTTCATTTATGAGGGTGTGTGACGTGGGTTGATTCAATTACAGGTGGTTTTATAGCGCAAAAATACCTGTGTAAAATGAGTGTTCTGACTGTGAGCTTTAGAATCGCCTCTCCACAGAACAGAGGCCAACTCCAAATTTAGAAAACCCACTGCACGCACTAAACCAGGCAATCTGTGCTTTATAGACAGTGTTGGGAAGTGACTTTTAAAATGTATTCCCCTACAGATTACAGATTACATATCCCAAAATGTAGTTTGTAACATAATCCATTAAATTACTTAAAGTGAGTAATGTAATCTGAATACTTTGGATTACTTGATTTGCTGTAGAGAAGCAAATCAAGACGAGGATATCGTAACATAAGATGTTTTGTCTGATAAAAGAAAATAAAAAGCCCAGACTTTACTTAACCATATTAAAAATATTATTGATAGAAGGTGACACATCCACGCAGCAGGATTTAGTCCTGTTAAATCCTGTTTTAGACCTGGTTTAAACCTGGTTTTAGTCCTGGTTTAGACCTGGTTTAGACTTGGTTTTAGTTTCTGGTTTAGACCTGGTTTTAGACCTGGTTTTTAGTCCTGGTTTAGTCCTGGTTTGGACCTGGTTTTAGACCTGGTTTGGACCTGGTTTTTGAATTGGTTTAGACCTGGTTTTAGACCTGGTTTTTGAATTGGTTTAGACCTGGTTTAGACCTGGTTTTAGACCTGGTTTAGACCTGGGTTTAGACCTGGTTTTAGACCTGGTTTAGACCTGGTTTAGACCTGGTTTAGACCTGGTTTTAGACCTGGTTTAGACCTGGTTTAGACCTGGTTTAGACCTGGTTTTAGACCTGGTTTAGTGTCCGGCGATGAGTGGAATTACCGGGAAAAAAAAGGGATTATAGCCCAAAATGTGAAAACAGGAAAATCCCGCCGTGTAATCCATTTACTTCAACAAAGTAACTGTAATCCAATTACCACTCACTGAAACAGTAACTGTAACTGAATACAGTTACTCATAATTTGTACTCTGATTACGTAACTCCAGTACATGTAATCTGTTACTCCCCAACACTGTTTATAGATCCCACCTGCAGCTAGAATCTGCACACATGAACCCACGTCACATCACTTCCTGTCACACACCTTCACCTCATCATAAAAGAAGCATGTAAAGTAACTCGTGAGTGAGATTTCCCTGAACATGAGCCGATAATCAGTGGGTTTGAGTGATACAAGCGGGACAGAGGGAGGGGGACGCTGTTGCTGTTTCAAGAATGTTATCGTTATATTAAGTATGCAGATGATGTGTGTGGGGAGTGACCCTGTTTATGCACACCAAGTAAAAACAAAAGTAAAAGTATTGAAGTTGCGTTTAGTCCCAGTGCTGCATTAAACCAAAGCCAAGTCAGACTTGAGTCACTATTTTTAGGACTTGAGACTTGACTTGATAAAATGGACTAAGATTTGAGACTCGACTTGGACTTGAAGGTCTGTGACTTAGGACTTGACTCGGACTTTATGCCTGTAACTTGAGAAGACTTGATGCTTCTCCTAAAAATATATGTTTTTAGAAAATACTTTTCTCTTTACACTTGATAAATGCGGTGCTTAATTTTACAGGAACAAACTGGAACATGTCAATCCCACTTCTGTTTGTTACTTTGGATGGAACTGAAGTACTGTGATGTGGTATCCTCAAATGTACTACAGTAATATACGGTACAATACAGTAAAACTACATAGAATATGATCCTTCCATTTCAGACACATGACAAAATATTTGTAATTTAGCACTGAAAATGTGAATTCTTTCTGTTCTGACCGTAATGATTCACACTAAGATCTTGACAAGACATTTAAAAAGGAAAAAGTCACATTTCTACAACTCTTCTATAAATACTCCTATATAAAAATACCATAACTTTTTAAGTACAGTTTAGTTTGAAAGTCATATAAATTGCAAAAACATAAGCTATATTTGGTAATTTGGTTTAAAGACTTGACATGACTTGGCTGTTGCTAGACTACTCAAAGCTCAAAGCAGACGACTTGGACTTGACTTGGACTTACAGACCAGTGACTCGAGATCCGACTCGAGATTTGACTTGGACTTGGCTTGTACTTATGGGCCAGTGACTCGAGACTCAACTTGGACTCTCCTGTCTTTGAGTTGGAATTTGACTTGGACTTGCGACTTACTTGAGACTTGCAAAACAACGACTTAATCTCACCTTTACAGAGCAGTGCCTACAGTTAGCATCGCACTCCCGGGGAACATTGATGACATGAGCTGCAAAGTATCAACAGGGAAAAGCTCCGTGCGTTCATATGTTCGGCTAATTTAAATGGATGGTCTCATGGTGTTCTCGAGAAAATTCACAGTTAAATCTGACTATTCGCAGCTCTAAGTACCTCGCTAATTGTGCAAATAAATGTCGTATTTTTGCTTCTTTCTCAGCTCCTAAAATAGGTTCTTTCTCTCGCAGATCACCATTTCATCACAAGGGCAGCTTCGTTTTTAGAAATCTCTGTTTTTAAAGCCAGACTGGACTAAAATGCTTCTTGGTCTTCTGCCAGTTTTCGTTACTTGGAGCCCAGACAAAATCAACAAAACCACTGCTGTATTTGGCTGGAAGCAGGTGGTGATTTCTTCTGTTTTTAAACTCTGGTCCAAGTGGAATAATTATACAGTATTTTCCATTATAACAACTATTGTGTTTTGTGTAAAAGTTGAGAATCACACTTTAATTACAGAAAAATAAGTTCAAATGTCCGTAAACAGCTCCATACTTTCCAAGGACTGAGAGGGTTCAGCTCAGTTTGTTGTATATTGTGTTGTGTTATTTCATTTTATTGATACGTGCAGTGACATCATGCTGGGGGTGTCCTGCATGTATGTCTATGGAATGTTCAATCTATCTATCTATTATGGTGACACAATGCACACATTACTAAGAAAAAATACAAAATGGATTAAAACAGGACATTTTCAGGAGTCTGTGATTCATACGAGTGTTCATGGTTCTGTTTAGGAGTTTGATTTTCAACAAAAAGCTGAGATTGACTGACTGAAAAACTAATACGAACTTGTTTTGATATGTGTTGGTATGTTTTGGTATGTTTTGGTGTGCTTTCTGAGTATTATTTGGTATGTTTTGGTACGTTTCGGCATGTTCTGGTACGTTCTGGTAGGGCTGTCGCAATAACCATAAAAATGAATGACTGCGGTACTAAGAGGCCCACCACGGTGCATGTTGAGCCACTGAAATCACCACACGTGTCCAAAGTGACACGACCAGAGTCCTGCACGGGTCCATTTTTAGAGACCCGCACCTGCCCGGACCTATTCACTTTCCACCCTTTCCCGTCTGTGCCTGTGATGACCCAGGACTAACCCAGGACTAACCCAGGACTAACCCAGGACTAACCAGGACTAACCCAGGACTAACCTAGGACTAACCCAGGACTAACCTAGGCAGGACTAACCCAGGACTAACCCAGGACTAACTAACCAGGCAGGACTAACCCAGGACTAACCCAGGACTAACCTAGGACTAACCCAGGACTAACCTAGGACTAACCTAGGACTAACCCAGGACTAACCTAGGACTAACCCAGGACTAACCTAGGACTAACCCAGGACTAACCCAGGACTAACCCAGGACTAACCCAGGACTAACCCAGGACTAACCCAGGACTAACCCAGGACTAAGGTGTGCCCACGGAGACCGTTTGGTGTCTGCAGGTGAAAGTACCACTGCAGCTCCACGCCGCATGGAGGTAAACGCAGCCGTCAGCTTTGCAGACACGTGCTCTGTGTGCTCATACTAGGGGCTCTCTCTCTTAAGTCCACGAGTACCCGACCTGGTGCAGGACTCTGACCCGACCTGGTGCAGGACTCTGACCCGACCTGGTGCAGGACTCTGACCCGACCTGGTGCAGGACTCTGACCCGACCTGGTGCAGGACTCTGACCTGAGCTGCCACAGTGAGAGCTGGAGAGATGCAGAGGCACTTGTTCCAAAGCCAAATGTTACTTCTCCCACAGTTCACACACTATATCCACACATCAAAGTACATGTGCATCTGTGCAACAAGTGCATCATCAGAGAGAGTTTTCAGAGCCACTGGAAATATTATAACTCCAAGGGATGGGGGGTGGAGATGGGGGAGGAGGTGCGATATCACTGCATACCACAGTGTTGAGCGGCTATACTGTACTGCAGGAGAAATTCCCTAACCGCGACAGCTCTGTGTTCTGGTATGCTCTCCTATATTTTAAGTAGGTTCTGGTAGGTTCTGGTAGGTTTTTATGTTGTGTTTTGGTATGTTGGTATGCTTTGTGAGTATTATTTGCTATGTTTTGGTATGTTTCAGCATCATTAGCCATGTTCTGGTATGTTCTAGTATGTTTTGGTATATTTTTTGGTGTGTTTTGCGTTGTGTTTGTTGTGTTTTGTGTTGTGTTGTGGTATGTTTTGTGTTGTGTTTTTTTGTGTTGTGGTGTGTTTTGCGTTGTGTTTTGTTGTGTTTTGTGTTGTGTTGTGTTTTGTGTTGTGTTTTGTGTTGTGTTTTTGTTTTTTGTGTTTTGGTGTGTTTTGTGTTTTGTTTTGGTGTTTGTGTTGTTTTTTGGTATGTTTTGTGTTGTGTTTTGGTGTGTTTTTGTTGTGGTGTGTTCTGTGTTGTGTTTTGGTGTGTTTTGTGTTGTGTTTTGGTATGTTTTGTGATGTGTTCTGTGTTGTGTTTTGGTTGTGTTTTGTGTTGTGTTTTGTTGTGTTCTGTGTGTGTGTGTGTGTTTTTGTGTGTGTGTTTGTGTGTGTGTTGTGTTGTTGTGTTTTGTGTTTTGTGTTTTGTGTTGTGTTTTGTGTTGTGTTTTTGTGTGTTTTGTGTTTTGGTGTGTTTTGTGTTGCGTTTGGACCTGATTTGGTGATGACGGCCGTGTTCTTGCTGACCCCCGGTTCCTCGCTCAGTCCGCAGATGTTCTCACTGTAGATTCTGAAGGAATACTCGTTTCCCATCACCAGGTCTGACACTGTACAGCTGGGTCTGCGGTTGTGCTCATACACAGTGAACCACTCCTGAAAAACAGACCAGGGACACAAGAGAGGGAGAGGAGGAGGACGAGGAGAGAGGGAGAGGAGAGAGGGAGAAGAGACAGAGAGGAGGAGAGAATGGGAGAAATGTGAGATGGAGGAGAGAGAAAAGGAGAGAGAGAGAAGAGATGGGGAGAGAGAGGAGGAAGAGAGTGAGAAAGGAGGAATGAGGGGTAAGGAGCGAGAGGCCGAAGGAGGAAAAAGGGAGAGAGCAAGAAGGTGGAGAGACAGGAGGAGTAGGAGAGAGGGAGAGATGCGAGACAGAGAAAGAAAGAGAGAGAGAAGAGAAGGGGGAGAGCGAAGGTGGAGAGAGTGGAGGAGGAGAAGGAAAGAGAGAAAGAGAAGGGAGACAGAGAAAGAGAGAGATGAGGAGAGAGAGAAATAGAGAGGGGAGGAGAGAGATGGGAGACAGAGGATGGGAGAGGGAGCAGAGGAAAGAGCGAGAGAGGAAAGAAAGTGGAGGAGGAGTAGGAGAGAGAGAAAGAGATGAGATGGAGAGATGGGGAGAGAGAGGAAGAGCAGTGAAAAAGAGAGGAGGGGGAGAGAAATGGGAGACAGAGGAGGATGAGAGAGGGAGTAGAGGAAGGAGCGAGAGAGGAGAGACAGTGGAGGAGGAATGGGTGGTTGGGGGAAAGGGTGAAGGAGAAAAAAAGGGATAGAGAGAGTGAGGTGTTAGAGAGGAGGTAGAGAGACAGGAGGAGGAGGAGAGAGGGAGAGATGGGGAGAGAGAGAGAAAGAGGAAGAGAGGATGAGGAGGAGAGAAATGGGAGACAGAGGAAGAGGAGAGGGAGTAGTGAAAGGAGAGAGGGAGGAAAAGGGGGAGAGCGAAGGTGAAGAGAGTGGAGTAAGAGAAAAAATTGGAGACAGAGAGAGAGGAAGAGGAGAGAGAGAAAAGAGAGAGGAGGAGAGAGATGGAAACAGGAGGATGAGAGAGGGAGTAGAGGAAGGAACGAGAGAGGAGAGAGAGGAAGAGGGAGAGAGAAAAACATGAGATGGGAAGAGAGAGGAAGAGGAGTGAAAAAAGAGGGAGGAAGAGGAGAGGAGAGAGATGGGAGACAGAGGAGGATGAGAGAAGAAGTAGTGGAAGGTGAGAGAGAAGGTGAAGAGAGTGGAGGAGGAGTAGGAGAGTGAGAAAGAGAAGGGAGAGAACGAGAGATGAGGAGAGCGAGAGAGAAAGGATGAGGAGAGAGAGAAATAGAGAGACGGGGAGAGAGATGGAGGAGGATGAGAGAGGGAGTAGAGGAAGGAGCGAGAGAGGAGAGTGGAGGAGGAGTAGGAGAGAGAGAAAGAGATGGGACACAGAGAGAGAGGAAGAGGAGAGAGAGAAGAAGAGAAGAGAGAGAGGGGTATGAGTAGGTGATAGGTGACAGGGAAGAGAGAGAATGGGAGAGAAGAAAGAAAGGAGAGAGAGAAAGAGAAGTGAGTTAACTGGTAAAAGTGCAGCTAATTTAATGAGTAAATGAGTGAATAAAAAACTGGATGTATCCTGCACTTTTACAGTTTATAAAAGAGTCAAATCCCAACTGAACCTGGGCCTAAACCTGCAGACAGAGGAGACACTTACTCTCCGTATGTGGACAGGCCATTTCACGCCGGCCAATTCACACCGACGATTTCATCTGAGAGCCTTTTTAAATCACCGTCTGACAGGAACACTTGTATAAACTGTATATTAAACCTAATGAAATCTGGGCCATATACTGTATCCCGCCCATGTTACAGAGCCTGAAGCGGAGCACATAATGAAACAGGACTTTTGTGAGTTTAAGCTGATTAGTGCTTTGGGAGCTCACAGTCTGCGCGCTACAGGAGTCAGGTCGAACCCGGTCACTCGCAAAGCTTTTGTTTCATCATTTCATCCCATTTTGTCGCTATTTGTATGAACATTTACAGTTTGGAAAAACACGCTAGTAGTTTTCAGTCAAATAAATCCACTTTGTAAATGTCTGTGTAATCCCTCAGTTGTTCAGGTATGAGCCATGGCAAAAGAAAAAATAGAGGCCCGGACAATTATGTTAAAAGTGACTCAGGGACATTTCACATAAACAATAGTTCAATAGTGTCGTACTTCCAGCTGTTAAAAGAGCGATCATTTCCACATTTCAGACAAAAAACTAAAAATCCAGTCCAGAGTCCTGCACGGGTCCATTTTTGGAGACCCGCACCTGCGCAGTACAACACCCCCCCTTTAACCTCTGATTAAACCCGCACCCACCTGTACCCCTTAAAGGTTGTATGGAGGATTTATTTTGTTTCAAGTTGTCAATGATAGCATTATAAAGGTGCAGTAGCCTTGTAATTATGATGACCAAAAAAAAGAGAATAAAAATTCATCAACTCTGGACGTGGTGGGGCTAAACATTTGCCAATAGATAACGACACTGCCTCGTTATCTGTTAGCTGACAGGCTGTCAATCAAACTCCCTACGTTTCTAGCGTAACTGACTTGCCTGCGCGCCGCCGGTACGTGGTTTACGTACGACTGTCACACAGTCCACAGACGCAAGACGCACAGACGCTGTTTACTCCACCAACGCAACAGTTCTTAGCGGCTTTTTTTGACCTATATCTTCCTCGCAGTTCGCACAAAGTTTGTTGCAATGGCGACAAGAATCCAGGAGCAGTTCGCCGCAAAAGAAAGTCCGTTTTTGAGGTCGCTGAAAGAAGAAGACAAGGGGAAAAGCAGCGAAGCCAAACTAAGGTGATTCTTATAGATTCATTCCAGCGATGGCGCGACTGAAGCAGACGCAGGGTCTAAAGACTGAACCACTGGTCCACAAATTACTCCTGGACAGGTCACTTGTGCTTATTATGAAAACGTACTTTATTTCCAAGAGCTGGTCAAACGTTTTTCAGGACACGAATGCGATATCCTATGTCTGAAAACGTAATTTTCAAGGCAAAGAAAGAGTCCGCTTGCTGCTGCGTGTTGTAGCTAGTTCATTCGCACTGAATCTTCGCGCACTCTTCTCTGCACAACCTTTAACATTCTACCCGCCCGTGCCTGAAATAAATCACACACAAATTAAAAGCGTTCTAACTGAAGCACTTTTTTTTTTTTCGATGTGTCTCTCAACGAAAATGTGACGCTAATTGAGGATTGAATAGGTGGTTTAAATAGGCAAAAGTATGGAGTAAGAAAGCTTTCAGAAATATTTGTGTGCATAGGATAGAAATCCGTGTCACATTTGGCTGTAGCTGAGTATAAAAAATATTCGTAAACTCTCGAATGAGTCCAGTCGTACATAAAATGTATTGTGTGTATTTTATCCATCAGAATATGAATTGAAAAGTTAAGAAGTAAAGAATTACAATCACCAAATGAAATGAAACTGTTATGCACACGAATAAGAATACGAATTGACAGATGTGACTTTACTGTCAAAAATACGTCATCACTTCACAGGCATTATTTATTGAGCAGAAGAAACACTGATCGAGAAGCCGGACTTTTGTGTCCCACATGCCACGGACTGAACCTGGAGTAACCCAGGACTGAACTAGGACTGACTGTGCGGAGGGTCTCGGAGGTGCACCCGCGTAGACCGTCGCGTGACCGCAGGCGAAAGGACCGGTGCAGACTTCTGCGCTCCACGGAGTTAAGAGTAACCGTTGCCCAATCGCAGTTTGCAGTTTTTATTTTTAAGGAGAAGCATCAAGTCTTCTCAAGTCACAAGCCTAAGTCAAGTCCAAGTCGAATCCCAAGTCTTAGTCCATTTTATGAAGTCAAGTTTCAAGTTCTAAAAATTGTGACTCAAGTCTGACACGAGTCCAAGTCACAGTTTGCAAGTCTCCACCTCTAGGGACTAGGGTGGACATTCAGACATAGCAACAGTTGTGTTAGTTTCAGTGTAGTTAGCTCCTCCCTTCAGGCAGATACACATGAGGCAGTGTCCACCAGCAACGACCAGAATTATACCACAACTAAACCAGAACTAATCCAGGACTGAGCCAGGACTGAACTGGGTCTGAACCGGGTCTGAACCAGGACTAAACCAGGACTGAGCCAGGTCTAAACGAGAATTAGAGAATAAATGCTTGTGTACCTTAGTCTTCATATCTGCTTTCTGCACTGTGTATCCGAGGATCTCACAGTTTCCGTCGTCTTTGGGAGGTTTCCACTCGAGAGCCGCGTTAAAGCCCCAGACGTCAGTGACATGTATGGCCACCGGGGGGCCTGGTAGATCTGTTAGGAGCAGAGACACAGGGGCACATGAGTGACAGACCAATGCAAAACAAGAAGGAGGCCAGGCTTGTATTCCCAATCTCCAAACACTATACTTACACACTGAAAAAAATGAATGTCTGCAAGTATTTTAAAGCAGAACTGTGTATCCGTGGAGATGGTTTTGCTTTGCCAAGAATCTTTCAAATTATGGCATTAAATGTATCTATCTAGCATTTATTCAAATCCAGGTGTTATTATTGCCGAAAAATACCTTGCAAAACATACATTGAGGCTTAGTTAAGGCTTGCATCTCCACATTTCTGACCTGTAACTATTTCCAAAATAAATAATAATACAAATGTGCAGTATTTTTGAAATGCCTTTGTATATGTATTATACAGATAGTTTAAAACAGGGGTCTCAAACTCAAATTACCTGGGGGCCACATTAGATAAAGTCTGAGTGAGGGTGGGCCGCATTGAGTATTCGATAAATAGCGGTTGCACGAAAAAAAAAAAAAAAAGCTGTATGTGCACGTGTACTCGTATTAACAGATCCACTTAGACTCGTTGCTTCACAGATGCTGTAAATTGAGTTTTGTGTTGTAAACTGCGCTAATAATCTGTTGTGAATCTGCAGGGGCACCGATTGCAGCTTCATCTGTCAGTGCGGCCCGCGGTCGGGGGGTGGGATTGTGCGTACATCTACCGCGGGCCGCACTGACATTATTCTTTGGAATCAAGTGGAGGGCCGCAAAAAATCCTTCCGAGGGCCACAGTTGGCCCCCGGGCCACGAGTCTGAGACCCCTGGTTTAAAAAGTATGATACAAAATCTTTTTTTAGCTTTTGACCATGTTATAATGTTGTTCTCTCACCAAAAAAATGAAGACGTTATAGATGTCATACATGCATGTTTGAGTAATTTAGTGATCTCTCCTGGGCTCTATGCTCAAAACTCCGCCCACAAGCCTACGTCACCTATGCTCCCACACGACTATTCTCCATAAATATACAAAAATATGATGCCAAACTGTACACAACAACTTCACAAACCTGATGCAATGTACAGCAGTTTTATAAGCGCAAAATCTGCTCACTCTGAAGGGGGAGTGACTTAGCATAAAGAACAAAGAGGAGATCAAAAACGAAAATGAAACTAATAAAACATGTAAATATGTTGTTTTGGGTGAATATAGCAATTTTAAGCCAATAAAAGGTAACATCGTGATCTAAATATGTTATGTGTTAAAATAATACTCCCTCTTTAATTGCGAATCACCAGTCAACATTATTTGGTAAACTTGTTTAACTTTTGGATTTCACCAACAGAGAAATCCTGGCCCCTGTCCTCCATCTGAAATTCAAACCTAATCAAATCCTATAACATGAGCCACTTAACACTCGGAGCTTATGGACCGTAATATGATCTGAACCCCGGTAATACGCTATAGGTGATTATGGGAAATGACATTCTAATCCTGACCTAACCTAAATACAGCCCTGACACATCATATAGGAAATGCTCATTACCGCGACCGACGAAAAGTGACAGAGTGTCCCTTTAAATCCAGGTCAAATCCCCATGTACGAGCTGTAATCCAGAGGAGCCATGCGGGTATCTCCTACTGCTCTACGCTCGGCAAAAAATGAAAATCTAACAGAGGTCAAATGAGTTGTGTAAATGAAGCTTGTTGTGGCTAATTTTGTCTATTTTTAAACCATAGACTGTACAAAGATTTGGTTTTATCTTTTAGGGATTTGGAGCAGGTGATCCACGCTTACAGTTAGTCCAAAATTTGGCAGCACGTCTTTTAACCGGCACACGTTGTAGAGAAAATATCACACCTATTTTATCCTCGTTGCACCAGCTCCCTGTTCATTTTAGAGTTGATTTTAAAATGTTATTGTTTGTTTTTAAAGTGCTTCATGGAACTGGCCCCAACGTACATCCCAGACCTCATTAATCCGTGTATTATTCATTCATTCGTTTTTCAATATAAAACCAGAAATAAGAAAATGAAAAAACAACAGTTTTCTTTCTTATTTATTATTATATCTTTGTTTTTTCAGTTTTTGAGTTTGTGTTTAAATGAATAATGGAAAAAACGGATAACGGCCGTTTCCCATTTCCATGATTTAAACTGTGATGTCGGACTTCTGCACCGCATACGGACTGAACCAGGACTAAACAAGGTTTGGGACCAGACCAGGACTTAGACCGGGACCAGGACCAGGACTGAGACTGGGACTGAGACCGGGACTGAGACCGGGACCAGGACCAGGACTGAAACAGGGACTGAACTGGGACTGAGACTGGGACTGAGACTGGGACTGAGACCGGGACCAGGACCAGAACAGGACCAGGACTGAAAACTGTTTAGTCCTGGTTCAGTCCTGGTTCCATATGCGGCGCAAACAAAAAGTTGAAAACTGAAAAAAATGAATCACCATTTTTTAAACTTTGGTTTTGGAGACAAATAATGAAGAAAATAGTTATTTTTCTGTTTTCTTGTTTTGGTTTTATATTGAAAAACGAATGAACAAATGATACACGGATTGTCATTGTTCTCTACACTCCTTCACTCGCTCTCAGGGTCAGTTCCAACTTATTGTCCCAAAACGAGACTCAAAAGCTCAAAAGACCAGGCCTTTTCTGTGGTTGGCCCCAAACTTTGGAACGCTCTTCCCCTCACGTTAAGAGCGCCCCCTTCAGTCGACTCTTTTAAGTCTTGTTTAAAAACACTTTTACTCACTGGCTTTTAAAGGACCACTAAACACCCAAACCACTTTTTTCTTCTGATTAGCTGTGTAAATGGGTCTAAAATAGAATCCCTGGGCTTTTTTGGGGATTTTTGAGAATATTTGTTAAAAATCAGACTATTGGGTCAAAGTTGTGTCTGTACCGGCCTCTTTACAGTTCAACTACAGCCAGTACATTTGAATTTTCGGGTTGGACTAATGGCCGCCGATGAGTCAGATGCAGGTTATTGCGTGACGAGCGCAGACACTGGCGTCTATGGGCGATGCGTGAGGAGCCCTGCCCCGACCTGGCACCACTGGGCACCGCGATGTCCCACCGTGTCTGGGGAAAAGGGAAATGTGGTGATCTGAGCACAAATGTCCACTCTGTTTCAAAATCCGGAGCGCACTGGTCCGTGCTGTGTTGGATTGTGTGGGTGTCAGTCAGCTGTCAATCATCGCTCCAGACCCCGCCCCACACCTGCTCCTTACAACCCGCTGGAGGATTTTTCAGATTTTGCTTAGATAAGGCTTTGGGAGAGTGTTTAGTGGCTCTTTATCTTTATTTTAATTTTCTCAGAAATCGACAGTGCCCCTTATGTATTAATTCTGGTTGTGTTTACTGACCTCAAATCAATTTCATGTGGTACCCGGCGCTCAAAAATCTGTCAAAATGTTTTAGTACAACTTTGGTAAGCCACAAAGCTGCACCACTTGATGGACTGATGAACAGAGAGCTGATTTTTTTCAATGCTTATAGTTTATGCAAATTAGCCAAGTGGTTTTAAGTTTCGTTTCTGTAAAATGTAAACTGTAAAATGTAAAAATGTGCACAAAGCTGCATTAAACACATCATTACTCAATGTATATTTAAGTCCTCCTCATAGGAAATAAAAAACAAACTTAAATGATCCACCCAAATTCACATTCATAATCCACATTCACCAAGACAGGGAGGTAACGCCGGACGAATTACGCCGCAATTTGCCGTGGATCGTGGACGCTTGGGCTCAGGGATCAGTTTCAAGTGTCGTCTGTTTGTTTTGCTTAATACGTCTTATAATTCGGTGCGCCTTATAGTACGAAAAATACGGTAAATACGTAGTTATAACCTAAGGATGCAACGTTAACGATTCCGATACTACAGCTTTAAGTCTCTGGCAATCCCAACATTTTCCCATTTATGTAACTGTTATTTATCTCTCAAGTAACCACAGAACAGCTTTGTATAAATGATAATTAAAACATTAAGGAAGTTTCTGGGCCAACCACGACCATATCAGCTAAACCTAAATTTGGAAGCTGATTACCGATTCAGCTCATTTTGAAACTCGTGTAAAGAAACATTTGGTTTTGCAGTGCAGCCCTGTGAGTCTTACGGGACAGGGATCAGGGCAATCAAAGCCGCAGGAGTCCAAGCACACACTCAGGAATTACACCGCGCCATCTGAGCGAGAGCAGGCCACACATCCAGGAATTAGACCGCTCCGTTTGAGGGAGAATTAGACTCATCCTCTTTTCCAAACGAGTTATTAGGAGTGAGGAGAGAAGCAGAATAATCTCAGCTTCAAACACCTGCAGCAGAAACATCTAGACCTGTCCTTAATCTCAAATGAGGGACTAAATACTCTCCGGATTCAGTTCATCTATTCACAATATCTACATCAAACAGGCAGAATACTTTTCAGTGACATCGCGCTGGGGGTGTTCTGCATGTATATCGATGATGGGATGTTGATCAGTTGCCATGGTGACACAATGCAAAGATTAGCAGTTTAGGAGTTTGATTTTCAACAACAAAGCTGAGAGTGACTAACTGAAAAACTGTTTGTGACTGTAATGTTCCTCGTTTAACAGCACAAATAATTTCACTTGCTAAATCTGCTCTTTTTTGTCAGATTGTGTTAAAATTAGGGGTGGGACTTGATTTTAAAAATATATCAAATTAATTACAGGCTTTGTAATTCTCAGTTAATCGCATAATATTTTGTCTTACTCGTTTACTCATTTCCTTC